>NC_056744.1:1706341605-1706601511 GCF_019279795.1 Protopterus annectens
GGGTATGGGTAGGTTATAACTTCTTTTGCTCTTGAGGTGATGCCTTTACTAATCAAGTGAGCTATGCGGAAGGCTTTCCTTACAATGTGGTGGTCGAAGTTAAGTTCACAGTCAATCTGTGATCCCAGGTCCCTTACCACTTCATGGGTACTTAGGGTATTGTTACTGATTTGATAGTGTGACGAGACATTGCTTGTGTGGAAGGGAATGTTGATGCATTTCTTTGCAGTCAGTTTGAGACTGTGACTAATACACCAGTCATTGGTCTGTGTGAGACTGTCCTGGAGTATTGTCTTATATTATATCTTGTATTATAGTATGATCGTAGACACCATTTGGGGATTCAATGACTGCACCTAGTTTGCAGTAGTCTGCAAACTTGGTCAGCCACAACACTTTAGTTTTGACCTGAACTTCTGAGAAGTATATACCAAACAGTAGGGTGCCCAGTACTGACCCTTGTAGCACCCCGCTGGTAACAAGTCTGCTGGTTGATGTGGAGTCACCCACTTTGATAGTGTGTGTCCGGTTTGTGAGCCAGTTGGCAACCCATTTTACAATGAATGGTTTTAAATTCAGTTTGCTAAGTTTATCGGTAATGCCTGAATGTGGGATTGTGTTGAAAACTTTTGTCTAGTCGAGTGAATGTATAATCTGTCAAAGGTTTGCTAAAAATAATAACAAGAAACTGGATGTTGGGTACAAATTTAGCTGCATAAGTACTGCGGTAATTTATGCTGTGAGGTAGCCATGTTGTTTGTTTTATGTTTTATATAGGTGTGATAATTTCTGTTTTTATTTATTTTATTTATATTTGTTGACCGGGGTAGTGCACTTATCTCAGTGGACCATTTGTAGGCACAGCCAGGGTGGATAGGATCATATAAGAAATGAGAAAAACATATATTTACAGATACATGGATATGCTAAAAAAAAAATTATTTACTTATTTATTGACATTTGTTAACCAGGTTGGTCCAACGGGGCTTTGGCCCGTTTTCAGTGGAAACCCGAGGAGAAAAGCTTCAGTTACAGACAATTTACAGTGCATAAAAAAATTAAAATGTCATAATCAAAGGATTATAGAAATTTGAAAATATAACAAGCCTAAGATACAAAGTAGAAAGCATGCACATAGTAATATACACAAAGGATTATTTACAAGATAAATATAGATTTATGTAAAATTTAAATTCCTTCAGTATTGTTGACTTTGAATAGCAGGGAGACACCTTGTGAGTGATAAGGTGAACTGAAGATAGATTATATTAGATACATATACAGGGGTAGGGTGAGATATAACCCAACACATATTTATGAATATGATATTATTATTAACATATTCATATTTACAGATGTGAATATGCTACAACATTTAGCAGTTTACAAAGTCAAAACATGGATAGAAAAATGGAATTATGCTTAGCAGAGCTTTATAGATAAGATGTAGCTGTAATGACTGGGATGGCTTATGACTAAACAGACAGCCTCTAGAAATAAAGAACACTTAGGAACTGTACATCATAATGCTCAAGACTGTCCATTAGCAATTCATTTTAATTAATGTTATAGTTAGGAATTAATTAATTTAAAAGTTACAAATGTACATGCAAGTTGGAAATTAACCAATCTGGTGGTCCCCTGCCATAAACAAACTCTATAACAGAAGGAGGAAACTGATGTGTAATAAGGTGAAGTCCCAAGACTGGAAAAACTCCCTTATCAGCCTCTGCAAAAAGTTGAGATTCCCTCATCAAATACTCTAAAGCTAGTTATGAAAACAGAATTGCAGCAGATAGTAAAGACAACCACAAGGCCTTCTATAGTTATGTAAAGAATCTCCACGGCAGTACCCAGATTTGCTCTGAGCTACAGCACAATGGTACCTCCTATACTGAGCCAACAAATATTGCCAATATACTGGCTGACAGATTCAGTGCCAACTTTTCCCCTCTTCCCCCCCCACAAAGGACCAATCACAGTACCAGTAGATTGCCAGGCACACAGTATTACTGCTGCACAGGTTAAAAGAGCACTGTCCAAGGCCAAGAATACAGCTTCTACGGGACCTGACAATACCCCTGGCTGTGTTCTACATGAACTACAGAGTAAACTGGCACCTCACCTGTGTGCCCTGTTCAATCACAGCCTCACCTCAGGCTTTGTCCCTCCTGAATGAAGCACTGCTCCACAAAGGAGAAGCGTCTACAGACCCCCTGGAACTATCGCCCCATTAGCCTGACAAGTCTCGTATGCAAAGCTATGGAACGCATTATCATTGACCTAATAAACAAGGATATAGGGAATCTCCAAACTCTGGATCCCACATAATTTGGTTTTGTGAAGGGTAGATCATGCCTGCTCAACTTGGTCAACATCTCTGAGTCAGTCACCACGGCTGTGGATGAAGGCAAGGTGATTCATACAGCCTACCTTGATTTGGCCAAGGCCTTTGGTACCATTCCCCACTCAGGAATCATAGAAAAACTCACTAAGCTAGGCATCAACCCCTATGTCACTAGGTGGGTTGCAAACTGGTCACAGATAGAACCCACAGTGTGAAAGTAGCTGACTCCAAGTCACACTGCCGACCAGTCACGAGTGGAGTCCCACAGGGATTAGTCCTGGGTCCTCTCCTGTTTGGTATCTACTTCTCAGAAGTCCAGACCAACATGATGAGACTCTGGCTGACAAAGTTCACAGACATTTGCAAGTTGGGAGCCATTATTAACTCCCTGAGTGATGACGACATCCTACAGGAAGGCCTCACAGAGACCGACGACTGGTGTCAAAACTATGGCCTTAAGCTCAATGCCAAAAAATGTGTCGTCATCCCCACTGGGAAAAACCCGGTTCCCATGAATTACCACATCAGTGGTAGTCCACTGAACACAGAAGGTGTTATAAGAGATCTTGAAACACAGGTTGACCACATCTTTTCTTTTGACCACCACATTGCCACTGTGGTCAGAAAGTCCTTTTATGTGGCACATCTCATTTACTAAGGGTTTTGCATCCAGAAAGAAAAAGGTCATTATCTCCCTCTACTCTTCCCTCATTAGGCCAATCATTGAGTACAATGCCCCATTTGGCATGTACCTCACTAAACACCTGCAACAACTGGAGAGGCAACAAACATACCTCACAAAGAGGATCCTAGGCCTTAATCATTTGTCCTATATGGACAGACTAAAAAAAAACTTTAACTATTCTCTCTCTCATATCGCCTACTTAAAGGTGATCTCTGCTTGACTTACAAAGCCATGTCTGACCCAACCCTGTTAAAAATGCTACATCTAAAGAAATCCCAATTCCTCCACACCACACACTCCAGTGACCTCAACCTCATTACCACAATCAACCGAACATGCTGGAGGGACAGGTTCATAACCCAGAGACTGCCCATGCTGTGGAATAGACTTGCCATACATGTCAAACAGAGCACCTCACTGGCCCTCTTCAAGAGAAGTCTTGATGAGTGGATGGGAAATAGAAAATTCACCCCGGGGATTACTCCATTGGCTCTACTTGACAGAGACATTGAGAGCTAAGGTTGAGTGGCACGATGCCAGAGTAATCCTATGGGCTAGGCTTGCAAAGGCTCCAGGGCTATTAGCCTAGTACACATCTATGAACCTATAAGTGTTAGTTAAAAAGAAACTTACTATAAAAGGAATATTTTTATATTGAAATTTAATACATTAGCACCTAATACATTGAATCAGTGCTGTAATTTTTGTCAAGGTGCCAGCAGAACAAATTTTCTGTGTGGAAAGGTCTTGTTTTACTGTATTTTCTTTTCTCAGTTGATTGATTGATTGAAAAAATGTGTATGTGTATGTAAAAAATATATATATATCTAGAGAGAGAGAGGGAGACACACACACACACACACACACACACACACAGGTGTGTGTGTGCATGTGTTTATGTGTATGTCCATTTCTCTGTGTGTGTGTGTGTGTGTGTGTGTGTGTATGTGTGTATTTATGTATATGTATATATATATATATATATAAAATATACACACAGATATATATATACATACATACATATGGATATAGCTATAGATATAGATAGGTAGATATGAACTACATAGGCCCCATAACCTGTTCTGTGTCATATTTCGGTATGCATGGAATCTGCTTGAGATATTTTAAGACACAGAATTTGCCATCCTTACTCATCCAGAAGTTCTTGTCCCTGTTGCAGATCGGTTCTTCCATTCCACTGACCAGTATAAATGATTCTGACACCCCACAGAGAAGCCATTCATATCACAGACCTACTCATGGGTTCATTTAATCCAGACCCATAAACTCACAAAGCCTGTTTTACAGTATCTGTTTCTTCCACAGCTTTGCAAACCTGTGAATCGTTCTGTGTTACATATCTGTTCACTAAATACACTGATCCTGTCACAGACCTGTTCTTCGTTACTGGCAGAGCTGTATGAGTCGCATCATAAAGCTGTTCTTCATCTTCACAGACTTCACAGATGTCACAGCCTGACAGAAAGGAGGGGGGGGTATCCATATTCATCAAGGATACCCACACCTCCAGGTTGGTGGCAACGCACAAGGCATCGGAGACCATCCAGGTGCAATTAACCGTAGGCAAGACTGCTCTGCAATTTGTAGCATGTTACAGGCCACCCTCTCAACCTCAGGAACCTCACACAGCTTTCCTGAAAACACTGGAGGGGATAAATGTATCTCCAAACACCATCATATTAGGTGATTTCAACTATCCGAATATAGACTTGGATCATTACTCAAGCCCCAACACTCTAGACCAAAGGTTCTTAGAGTTCATAAACTCTAATGCCATGGAACAAATAGTCACCATCCCCACAAGAGGAGAAAACATACTAGATCTCATCATCACGAACATGGGGACACAATGTTCAACACCGGAAGTATACCCCTCATTGGTGAGATCAGATCATAAACTAATCTCACTGGAAGTCCACATCCCGCCCCCACCCCAGATAAAAAAGACCACAGTGAAGAACTTCTCAAAAGCCGACTTCACACTTCTTAAGACTGGTGTGGTTTCCTTCAAGGCCCCCGAGCCAGCAGAAACCATTACCCAAGCCACTGAATCACTTACAAATGCCTTCTACCAGCACCTCCAGGACTGCATGGATCAGGCAATCCCAAACAAAACAAAGGCTCTTTGCACCAAAGGCAAGCGCCCAGTCTGGTGGACCCCAGCCATAAACAAGCTCTACAATAAAAGGAGAAAGCTACTACAAGATAGAGCAAAATCCTTAAAAGGGAAGACACCCTTGATCATTATAAGTAAAAAAAACTACGATCACTCATAAAATCATCCAAGGCAAATTTTGAGAGAAAAATCACTAAGGACTCAAAAGACAATCATAAGGCCTTTTTTTTGCTATGTTAGAAACCTGGGAGGAAACTCCCAGATATGCTCAGAATTAGTTCAAAATGATGTAAAAATCACTGAACCAACAGACATTGCCAACATACTGGCTGACAGGTTCAGTGGAAATTCCCCCCCCCTCCCCCCCAAAAGGAGAGATATCTATACCAGCGGATTGTAGCCCCCCAAACATCTCAAATGCTCAGGTGAAAACTGCTGTCTCCAAGGCGAAAAACACAGCATCTATGGGACCAGATGGTGTCCCCGGTTGTGTGCTCCATGAACTCAATGAGAAATTAAACCCGCAGTTAGGGCAGCTGTTTAATCTTAGCCTCACCTCAGGATACGTACCCAAGGAGTGGCGTATGGCAACTGTGGTCCCACTTCACAAAGGCGGTGCCTCCACTGACCCTGGAAATTACCGCCCCATCAGCTTAACAAGCCTGGTCTGCAAAGCTATGGAGAGGATCATAATGGAACTCATAAATAAAGACATAGGGGACTTACAGACATTGGATCCAACCCAGTTTGGCTTTGTCAAGGGCAGATCATGCCTTTTAAACTTGGTTGACTTTTTAGAAACAGTCACCAAGGCCATTGATGAGGGCAAGGCAGTCCACACAACCTACCTTGACCTTGCAAAAGCTTTCGACACAATACCTCACTCGGGTATCATTGAAAAACTCACCAGCTTAAATGTAAACCCATACGTCACAAGATGGGTTGCAAACTGGCTAAGTGACAGAACCCACAGGGTCAGAGTTGCTGGCGCCATGTCAGACTCCAAGCCGGTCACAAGTGGTGTCCCACAGGGCTCAGTCCTGGGCCCCCTCTTGTTTGGCATCTACTTTTCAGAAGTACAGGCAAACACAGGAGGATTATGGCTGACAAAGTTTGCAGATGACTGCAAACTGGGCGCCATAGTTGAAAACACATCAGACACAGATATCTTTCAGAAGGGTCTCATAGAAACGGATAACTGGTGCCAGAGCCATGGCCTAAAGTTAAACGCCAAAAAATGCATAGTCATACCCTTCGGGAAAAACAAGGTTACCCCTAGCTACCATATAGGTGGCAATCCACTAAGCACAGAAGAGGTTATCAGGGATCTGGGGACCCAGGTTAACAGTAACCTTTCGTTTGACACTCACGTTGCCAATGTAGTTAGGAAGACCTTCTACATTGCCCACCTGATCATGAAGGGATTCACATCTAGATCAAGGGAGGTCATTGTTCCCCTATACTCATCACTCATCAGACCAATGATTGAGTACAATGCCCCATTCGGAATGTATCTTACCCGACACCTGCAGCAATTGGAATGGCCCCAAAAGTTCCTCACCAAAAGGATAAAGGGTCTCAAAAATATGTCTTATGCTGCCCGACTGAAGGAACTCCAGCTCTATTCAGTCGCATACCGTCTGCTCAGAGGTGACCTGTGCCTGACATACAAGGCCATGTCCAACCCGGAATTAATGAACATGCTTCACCTCAAAAAATCTAAATCCATCAGAACTACAAGAGCAAGAGACTTGAACCTTAACACGGTTATAAATAGGATGTGCTGGAGGGACAGATTCATCACCCAGAGACTCCCTATGCTGTGGAACAAAATCCCGGTACATGTGAGGCAGAGCACCTCGCTGGCTTTGTTCAAGAGAAATCTTGACCAATGGATGGGAGATCGCAGGTTTACCCCGGGGATCACCTCAGTGTCACTGCTGGACAGAGGCACGGCAAAATAATGGGCATAGTATCCTTCAAACTTAAGGGGTGGTGAAAGCCACAAAACTTTGGGCTAGGCTAATAAATGCCCTAGGGCAGATAGCCTAGTATGAACCTATGAACCTATGAACATAAACATACCTTTTATATATTTTCATATTTTAGTATCATCTGTGCCATCCAATATCCTTTGTTTGGCCTCCATGACTACAGATTGACTTGAATGATTGTATATTAAGTTGTTTCTTAATCACAGAGGATAGCATGAACCGTTCTGTCTCTCAGATGTCTTCCTAACTCTTTTTTTCTCACATGAACTACAGTTTATCCCAGATCTGTTAGTCACCACCACAGAGTCAAATGAATCACAATGTTTCATGTAAATAATCTCAGACTTCAAATAAGGTCCATATGAATCATTGTGCATCACATGTCTATTTTCACACTTTAGGCACAGAATCGTGAGTCATTCTATATCCAGTGAATACTCCTGGGCTGTAGGCAGAGAACCATAAGTCATTCTGTATCCTGTGAATACTCCCGAACAGTAGGCAGAGAACTAAGAGTCATTCTACATCCCATGAACCATGTGAGACATTCTACATGTTAGGAATGCGCCAAAACTTCAGATGCAGAACCACGAGTAATTTTGTATTGGACAAACACTCACAGATATCGGGCGCAAACATAGTGGTTACTGACACCAGAAACAACCACAAAACCTTCTATAGCTATATCAAAAACCTCGAAGGCAATACCCAGATTTGCTCTGAGTTGTTGCACAATGGCACCTCCTATACTGAGCCAACAGATATACCCAACTTACTGGATGACAGATTCAGTGCCAACTTCACCCCTCTCCCCCCCTTGGGCCCCATCACAATACCAGAAGAAAGCCTGGTACCCACCATTTCTATGGCACAGGTAAAACCTGCAATGTCTAAAGCCAAGAATACAGCATCCATGGGACCTGATAATATCCCTAGCTGCATCCTACATGAGCTACAAAATGAAATGGCATCACATCTGCGAGCCTTACCTCAGGTTATGTCCCTAATGAATGGCACACTGCTACAGTCATCCCGCTCCATAAAGGGGGAGCAACTACAGACCCGGGAGCTATTGCCCCATTAGCCCGACAAGTCTGGTATGCAAAGCTATGGAGCGCATCATCATTGACCTGCTTAACAATATAGGCAATCTCCAAACTCTTGACACCACACAGTTTGGCTTTTTCCAGGGGAGATCCTGCCTGCTGAACCTGGTTGACTTCTTTGAGGCAGTCACCAAGGCTGTGGATGAGGGTAAGGCAGTGCATACAGCCTACCTTGACCTGGCCAAGGCCTTTAATACCATTCCCCACTCGGGTAGCATTGATAAACTCACCAAACTAGGCATCAATCCTTACATCACTAGGTGGGTTGCAATTTGGCTCAAAGATGGGACCCACAGAGTGAAAGTTGTGGATTCCAAGTCAGACTGTCGATCAGTCATTAGTGGAGTCCCACAGGGCTCGGTCCTGGGCCCTCTCCTGTTTGGCATCTACTTCTCAGAAGTCCATACCACAATGAAGGATTCTGGCTGACCAAGTTCACTGATGACTGCAAGCTAGGAGTCATTATCAACTCCCCAAGTGATGCAGATATCCTACAAAAGGGCCTGTCTAAGACTAATGAATGGTGTGGGAACTATGGCTTGAAGCTTAACACCAAAAAAGGTGTTATCATCCCCTTTGAAAAAAAACTCAGTTCCCATGAATTACCACATTGATGGGAGCCCACTGAACACCAAAGGGCCCATAAGAGATCTAGTCACCCAGGTCAACAGCCACCTCACCTTCGACCATCACATTGCCACTGTGGTCAGAAAGTCCTTCTATGTAGCACATCTTATATCCAAAGGTTTCGCATCCAGGAAGAAAGAGGTCATCATCCCTCTCTACTCATCCCTCATTAGACCAATCATCAAATATAACGCCCCATTTTTCATGTACCTGACCAGACAACTACAACAGCTGGAGAGGCCACAAAAGTACCTCACAAAAAAGATACTAAGCCTTAAACACATGTCCTACAGGGACAGACTCAGGAAACTTCAGCTGTTCTCAGTCTCTTATCGTCTACTTAGAGGTGATCTCTGCTTGACTTACAAAGCCATGTCTGACCCAGCTCTTCTTGAAATGCTACACCTAAAGAAATCGCAGTTCCCCCGCGCCACAAGCTCCAGTGATCACAACCTCATTACTGCAATTAACAGAACATGCTGGAGGGACAGGTTCATCTCCCAAAGACTGCCCATGCTCTGGAATGAGCTTCCCATCCATATCAAGCAGAGCAACTCGATGGCCCTCTTCAAGAGAAATCTTGACGACTGGATGGGTAACAGAAAGTTCACTCCAGGGATCAGGGGTGTAGCCAGGATTTGCAGATTTGTACTCACAGCTCCTAGACTGCTGCCCCGAACAAGCCACACCCACATCTACACATTGCTGTCCGTACACTTCCTTAAACTGCTGATCAGGCCACGCCCCTTTCACGATGCTGCTCCCAGAATGATCATTGTGAGCCGTATGCCAGGATGGTAATTACTTGCATCATGATGAAGCAGCTTGAGCATTTCATATCTTCATGGGTCAAAAAACAAAATACCTTTTCATTTAAAATTTTGCAGACTTCATTCCAATGAAGTTATACCCCACACGCATCCAAACACACACGTATACCAGTTAAATAGAAATACCAAGGCACATGCATGTATACCAGTTAAATAGAAATACAAGCTGTGGTGGGGTAAAGCCACGGTGGTACAGTGGTAACATTGTTGCCTCACAGCAAGAGGTTCTCCTGTTTGTTTCTTGGCTGGAGTGCCTTCTGTGTGGAGTCTGCATGTCCTCCCCGTGGTCGAGTGGCCTCCAAAAGACATGCATGAATGGGCGTGCCTCCGCTGAAAGTTGGGCATCAGGCTGGCAACTCGCCACTATAAAAATCAACTGCCAATCATTAGCGGTCCGGAGTTCTGCTGTGGCGACCCCTGTGAAAAGCCAAAAAGACAAACCAAGGCGTTATCAAATAGCTCCAAGACAAGTTGCCAGTAAGCATGACATGGCAACATTGAAATAAGAAAAAAAAATGCATAATCATAATAATCTTTTTTTAATGGTTTTATAACTAGGAATGCAGACAGTAGTTTAATCTGTGATGCTTTGCTTATTAACATAAAAAAACGCAAAAAAGCAGCTACTTTGACATACAGTAGTCAGGCAGCTACTTCGACATACAGTAGTCAGGCATGTTTCTGTATAGTGCAACAGAAAATTGTAAAGCTTTTTAGTAATATATGGAATGCATTACAGGTTTAAAAGAAAAAGTAGTTAGAAAATAATTATTGAAGAAAGTATCTAAATGTAGTTGAAAATCAGTCTGGAGGGGGGAAATTTCATAAACCTGGGATGCAAGTACTGCCTTAAGCCACTTGATTGATGCTCTGCTCTTGGTTAACTAAAATGGTGAAAAACCTAAAACATTTGCAAGCAGCAGGGAAACACAAGAGCCAGAAAATCTCTCAGATACACACACAAGCAAAAAACACTTTTGTGCATATCAGTGTCATGCACTATTATGCTGGAAATAAGTTTATGCGCCGATCATTGCACAGACTGAAATCTCTTAGGACTTGCTCAATGTCTATGTCATCATGTTAAACGGTGTTCACTCATGCAGTTTCGGAGCCACGTCTTTATCCTCCTCAAGGCACTAAATGTCCTTTCTGCAGATGCAACACTGACTGGCATTGCTGCCAGAATACTTAATGCACTGTTGCTATCTGGATAGAACTCAGGTTGTAAGTGCTGCATTGTGGTAGGGAGTTGGTTCTCTGGTACCATGTTCCACTTTGTGGACCATCTTACCAGTTCTTCTCGTAGGTTATGTAGAGAGGACAAGTCGGTCTTGTAAGCCTCATACAGTTCAGTAACTTTGGCATCATCCTGAAGCATGTACAATGACTTGGGTGCCAAATATTGTGCCAGGAAACGTGGGCAGCATTCAATAAGCTGTTCAGTCAGTTCAGCGATCACATGGTCCAAGAACGGTATGAATGTGTTTCATCAGTCGTATTCTTCTGGATTAGAAGCAGTGATGTTGCTCCTTTTTGTTTGTCTGCCACATATTCTAGGTACACTTTCTTCGGTGAAGACTTGACTTGCAAGTTCCTTTACCTCTTCATAGAGCACTTTGAATTTGCTGTCAGCATCGCCTCTAATATTTTTAAGAGTTTCTATGATAACTGAAGTTTCTTCTGATGCCTGTATCAGATCAATCTGTTCACGTTGAAAATAAAGATGAAGGGGCTTAACAATGCCCAGTATAGATTCCATTATTACCAACTCAACAATGAAATCAAATTTGGAAATAGAATATAGGTACCTTTCTGCTTTTGTCAAATTCTGCCATATTTTCCAAACAACTGGCAATAACAACATACTTCATCTTAAAGGCATGCAGGCAATCGGCTTGACTCATCCACCTTGTTGCCCCTGGTGCACGTAGAGAAGTACTTCTGTCTGCAGACACATCATCGTACTCTGATGCAAAACTTGCAAATTCCTTCAGCTGACACAAATATACATTATGACGTTTTGCAGAGGAATTTAAAGTGGCAATTACACTTCGGCATGTGTCAAGTGCATTTGCCATTTCACGCATTGCACAGGAATGTACAATAGCAGTGTTTAGGTTGTGTGCTTTGCATGCCGAGTATAGTGCTTCTGGAAAGAATGCCCAAATTCTTGCCTGAAGTGGCCACTCATGTTACTACCTCGGTCATAACCCAAACCTTGTCCACGCATACATCCTTTATCCAGATCCCATGCTGTCAGTTAATGCAAGAAAAGATCTGCCAGTGCTTTTCCAGTGGTGTCCGTAGCCTCTACAAACTCAATGACGTCTTCTCGAATTTCTACTTTCCTGTAAGTGCGGTGAACGTATCTTAGAGTTAGCGTAATCTGCTCCTTCCGGGAAATGTCTGTAGTGCCATCTGCAATTAAACTAAAGTAACATACGTCGTTCACGCAGTTAATAATATTTCGTTGAATCTGCAAAGAAATGAGCTGAATCAGTTCAGTTTGAATTTGTGCTGAAGTATAGAGAGCATTTCTAGGTGCCTTTTGCAGATGTTCTGCAAACAAAGGGTCCAGCAGCAGTATATTGCAGCAGAGATTTGGTCCCACTGTCGGACAGTCATCCTTGTAATGGCAGATTTTTTCTTCCACACAAGATGATTATTCTCACTATACGTTTTAAGGCATGTAATGTGCGTTCTTGCAGTCTTTTATCTGTCTGTGAAATGGAGTGCAGTGCTATTTTTATCCTGCCACAATACACTTCTAAAAATGCCTCTGACCTCGCAACTGCATTGCCATGCTCTTTAGAGTTACTGTGCCGCTCCAAGATCTTTTTTGCATTCGACCAGTTGGTCATTGGTGTGGAGACCAACGCAGTGTCCTTTGAACTATTAAAGACAAAGCAGGGGCCACAGAAAACGACATCTAATTTTGAGTACCGTGTAAATTTAAAGTCATGAAGCAGCTGTGGATTACACCTACGAAAATGCCTCCTTCCAGCATAATCCACAAGTCGTTTAGGGAATGTAAAATCCCTAGGAGGCAGCCACTGTACCATTAAGATTGTCTTCTTATCCATGTCACTGAGGATTGTGCGAGTATATAGCCCTATATCTCCATCATCCTTCTGCAGAGCACCAATCATGCAGTGATAAAGCCTTTTATCTGTATCATGCGGCAGCAGATCACTTTCATCATTCTTCCCCAGACTCAGTGTCCAATGGGTGAGCATCCAAACTGCTGGAAGATAAACTAATTGGACCATCGCTGGTAATTGCTTCTTCTATGCCTCTTTCCACAGAAGGGAAGCTTGCTGCAGCTGGTTCAGTAGGTACATCACTTTGAGGAACCACAGTGATCTCTTCACCTTTGCTATCAACGTGCCTACAGCAAAAAAAGAAATGCACACATGAAGCACAAGCATCAAATGCGTTCACACAGCACTGCTTTATGTAGTGCATCACCAGCAGTAAAACAAAGAAATGCACACATGAAGCACAAGCATCAAATGCGTTCACACAGCACTGCTTTGTGTAGTGTATCACCAGCAGTAAAACAAAGAAATGCACACATGAAGCACAAGTATCAAATGCGTTCACACAGCACTGCTTTGTGTAGTGTATCACCAGCAGTAAAACAAAGAAATGCACACATGAAGCACAAGTATCAAATGCGTTCACACAGCACTGCTTTGTGTAGTGTATCACCAACAGTAAAACAAAGAAATGCACACATGAAGCACAAGTATCAAATGCGTTCACACAGCACTGCTTTGTGTAGTGTATCACCAGCAGTAAAACAAAGAAATGCACACATGAAGCACAAGTATCAAATGCGTTCACACAGCACTGCTTTGTGTAGTGTATCACCAGCAGTAAAACAAAGAAATGCACACATGAAGCACAAGCATCAAATGCGTTCACACAGCACTGCTTTGTGTAGTGTATCACCAGCAGTAAAACAAAGAAATGCACACATGAAGCACAAGTATCAAATGCATTCACACAGCACTGCTTTGTGTAGTGTATCACCAGCAGTAAAACAAAGAAATGCACACATGAAGCACAAGTATCAAATGTGTTCACACAGCACTGCTTTGTGTAGTGTATCACCAGCAGTAAAACAAAGAAATGCACACATGAAGCACAAGTATCAAATGTGTTCACACAGCACTGCTTTGTGTAGTGTATCACCAGCAGTAAAACAAAGAAATGCACACATGAAGCACAAGTATCAAATGTGTTCACACAGCACTGCTTTGTGTAGTGTATCACCAGCAGTAAAACAAAGAAATGCACACATGAAGCACAAGTATCAAATGTGTTCACACAGCACTGCTTTGTGTAGTGTATCACCAGCAGTAAAACAAAGAAATGCACACATGAAGCACAAGTATCAAATGTGTTCACACAGCACTGCTTTGTGTAGTGTATCACCAGCAGTAAAACAAAGAAATGCACACATGAAGCACAAGTATCAAATGTGTTCACACAGCACTGCTTTGTGTAGTGTATCACCAGCAGTAAAACAAAGAAATGCACACATGAAGCACAAGTATCAAATGTGTTCACACAGCACTGCTTTGTGTAGTGTATCACCAGCAGTAAAACAAAGAAATGCACACATGAAGCACAAGTATCAAATGTGTTCACACAGCACTGCTTTGTGTAGTGTATCACCAGCAGTAAAACAAAGAAATGCACACATGAAGCACAAGTATCAAATGTGTTCACACAGCACTGCTTTGTGTAGTGTATCACCAGCAGTAAAACAAAGAAATGCACACATGAAGCACAAGTATCAAATGTGTTCACACAGCACTGCTTTGTGTAGTGTATCACCAGCAGTAAAACAAAGAAATGCACACATGAAGCACAAGTATCAAATGCGTTCACACAGCACTGCTTTGTGTAGTGTATCACCAGCAGTAAAACAAAGAAATGCACACATGAAGCACAAGTATCAAATGCGTTCACACAGCACTGCTTTGTGTAGTGTATCACCAGCAGTAAAACAAAGAAATGCACACATGAAGCACAAGTATCAAATGTGTTCACACAGCACTGCTTTGTGTAGTGTATCACCAGCAGTAAAACAAAGAAATGCACACATGAAGCACAAGTATCAAATGTGTTCACACAGCACTGCTTTGTGTAGTGTATCACCAGCAGTAAAACAAAGAAATGCACACATGAAGCACAAGTATCAAATGTGTTCACACAGCACTGCTTTGTGTAGTGTATCACCAGCAGTAAAACAAAGAAATGCACACATGAAGCACAAGTATCAAATGTGTTCACACAGCACTGCTTTGTGTAGTGTATCACCAGCAGTAAAACAAAGAAATGCACACATGAAGCACAAGTATCAAATGTGTTCACACAGCACTGCTTTGTGTAGTGTATCACCAGCAGTAAAACAAAGAAATGCACACATGAAGCACAAGTATCAAATGTGTTCACACAGCACTGCTTTGTGTAGTGTATCACCAGCAGTAAAACAAAGAAATGCACACATGAAGCACAAGTATCAAATGTGTTCACACAGCACTGCTTTGTGTAGTGTATCACCAGCAGTAAAACAAAGAAATGCACACATGAAGCACAAGTATCAAATGTGTTCACACAGCACTGCTTTGTGTAGTGTATCACCAGCAGTAAAACAAAGAAATGCACACATGAAGCACAAGTATCAAATGTGTTCACACAGCACTGCTTTGTGTAGTGTATCACCAGCAGTAAAACAAAGAAATGCACACATGAAGCACAAGTATCAAATGTGTTCACACAGCACTGCTTTGTGTAGTGTATCACCAGCAGTAAAACAAAGAAATGCACACATGAAGCACAAGTATCAAATGCGTTCACACAGCACTGCTTTGTGTAGTGTATCACCAGCAGTAAAACAAAGAAATGCACACATGAAGCACAAGTATCAAATGTGTTCACACAGCACTGCTTTGTGTAGTGTATCACCAGCAGTAAAACAAAGAAATGCACACATGAAGCACAAGCATCAAATGCGTTCACACAGCACTGCTTTGTGTAGTGTATCACCAGCAGTAAAACAAAGAAATGCACACATGAAGCACAAGTATCAAATGTGTTCACACAGCACTGCTTTGTGTAGTGTATCACCAGCAGTAAAACAAAGAAATGCACACATGAAGCACAAGCATCAAATGTGTTCACACAGCACTGCTTTGTGTAGTGTATCACCAGCAGTAAAACAAAGAAATGCACACATGAAGCACAAGTATCAAATGTGTTCACACAGCACTGCTTTGTGTAGTGTATCACCAGCAGTAAAACAAAGAAATGCACACATGAAGCACAAGTATCAAATGTGTTCACACAGCACTGCTTTGTGTAGTGTATCACCAGCAGTAAAACAAAGAAATGCACACATGAAGCACAAGTATCAAATGTGTTCACACAGCACTGCTTTGTGTAGTGTATCACCAGCAGTAAAACAAAGAAATGCACACATGAAGCACAAGTATCAAATGTGTTCACACAGCACTGCTTTGTGTAGTGTATCACCAGCAGTAAAACAAAGAAATGCACACATGAAGCACAAGTATCAAATGCGTTCACACAGCACTGCTTTGTGTAGTGTATCACCAGCAGTAAAACAAAGAAATGCACACATGAAGCACAAGTATCAAATGTGTTCACACAGCACTGCTTTGTGTAGTGTATCACCAGCAGTAAAACAAAGAAATGCACACATGAAGCACAAGTATCAAATGTGTTCACACAGCACTGCTTTGTGTAGTGTATCACCAGCAGTAAAACAAAGAAATGCACACATGAAGCACAAGTATCAAATGTGTTCACACAGCACTGCTTTGTGTAGTGTATCACCAGCAGTAAAACAAAGAAATGCACACATGAAGCACAAGTATCAAATGTGTTCACACAGCACTGCTTTGTGTAGTGTATCACCAGCAGTAAAACAAAGAAATGCACACATGAAGCACAAGTATCAAATGTTCACACAGCACTGCTTTGTGTAGTGTATCACCAGCAGTAAAACAAAGAAATGCACACATGAAGCACAAGTATCAAATGTGTTCACACAGCACTGCTTTGTGTAGTGTATCACCAGCAGTAAAACAAAGAAATGCACACATGAAGCACAAGTATCAAATGTGTTTACACAGCACTGCTTTGTGTAGTGTATCACCAGCAGTAAAACAAAGAAATGCACACATGAAGCACAAGTATCAAATGTGTTCACACAGCACTGCTTTGTGTAGTGTATCACCAGCAGTAAAACAAAGAAATGCACACATGAAGCACAAGTATCAAATGTGTTCACACAGCACTGCTTTGTGTAGTGTATCACCAGCAGTAAAACAAAGAAATGCACACATGAAGCACAAGTATCAAATGTGTTCACACAGCACTGCTTTGTGTAGTGTATCACCAGCAGTAAAACAAAGAAATGCACACATGAAGCACAAGTATCAAATGTGTTCACACAGCACTGCTTTGTGTAGTGTATCACCAGCAGTAAAACAAAGAAATGCACACATGAAGCACAAGTATCAAATGTGTTCACACAGCACTGCTTTGTGTAGTGTATCACCAGCAGTAAAACAAAGAAATGCACACATGAAGCACAAGTATCAAATGCGTTCACACAGCACTGCTTTGTGTAGTGTATCACCAGCAGTAAAACAAAGAAATGCACACATGAAGCACAAGTATCAAATGTGTTCACACAGCACTGCTTTGTGTAGTGTATCACCAGCAGTAAAACAAAGAAATGCACACATGAAGCACAAGTATCAAATGTTCACACAGCACTGCTTTGTGTAGTGTATCACCAGCAGTAAAACAAAGAAATGCACACATGAAGCACAAGTATCAAATGTGTTCACACAGCACTGCTTTGTGTAGTGTATCACCAGCAGTAAAACAAAGAAATGCACACATGAAGCACAAGTATCAAATGTGTTCACACAGCACTGCTTTGTGTAGTGTATCACCAGCAGTAAAACAAAGAAATGCACACATGAAGCACAAGTATCAAATGTGTTCACACAGCACTGCTTTGTGTAGTGTATCACCAGCAGTAAAACAAAGAAATGCACACATGAAGCACAAGTATCAAATGTGTTCACACAGCACTGCTTTGTGTAGTGTATCACCAGCAGTAAAACAAAGAAATGCACACATGAAGCACAAGTATCAAATGTGTTCACACAGCACTGCTTTGTGTAGTGTATCACCAGCAGTAAAACAAAGAAATGCACACATGAAGCACAAGTATCAAATGTGTTCACACAGCACTGCTTTGTGTAGTGTATCACCAGCAGTAAAACAAAGAAATGCACACATGAAGCACAAGTATCAAATGTGTTCACACAGCACTGCTTTGTGTAGTGTATCACCAGCAGTAAAACAAAGAAATGCACACATGAAGCACAAGTATCAAATGTGTTCACACAGCACTGCACTGCTTTGTGTAGTGTATCACCAGCAGTAAAACAAAGAAATGCACACATGAAGCACAAGCATCAAATGTTCACACAGCACTGCTTTGTGTAGTGTATCACCAGCAGTAAAACAAAGAAATGCACACATGAAGCACAAGTATCAAATGTGTTCACACAGCACTGCTTTGTGTAGTGTATCACCAGCAGTAAAACAAAGAAATGCACACATGAAGCACAAGTATCAAATGTGTTCACACAGCACTGCTTTGTGTAGTGTATCACCAGCAGTAAAACAAAGAAATGCACACATGAAGCACAAGTATCAAATGTGTTCACACAGCACTGCTTTGTGTAGTGTATCACCAGCAGTAAAACAAAGAAATGCACACATGAAGCACAAGCATCAAATGTGTTCACACAGCACTGCTTTGTGTAGTGTATCACCAGCAGTAAAACAAAGAAATGCACACATGAAGCACAAGTATCAAATGTGTTCACACAGCACTGCTTTGTGTAGTGTATCACCAGCAGTAAAACAAAGAAATGCACACATGAAGCACAAGTATCAAATGTGTTCACACAGCACTGCTTTGTGTAGTGTATCACCAGCAGTAAAACAAAGAAATGCACACATGAAGCACAAGCATCAAATGTGTTCACACAGCACTGCTTTGTGTAGTGTATCACCAGCAGTAAAACAAAGAAATGCACACATGAAGCACAAGTATCAAATGTGTTCACACAGCACTGCTTTGTGTAGTGTATCACCAGCAGTAAAACAAAGAAATGCACACATGAAGCACAAGCATCAAATGTGTTCACACAGCACTGCTTTGTGTAGTGTATCACCAGCAGTAAAACAAAGAAATGCACACATGAAGCACAAGTATCAAATGTGTTCACACAGCACTGCTTTGTGTAGTGTATCACCAGCAGTAAAACAAAGAAATGCACACATGAAGCACAAGTATCAAATGTGTTCACACAGCACTGCTTTGTGTAGTGTATCACCAGCAGTAAAACAAAGAAATGCACACATGAAGCACAAGTATCAAATGTGTTCACACAGCACTGCTTTGTGTAGTGTATCACCAGCAGTAAAACAAAGAAATGCACACATGAAGCACAAGCATCAAATGTGTTCACACAGCACTGCTTTGTGTAGTGTATCACCAGCAGTAAAACAAAGAAATGCACACATGAAGCACAAGCATCAAATGTGTTCACACAGCACTGCTTTGTGTAGTGTATCACCAGCAGTAAAACAAAGAAATGCACACATGAAGCACAAGTATCAAATGTGTTCACACAGCACTGCTTTGTGTAGTGTATCACCAGCAGTAAAACAAAGAAATGCACACATGAAGCACAAGTATCAAATGTGTTCACACAGCACTGCTTTGTGTAGTGTATCACCAGCAGTAAAACAAAGAAATGCACACATGAAGCACAAGTATCAAATGTGTTCACACAGCACTGCTTTGTGTAGTGTATCACCAGCAGTAAAACAAAGAAATGCACACATGAAGCACAAGCATCAAATGTGTTCACACAGCACTGCTTTGTGTAGTGTATCACCAGCAGTAAAACAAAGAAATGCACACATGAAGCACAAGTATCAAATGTGTTCACACAGCACTGCTTTGTGTAGTGTATCACCAGCAGTAAAACAAAGAAATGCACACATGAAGCACAAGCATCAAATGTGTTCACACAGCACTGCTTTGTGTAGTGTATCACCAGCAGTAAAACAAAGAAATGCACACATGAAGCACAAGCATCAAATGTGTTCACACAGCACTGCTTTGTGTAGTGTATCACCAGCAGTAAAACAAAGAAATGCACACATGAAGCACAAGTATCAAATGTGTTCACACAGCACTGCTTTGTGTAGTGTATCACCAGCAGTAAAACAAAGAAATGCACACATGAAGCACAAGCATCAAATGTGTTCACACAGCACTGCTTTGTGTAGTGTATCACCAGCAGTAAAACAAAGAAATGCACACATGAAGCACAAGTATCAAATGTGTTCACACAGCACTGCTTTGTGTAGTGTATCACCAGCAGTAAAACAAAGAAATGCACACATGAAGCACAAGTATCAAATGTGTTCACACAGCACTGCTTTGTGTAGTGTATCACCAGCAGTAAAACAAAGAAATGCACACATGAAGCACAAGTATCAAATGTGTTCACACAGCACTGCTTTGTGTAGTGTATCACCAGCAGTAAAACAAAGAAATGCACACATGAAGCACAAGTATCAAATGTGTTCACACAGCACTGCTTTGTGTAGTGTATCACCAGCAGTAAAACAAAGAAATGCACACATGAAGCACAAGTATCAAATGTGTTCACACAGCACTGCTTTGTGTAGTGTATCACCAGCAGTAAAACAAAGAAATGCACACATGAAGCACAAGTATCAAATGTGTTCACACAGCACTGCTTTGTGTAGTGTATCACCAGCAGTAAAACAAAGAAATGCACACATGAAGCACAAGTATCAAATGTGTTCACACAGCACTGCTTTGTGTAGTGTATCACCAGCAGTAAAACAAAGAAATGCACACATGAAGCACAAGTATCAAATGTGTTCACACAGCACTGCTTTGTGTAGTGTATCACCAGCAGTAAAACAAAGAAATGCACACATGAAGCACAAGTATCAAATGTGTTCACACAGCACTGCTTTGTGTAGTGTATCACCAGCAGTAAAACAAAGAAATGCACACATGAAGCACAAGTATCAAATGTGTTCACACAGCACTGCTTTGTGTAGTGTATCACCAGCAGTAAAACAAAGAAATGCACACATGAAGCACAAGCATCAAATGTGTTCACACAGCACTGCTTTGTGTAGTGTATCACCAGCAGTAAAACAAAGAAATGCACACATGAAGCACAAGTATCAAATGCGTTCACACAGCACTGCTTTGTGTAGTGTATCACCAGCAGTAAAACAAAGAAATGCACACATGAAGCACAAGCATCAAATGCGTTCACACAGCACTGCTTTGTGTAGTGTATCACCAGCAGTAAAACAAAGAAATGCACACATGAAGCACAAGTATCAAATGTGTTCACACAGTACTGCTTTGTGTAGTGTATCACCAGCAGTAAAACAAAGAAATGCACACAAGAAGCACAAACATCAAATGTGTTCACACAGCACTGCTTTGTGTAGTGTATCACCAGCAGTAAAACAAAGAAATGCACACATGAAGCACAAGTATCAAATGTGTTCACACAGCACTGCTTTGTGTAGTGTATCACCAGCAGTAAAACAAAGAAATGCACACATGAAGCACAAGTATCAAATGCGTTCACACAGCACTGCTTTGTGTAGTGTATCACCAGCAGTAAAACAAAGAAATGCACACATGAAGCACAAGTATCAAATGCGTTCACACAGCACTGCTTTGTGTAGTGTATCACCAGCAGTAAAACAAAGAAATGCACACATGAAGCACAAGTATCAAATGCGTTCACACAGCACTGCTTTGTGTAGTGTATCACCAGCAGTAAAACAAAGAAATGCACACATGAAGCACAAGTATCAAATGTGTTCACACAGCACTGCTTTGTGTAGTGTATCACCAGCAGTAAAACAAAGAAATGCACACATGAAGCACAAGTATCAAATGCGTTCACACAGCACTGCTTTGTGTAGTGTATCACCAGCAGTAAAACAAAGAAATGCACACATGAAGCACAAGTATCAAATGTGTTCACACAGCACTGCTTTGTGTAGTGTATCACCAGCAGTAAAACAAAGAAATGCACACATGAAGCACAAGTATCAAATGTGTTCACACAGCACTGCTTTGTGTAGTGTATCACCAGCAGTAAAACAAAGAAATGCACACATGAAGCACAAGTATCAAATGTGTTCACACAGCACTGCTTTGTGTAGTGTATCACCAGCAGTAAAACAAAGAAATGCACACATGAAGCACAAGTATCAAATGTGTTCACACAGCACTGCTTTGTGTAGTGTATCACCAGCAGTAAAACAAAGAAATGCACACATGAAGCACAAGTATCAAATGCGTTCACACAGCACTGCTTTGTGTAGTGTATCACCAGCAGTAAAACAAAGAAATGCACACATGAAGCACAAGTATCAAATGCGTTCACACAGCACTGCTTTGTGTAGTGTATCACCAGCAGTAAAACAAAGAAATGCACACATGAAGCACAAGTATCAAATGCGTTCACACAGCACTGCTTTGTGTAGTGTATCACCAGCAGTAAAACAAAGAAATGCACACATGAAGCACAAGTATCAAATCGTTCACACAGCACTGCTTTGTGTAGTGTATCACCAGCAGTAAAACAAAGAAATGCACACATGAAGCACAAGTATCAAATGTGTTCACACAGCACTGCTTTGTGTAGTGTATCACCAGCAGTAAAACAAAGAAATGCACACATGAAGCACAAGTATCAAATGTGTTCACACAGCACTGCTTTGTGTAGTGTATCACCAGCAGTAAAACAAAGAAATGCACACATGAAGCACAAGTATCAAATGTGTTCACACAGCACTGCTTTGTGTAGTGTATCACCAGCAGTAAAACAAAGAAATGCACACATGAAGCACAAGTATCAAATGTGTTCACACAGCACTGCTTTGTGTAGTGTATCACCAGCAGTAAAACAAAGAAATGCACACATGAAGCACAAGTATCAAATGTGTTCACACAGCACTGCTTTGTGTAGTGTATCACCAGCAGTAAAACAAAGAAATGCACACATGAAGCACAAGTATCAAATGTGTTCACACAGCACTGCTTTGTGTAGTGTATCACCAGCAGTAAAACAAAGAAATGCACACATGAAGCACAAGTATCAAATGTGTTCACACAGCACTGCTTTGTGTAGTGTATCACCAGCAGTAAAACAAAGAAATGCACACATGAAGCACAAGTATCAAATGCGTTCACACAGCACTGCTTTGTGTAGTGTATCACCAGCAGTAAAACAAAGAAATGCACACATGAAGCACAAGTATCAAATGCGTTCACACAGCACTGCTTTGTGTAGTGTATCACCAGCAGTAAAACAAAGAAATGCACACATGAAGCACAAGCATCAAATGCGTTCACACAGCACTGCTTTGTGTAGTGTATCACCAGCAGTAAAACAAAGAAATGCACACATGAAGCACAAGTATCAAATGCGTTCACACAGCACTGCTTTGTGTAGTGTATCACCAGCAGTAAAACAAAGAAATGCACACATGAAGCACAAGTATCAAATGTGTTCACACAGCACTGCTTTGTGTAGTGTATCACCAGCAGTAAAACAAAGAAATGCACACATGAAGCACAAGTATCAAATGTGTTCACACAGCACTGCTTTGTGTAGTGTATCACCAGCAGTAAAACAAAGAAATGCACACATGAAGCACAAGTATCAAATGTGTTCACACAGCACTGCTTTGTGTAGTGTATCACCAGCAGTAAAACAAAGAAATGCACACATGAAGCACAAGTATCAAATGTGTTCACACAGCACTGCTTTGTGTAGTGTATCACCAGCAGTAAAACAAAGAAATGCACACATGAAGCACAAGTATCAAATGCGTTCACACAGCACTGCTTTGTGTAGTGTATCACCAGCAGTAAAACAAAGAAATGCACACATGAAGCACAAGTATCAAATGCGTTCACACAGCACTGCTTTGTGTAGTGTATCACCAGCAGTAAAACAAAGAAATGCACACATGAAGCACAAGTATCAAATGCGTTCACACAGCACTGCTTTGTGTAGTGTATCACCAGCAGTAAAACAAAGAAATGCACACATGAAGCACAAGCATCAAATGCGTTCACACAGCACTGCTTTGTGTAGTGTATCACCAGCAGTAAAACAAAGAAATGCACACATGAAGCACAAGCATCAAATGCGTTCACACAGCACTGCTTTGTGTAGTGTATCACCAGCAGTAAAACAAAGAAATGCACACATGAAGCACAAGTATCAAATGTGTTCACACAGCACTGCTTTGTGTAGTGTATCACCAGCAGTAAAACAAAGAAATGCACACATGAAGCACAAGTATCAAATGTGTTCACACAGCACTGCTTTGTGTAGTGTATCACCAGCAGTAAAACAAAGAAATGCACACATGAAGCACAAGTATCAAATGCGTTCACACAGCACTGCTTTGTGTAGTGTATCACCAGCAGTAAAACAAAGAAATGCACACATGAAGCACAAGTATCAAATGTGTTCACACAGCACTGCTTTGTGTAGTGTATCACCAGCAGTAAAACAAAGAAATGCACACATGAAGCACAAGCATCAAATGTGTTCACACAGCACTGCTTTGTGTAGTGTATCACCAGCAGTAAAACAAAGAAATGCACACATGAAGCACAAGTATCAAATGCGTTCACACAGCACTGCTTTGTGTAGTGTATCACCAGCAGTAAAACAAAGAAATGCACACATGAAGCACAAGCATCAAATGTGTTCACACAGCACTGCTTTGTGTAGTGTATCACCAGCAGTAAAACAAAGAAATGCACACATGAAGCACAAGCATCAAATGCGTTCACACAGCACTGCTTTGTGTAGTGTATCACCAGCAGTAAAACAAAGAAATGCACACATGAAGCACAAGTATCAAATGTGTTCACACAGCACTGCTTTGTGTAGTGTATCACCAGCAGTAAAACAAAGAAATGCACACATGAAGCACAAGTATCAAATGTGTTCACACAGCACTGCTTTGTGTAGTGTATCACCAGCAGTAAAACAAAGAAATGCACACATGAAGCACAAGTATCAAATGTGTTCACACAGCACTGCTTTGTGTAGTGTATCACCAGCAGTAAAACAAAGAAATGCACACATGAAGCACAAGCATCAAATGCGTTCACACAGCACTGCTTTGTGTAGTGTATCACCAGCAGTAAAACAAAGAAATGCACACATGAAGCACAAGTATCAAATGTGTTCACACAGCACTGCTTTGTGTAGTGTATCACCAGCAGTAAAACAAAGAAATGCACACATGAAGCACAAGTATCAAATGCGTTCACACAGCACTGCTTTGTGTAGTGTATCACCAGCAGTAAAACAAAGAAATGCACACATGAAGCACAAGTATCAAATGCGTTCACACAGCACTGCTTTGTGTAGTGTATCACCAGCAGTAAAACAAAGAAATGCACACATGAAGCACAAGCATCAAATGCGTTCACACAGCACTGCTTTGTGTAGTGTATCACCAGCAGTAAAACAAAGAAATGCACACATGAAGCACAAGTATCAAATGCGTTCACACAGCACTGCTTTGTGTAGTGTATCACCAGCAGTAAAACAAAGAAATGCACACATGAAGCACAAGTATCAAATGCGTTCACACAGCACTGCTTTGTGTAGTGTATCACCAGCAGTAAAACAAAGAAATGCACACATGAAGCACAAGTATCAAATGCATTCACACAGCACTGCTTTGTGTAGTGTATCACCAGCAGTAAAACAAAGAAATGCACACATGAAGCACAAGTATCAAATGCGTTCACACAGCACTGCTTTGTGTAGTGTATCACCAGCAGTAAAACAAAGAAATGCACACATGAAGCACAAGTATCAAATGCGTTCACACAGCACTGCTTTGTGTAGTGTATCACCAGCAGTAAAACAAAGAAATGCACACATGAAGCACAAGTATCAAATGTGTTCACACAGCACTGCTTTGTGTAGTGTATCACCAGCAGTAAAACAAAGAAATGCACACATGAAGCACAAGCATCAAATCGTTCACACAGCACTGCTTTGTGTAGTGTATCACCAGCAGTAAAACAAAGAAATGCACACATGAAGCACAAGTATCAAATGCGTTCACACAGCACTGCTTTGTGTAGTGTATCACCAGCAGTAAAACAAAGAAATGCACACATGAAGCACAAGTATCAAATGCGTTCACACAGCACTGCTTTGTGTAGTGTATCACCAGCAGTAAAACAAAGAAATGCACACATGAAGCACAAGTATCAAATGTTCACACAGCACTGCTTTGTGTAGTGTATCACCAGCAGTAAAACAAAGAAATGCACACATGGAGCACAAGTATCAAATGTTCACACAGCACTGCTTTGTGTAGTGTATCACCAGCAGTAAAACAAAGAAATGCACACATGAAGCACAAGTATCAAATGCGTTCACACAGCACTGCTTTGTGTAGTGTATCACCAGCAGTAAAACAAAGAAATGCACACATGAAGCACAAGCATCAAATGCGTTCACACAGCACTGCTTTGTGTAGTGTATCACCAGCAGTAAAACAAAGAAATGCACACATGAAGCACAAGCATCAAATGCGTTCACACAGCACTGCTTTGTGTAGTGTATCACCAGCAGTAAAACAAAGAAATGCACACATGAAGCACAAGCATCAAATGCGTTCACACAGCACTGCTTTGTGTAGTGTATCACCAACAGTAAAACAAAGAAATGCACACATGAAGCACAAGTATCAAATGTTCACACAGCACTGCTTTGTGTAGTGTATCACCAGCAGTAAAACAAAGAAATGCACACATGAAGCACAAGTATCAAATGCGTTCACACAGCACTGCTTTGTGTAGTGTATCACCGGCAGTAAAACAAAGAAATGCACACATGAAGCACAAGTATCAAATGTTCACACAGCACTGCTTTGTGTAGTGTATCACCAGCAGTAAAACAAAGAAATGCACACATGAAGCACAAGTATCAAATGCGTTCACACAGCACTGCTTTGTGTAGTGTATCACCAGCAGTAAAACAAAGAAATGCACACATGAAGCACAAGTATCAAATGCGTTCACACAGCACTGCTTTGTGTAGTGTATCACCAGCAGTAAAACAAAGAAATGCACACATGAAGCACAAGTATCAAATGCGTTCACACAGCACTGCTTTGTGTAGTGTATCACCAGCAGTAAAACAAAGAAATGCACACATGAAGCACAAGTATCAAATGCGTTCACACAGCACTGCTTTGTGTAGTGTATCACCAGCAGTAAAACAAAGAAATGCACACATGAAGCACAAGTATCAAATCGTTCACACAGCACTGCTTTGTGTAGTGTATCACCAGCAGTAAAACAAAGAAATGCACACATGAAGCACAAGCATCAAATGCGTTCACACAGCACTGCTTTGTGTAGTGTATCACCAGCAGTAAAACAAAGAAATGCACACATGAAGCACAAGCATCAAATGCGTTCACACAGCACTGCTTTGTGTAGTGTATCACCAACAGTAAAACAAAGAAATGCACACATGAAGCACAAGTATCAAATGCGTTCACACAGCACTGCTTTGTGTAGTGTATCACCAGCAGTAAAACAAAGAAATGCACACATGAAGCACAAGTATCAAATGCGTTCACACAGCACTGCTTTGTGTAGTGTATCACCGGCAGTAAAACAAAGAAATGCACACATGAAGCACAAGCATCAAATGTGTTCACACAGCACTGCTTTGTGTAGTGTATCACCAGCAGTAAAACAAAGAAATACACACATGAAGCACAAGTATCAAATGCGTTCACACAGCACTGCTTTGTGTAGTGTATCACCAGCAGTAAAACAAAGAAATACACACATGAAGCACAAGTATCAAATGCGTTCACACAGCACTGCTTTGTGTAGTGTATCACCAGCAGTAAAACAAAGAAATGCACACATGAAGCACAAGCATCAAATGCGTTCACACAGCACTGCTTTGTGTAGTGTATCACCAGCAGTAAAACAAAGAAATGCACACTTGAAGCACAAGTATCAAATGCGTTCACACAGCACTGCTTTGTGTAGTGTATCACCAGCAGTAAAACAAAGAAATGCACGCATGAAGCACAAGTATCAAATGCGTTCACACAGCACTGCTTTGTGTAGTGTATCACCAGCAGTAAAACAAAGAAATACAAACATGAAGCACAAGCATCAAATGCGTTCACACAGCACTGCTTTGTGTAGTGTATCACCAGCAGTAAAACAAAGAAATGCACACATGAAGCACAAGTATCAAATGCGTTCACACAGCACTGCTTTGTGTAGTGTATCACCAGCAGTAAAACAAAGAATTGCACACATGAAGCACAAGCATCAAATGCATTCACACAGCACTGCTTTATGTAGTGTATCACCAGCAGTAAAACAAAGAAATACACACATGAAGCACAAGTATCAAATGTGTTCACACAGCACTGCTTTGTGTAGTGTATCACCAGCAGTAAAACAAAGAAATGCACACATGAAGCACAAGTATCAAATGCGTTCACACAGCACTGCTTTGTGTAGTGTATCACCAGCAGTAAAACAAAGAAATGCACACATGAAGCACAAGTATCAAATGTGTTCACATAGCACTGCTTTGTGTAGTGTATCACCAGCAATTGATGATAAAATTTTGAGTGTAAAAGACTTACCAAACTGTCATTGGTCTTTCTGAAAAATTTTCTAGTGCAAGAGAAGATCCATCGTTGGAACTGCAAAAATAAATCATGTTACTATGCAATTAAGCAGAAGTGAGTTATAATGTAGTCTGATGCATTGTATCATAATCAGTACACAAGAAAAAAGTACCTGTTTATGGATGGCTGCTTTCGTAGATCAAATGGCGCAACAGAAGTAGGCAGCATTTGTACGACTGTCACCGATGCACAACTTGAAGGTGTGCCTTTTGTAAAAAGCAAAACAAAAGCTAATTATGCAAGAAGCAAGATTGCACATTGTACATGTTTGCAGGCATATACTCTTAATGTCCTACAATACACAAAAAATGTAATTTCTGAAAAGTACTCTTTGCTCAACACCATTTCCAAGGCTAACATGTACATTACATTCTAAAGCAGTTTTTGGGCACAGCAGAGCTACAGCCTTTATACCAGCACATAATGACTGCAAGGCAGATAAAGTAAGCCTAGATTATTTATTAATACATCTTGTAGACATACAGACCCTCAAAAGATGCACATCTAAAAATCCATCACACATTATAAGTGCCACCTGGCAATAGTGAACACAATGAATACATCAACATATGTAAATTTTTCATTGGTCAAAGCTTTGTCCTCGACCTCTACAACACCAGAATTCAACAAATAGTACAAAGTAAATACAAGGTACTCCACAACAGTACACTGGACAGTTTTACATTTGCAGGTTTTACTGTAATAAAGCCCTAGTATGTGTAAATAAATGTGCATACCGAGTCAGGAAGGAGGCTAAACTTGCTGAAAGCTGAGCAATCTCCTCTTTTCGTGTACGCTTTGCTTTCCTCTGCTGGGCACCAGATGGTTGCTTTCACTTCACTGCAGCTTCCATCCTATCAGAAATACAAGCTGTTTCAGCAGTTTAGGATTACCAGGGAGATTGAGTCTACCCTTGCACCATCATTGGCATATGACTCAGGAATATTTGGCAACCTGTCACAGAATTTTCAAAGATGCCCAGAAAATGTATACAGTTGAATGCACATAGTGTCTGCTGCCCTCTTGTTTAAAGATATGAGTCTGAAAGAAGTTGTGTAGGTATGGAAAGTGCCATGTCTGTATCTTCATGGTTGCATTCTCTTTGTGGTCAGGAGGGTCTTTGAACTACAATCACTGCAAAAGGCAAAGTCTCCTGAGGCATCAGAGCAAATGAGGCAGAGAGATCCCTGGAGTACTGAGTGATGATTTCTGCTCCATGATTAGAAACATAAATGGACCACTAAACTCCCAGAGTCTGGTTTTGCAAAACCATGCAGCATTCATATGAGTGTGCATTAGCAGAACAAATTAATGTTTATCACAGTTCTAAACAGGTTAAAATTATATTTATTACTTCTATCCATAACATTATCAGAGCAGCTATAGGTAAAAGATGTGATAAGCTGATCTGGTTGGGCATTAATTAGCAGTAGGACAAAAACTGGTCTAATCTTGTAAATTTCTCTACAGCTAATTACAAAGCTAAAATAGCATCCCCAGCTAATGATAATCATAAGGCATTCTGTAGCTATGTCTGAAAACTAAAACGGAATGCCCAGCTAGGTGCCGAACTTGTAGTGGATGGTACCTCTCATTTTGAACCTGAGGAAATTGCCGACCTGCTAGGTGGTTTGGTGAAAACTTCACCCCCTCACCCCATCTCCACTAGCCATAACCCATATCATACCTGACACCAGTCCTATGCCTAGTATCTCTAGAGATCATGTCATATCTGAGCTCTCCAATGCCAAAAATGTGGCCTCAGTGGGAACAGATAACATCCCAGGTTGCTTACTAATCAATCTAAAACAGGACCTGGTGGACCCAGTTGACATTCACTTTAACCATAGCCTGAGAACTGACTTTGTTCCAGCAGAATGGAGAAGAGCAACAGTAATCCCCTTACACAAAGAGGGGCCATCAACCAACCCTGGGAAGTATAGACCCATAAGTCTAACCAGCCTCATCTGCAAGGCCATGGAAAGAACCATCATTGACTTTATCAACAAGGACATAAACAACCTTCAAACATTAGACCCATCCCACTTTGGATTTGTTAAGGGTAGATCATGCTTATTAAGCACAGTAGACATTTTTGAGATAGTCACCAAAGCCCTGGATTAAGGTAAGACAGTGAATGTTGCCTATCTTGACCTAGCCAAAGTTTTTGGCACAATTCTCCACTCAGGTATCATTGAAACTCTCCAAGCTGGGGATTAATCCTTACATCACTAGATGTGTAACCAATTGGCTCACTGACAGAACACATACTGTCAAAGTTGTTGAGTCCACTTCCACCAGTAGACTCATCACTAGTGGCGTACCACAGGGATCTGTGCTGGGCCCTTTACTGTTTGGAATCTATTTCTCAGAAGTCCAGGCTAAAGTAGATGGCCTTTGGCTTACCACATTCACTGAAAATTGCAAACTGGGTGCAATCATTGAGTCCCCCAATGATGTTAAAACATATTAAAACAGCAAAAACTGTCCAACTGCTGAAGCACACAATAAAGTAAGCAGTCACCATGACTGTACAGAGCTCTGCTTAAAAAATACTTTAATAAATTTCATAAAAAGATAAAAACTTGAAATGATGGTAAGCACTTTGAAAGTATACAAACCGCTTCATTAGACCAAAAAACCAATGAGAGAAAATAACTTAACAGTTAACATCACATTAAGTCTCTGCAAACACAAATATTTCTAGGAAGTCCAGGTTAAAGCAGATGGCCTTTGGCTTACCACATTTGCTGATAATTGCAAATTGGCTGCAGTCATTAAGTCCCCCAATGATGTTAACATATTACAGGAGGGTCTAACAGACAAATGATTAGTTTTATACCATGGCTTTGGCACCAAATGCAAAAAAGTGCATTGTTATCCCCTTTGGCAAAGTGGAATTCCCTGATAATTATAATATTGACAGCACCCCCTAAGTTCAAATCCAGTGGTGTGAGATCTGGGAATACAGGTAGATAGCAATCTGAACTTCGACCACCAAGTTTCCATAGTGGTAAGGAAAACCTTCTGCAGTGTGCATCTCATAAGTAAGGGCATCACATCCAGGCCTAAGACTGTTGTAACTTCACTGTACTCGACCCTCATCAGAGGATTAATAGTGTACAGTGCTCCCTTTTGCATGTACCCCACTAGACACTGGCAGCAGCTGGTGAGACCAGAAAGGTTTCCCACCAAGAAAATACAGGGCCTGTAAACCATGACTTATGTGGTTAGACTGAAAAGCCCTGTCACTCTGCTCTGTATTTTATAGGCTGCTGAAAGGCAACTTGTGCCTGGCCTATAGGGCAATCTCCAATCCTGCCCTAATGGAAATGCTGCATATCTGCAAGTCAAATGGCACAAGCGTCACTCAATCTAGTGATCTTAACCAAGCCTGTGGCATTAATAGAACATGCTGGAGACAGATGCATTTCCCAAAGATTGATGCTCCTCTGGAATAAACTTCCAATTCACACGAAGTAGAGCTCATCACCCTATACAAACTCAACCTAGACAAATGGTTGGGAGAGTGCAAATTCACCCAGTGGGTGGCACCCATGTCCCTCATGGACAGGGGTAGTCAGTGCTGGTCATAGACTTGCCCTGTAAATTACATCCATCTAACCAAGGAGAATTGGGACAACTAGGAATTAACCTAGCTAGGCTTGTAAGGGTTCTAGGGCCTCTAGTCTAGTAACCTCCTATGAACCTATAATCTAGGTAATCAGTTCTTGCTACTTTGATAAGGTTTTTTTAATTCAGACTTGTGTCCTTCAGGAAGAGCACACTGTTGCTGCTTAGTGGCTATGAGCTTGAGTGTGCACTGAGAGCAGGTGGGAATAATTAGTTATTAAAACAAGATTTTTTTCTTCAATGACTTCATCTCGTTCTACTTTTCTGAAACAAAGGGGGATAGAACGTTATACTGACTGTTGCATTTTTATATGTTTTATCAGGTCTTGCTAGAGGTAACTTATCAATGTTGTTTTAAAGCAAGGGAAAACTTCTGCCACCAAGTCAAAAGTTGAGGCATTTCTGGTATGGCAGGCTACAGACAGAAAAGCAAGAACACAGTTATCTAGGGAACTGAGTGACAGCAGTTATTTTTACCTCATTAAACCTTTTTAAGCACAACCTGGATAGCTGGATGAGGAACAGAAAATACACCCCTGGGATTCCACCTGTGTCCCTGCTTGACAGTGGCATAGGGTGCTGATGTTGGAACATGGGCTACATTCTTGGCTAGGCTTGTAAGGGCCTCAGGGCCAATAGCCTAGTAACGTCCTATGATCCTATGGTAAAAACTACAAGAAAAACTCAACCAAGGTACACTTTTCACTGTGTAATACCTTAAACCTCCTGTAATGGAGGTACATAAATGACCCCTTAAGAACATCAAGTGTTTCAGCTGCATGGCTTCTGAATGTCTATGACTTTTTTACTTTTAAAGTCTATCATTAGATTCAGAACAATAAAGCCAAACCCCAGCACCTGTGGGCATGCATGTTTCTGTTTTTTTTTTTTTTACCTCACTGCAAGTGACCACTTGCCTACTTTCCTACTCTAACACCGTAACAGGCCCAACAAAACAACTAGCTGCATTAGAGTTCACAACCTTATCTCTTTCTGCAAAGATATATTTAATGACATATTAAAACTGCGTGACTGGTCCTCCTCCCAAGAACTCTTCCATTTACTGTTGCAGTCATATGTTGTACTCAGCTTTTCTAAATATACTAGATCAACAAGCTGTTAGAATTAAAACAATAAAAACTAACCCTGCTCCCTGGCTAAAAAAAGAAACAAAACAACCCATGCTACAAAGAGGTAGAGCATGGAAGCTATAGATCCATAACAAAATCCTATCATCTCACAATAAAGTTAGGCAACTGAGAAATATTATCAAGTGCAAAAAAAAAAAAAAAAAGCAAACCGGTTACCTCACCCTTCAACATAGACAGTGCAAAACCCCAAAAGTCTTTTGGAAATCTTTAAACAAACTACTAAAACGTGGTCAAGCGAGCATTCCACAATGTAAAATAAGTAACACATCAGACTCAGTAGCTGTCCAGTTTAATTCCCACTTTATCCAATCTGTATTTAATCTAGTGAAAAAACACCCTCACCAGTCTCTCCACTCCTCAACTATCCTTGATAATCTACTTTTCAATATCTACACCAACTCGCTTCACACTGCCTCCAGAGAAGCCTCTGTCATCCAATATGCAGATGACTCAGCCCTCATTTACTCAGCCCCTACGCTTCCCCTACTTCAAAAAAATCACACGACTCCTTCTCTTCTATTGAATCTTGGCTATCCAGCGCCCAGCTTCTTCTTAACCCTTATAAAACTAACATTATACTTTTTATCACAAAAAAGTTGTACAGAGGGTAAACAATCCTTTTGCATTACCTCAAATGATAACACCCGGCTGTAACTTGCATACATAACCAAACTTCAAGGAGTCATTATAGATGACAACTTGAAATTTAACCAGCATATAGCAAATGTTATGAAAAAACACCAAAAACTAGGGACCTTGTATAGCTCCAACACTACCTCAGTAGAGCAGAGAGTTGATTATCCAAATGTCGATCATCAGAAATGTCACTCATCCGAACCAGCCTTCCAAAGTATTCGGGTAGGAAAAATCATAAAGTCAGAATATGTGAACAGTATATGTATTCATATAGCATGTTTTTTGAGCTTGTACCCAGCTCATGTGTGAAATATATTCTTTATTGTCCACTGGAATCACTGAATGGTTGAAAAGTGTATTCTTGAGTGCAGAAAAAAAACAAGATTTTTAGAAGTCTTTTTATCCGCTTCAATTATATGTTTGATTATCCGAACTACCATAGGTCCCAATTAGTTCGGATAATTGACTCTCTGCTGTAATAACATCATGAAAAACATAGCATCTACCTACTTATTTATGCATCCCCCCATATTTACTAACCTTAACACCAGCCTAAAATTCAAACTAAAAATGTTATAATAAAATAGCTAAGTTTTCTTGAAATCTTCCTTCATACTCCCTGCCATGCCCAAAAAGAAATTAAATGGCTAGAACATCCAAACCCACTCATTTACTCACAATTAATCACAGCCTATACTGTACTCTACCAACCTGACAACTGTCCTTACCTTAAGAATGTTCTCCAGTACTGTCCCACAACAAGAGCTTTAGCATCCAGCACTCAATCTCTGCTTACACATTGCATACATAATAAGTAAACAAATAAATAAATTGAATTGTATCTGCTTATTTTCTCATGTCTCAGACTGTATGCGATCCTCTCTATTGCCATGCCCCCCCCCCCCATCTTTGTACCGTTTGCAAACAGATGGATTTTTGCTCTAGTTCTTTATAACATCTTACATCATGGATTTGAAAAATCAAGCAGTATCAACACCAGACACCATTGAACCCCTCTACCAATAATGCATTTGCTAAACTGTCTCTACCTTTTACAACTTCTTTCATCGGGTTTCAGTCTTTCACCACACTCCTTAGAAACCTGACAGCCCCATCCCTTGTCTCATAAGTTGCTGCTTTTCAAGTATCAGCCTCTGAGAAATGATGTCACAAATGTTACTAAACTCCAGACTCACCTCTTTCACTAGATGCCCCTTCCTTACTTTAGGGAGACTGAGTTTTAGACCTAGATCAGGTGGGCAAGCAAGACCTAGGCTGGGATTCCAGACAGCCAAACTATACCAAATTCCATGCCATAGGCTGCCAGCAGTTCTCATGTCAGTGAGCACAATGAGATGAGCCCAAGCCTGGTTTCAAAACCAGAGAAAAGACTCAAGAAGTTCCGGCCGGGCTATCACAATTGAGAATAGGTATACTGTATGAAACAAGAGATTGTGCCCAACGCACACAGTGGCGCTACTATAAAAAGCGAGTGCAATGTGTAAAACACCTGCAGCACAGTGACAAATAAAGAAATACAGAATTGCAGTCTGACACAATGCTATACAGCCTTACTCAGCAGCAGTCAGCACCATTCCCATTTGCACACTGCAACTGCACTCACGCTTATTAGCCTGTCAACGGATCAGCTGATATTTACCTGGCTGTGAGGTAATGCAAAAGCTCTGCGTTTATGTGCATCAGGCAGTACAGGTGCACAAACCAGTTTGAAACCTTGGCTAACCTGTTCAAGTCTCTCTATTCGCGGCACTAGTAGGCCTTTCACCCTTCCCGCCCTCCTGTGATGCCTTGCGCGCCATATAAAAGCTAATGTTAATACATTACAGACTCGGACAGAGAGTACCTATTTTTCACTAATTTGTATATATTAGGTTATTGTTTGCATAAATTGACTTGATCACAGATTCATAGGGACAGGGTGAGGCTATATATGCTCAATTAACTGTATGCTTTTCACCCGAATTTTCATTCTGATACAAGTGTGTGCGCGCATGCACGTATGTGCTTTGGTGGGTTTTACTAACTATCTACACTCACTGCATTGCTCGTGACTGCTCGGTAATTATTTTAATGGGACTGGAAAACAAAACCAACAACTACATACTTATTATTAGTACTAGTACTGATAATTACCGGGCAGTTGATCGGTGCGTGTGCCACTGCCTTAGTCTTCTCAGTCTCATCTGCAACCGCCAGTACACTCAAAAATATTACGTCTAGGGAGTCGGGACTAGGGCTAGGCGCACTTAAATGTGATAAAGAAACTAAGCTGTTCGCCAAGGAAAATAATAAAAGCAGCAGTACTAGCATAGCATCATGCATGTGGCGAGTAATCCAAAAAAAAAAAAAAAAAACAAATGCTCTTGCGAAGTTGCGAAACTAAAGGAGGAAACCTGTTATGACCGTAAATGACACATACCAAGGCTTTTTAAGCACTGGTCTGGCACTAACAGTGTGGCATCCATTAAGGCTAGCTTCTTCTTTTTTTTTTTTTTTGCTAAGAAGACTCACCATTATCTTTTACTTACTCCGTAATCCCTAGATTCTGAGTGACAACAAGCTTTTTTATAAAAAAAAAAAAAAAATCATCTGTGGAAATGGACTAGCTATGCAGCATTTACTACCTTGATAGTTCATTCATTTCACTTCATTCATTGATTAGCAGTCTGCATCTTCTGCGTCTCTTATTATAAATAAAACTTAAAATAACTTACTTAAGATTCAGCCAGGTTCAAATCTCTGCAGCAACAGCAATAAACAAAACTATAAAGATAAGCTGCCGAAGCAAGCAGGCCAAGTGGAACTGGGTCTGGAAGTTGACGTACTCTCTCTGTATTAATATTTGCTGTCTGACACTCTCTCTCACAAGTAAAGCGGGAGTCTCTGGACCAATCAGCACAGCCATTGGTTTGTAGCTAACAGGCTGTTGGGTCCTACAGCCAGCCAGATTATACCCCCCTCTCCAGATAAACTGTACTGAAATGTATACAGTCAGTATGCCTCCCAACGTCTCTGCCAGGGATCATTCCAGTTGCCCTACTGGATATGGGCACTGTGAACCAACATCAGGTGGCACGGTTCCTAGGCAATTTTTTTTAGCCTAGGTTTGTAAAGGCTCCAGGGCCATTAGCCTAGTACACACCTATGAACCTATAAATACTCACAGACTTTAAATATGAAACCATGAGTCATTTTGCATCCTTTGAATACTCCCAGACTTTAGGCACAGAACTACGATTCAAGTATGGGAGTATTCACGGGATGTAGAATGAGTCATAGAATTGCATGAGTTATTCTACCTCACATAAGTACTTCTAGAGTTCAGTCACAGACCCACATGGGTCATTCTATGTAACATGAATAACCCAAGACATCAGTCAAAGAATAACGCAAGTCATTCTCTGTCATGAGTGCTCCCACACCTGATTCTTAGAACCATGAGACACATTCTACATGTTAGAAATGCGCCAAAACTTCAGATGCAGAACCAAACGAGTAATTTTGTATTGGACAAATACTTACAGACATCAGACACAAACACATTGTTTACATAGCATAACATTTGCGGTTACACAGTATAATGTTTGTGGTTACATAGTATAACATTTGTGGTTACTTAATGTATCATTTGTACATTTGATGTTACGTGGAATAACATCTGTGGTTACATGGAATAACATCTGTGGTTACATGGAATAACTTCTGTGGTTGCATGGAATAACATATGTAGTTACATGGAGTAACATCTGTGGTTACATGGAGTAACATCTGTGGTTACATGGAATAACATCTGTGGTTACATGGAATAACATTTGTGGGTTACATAGTGTAACATTTGTGGTTACATAGGTTCATAAGTAGGTACTAGGCTATCGGCCCTGGGGCCTATACAAGCCCGGCCAAAAAGGTACCCTGGCTTTTGCCACCCAAGAAAATGATTTTCCTGTGCCATTGTCGAGCAGAGCCACAGAGGTGATCCCCGGGGTGAATTTCCTATTTCCCATCCAATCATCAAGATTTTTCTTGAAGAGTGCTAATGAGGAGCTTTGTTTGATATAGATAGGTAGTTTATTCCAGAGTATGGGAAGTCTCTGGGACAGGAATCTATCCCACTGGCATGTTCTGTTTATTGTGGTGACAGAGTTTAGGTCCCTGGAGCGTGTAGCTCGGAGGGATTGGGATTTCTTTAAGTGGAGCATGTCCAACAGCTCTGGGTTTGACATAGCTTTGTATGTTAGGCAGAGATCACCTCTGAGTAGGCGATATGCGACGGAGTAAAGCTGGAGGTTTTTGAGACGGTCAGCGTAGGGCATCTGTTTGAGGCCGGTAATCCTCTTTGTGAGGTATTTCTGTGGCCTTTCCAGTTGTTGGAGATGCCTTGTGAGGTACATACCAAAAGGGGCATTATACTCTATAATGGGTCTAATGAGTGATGAGTAGAGGGGAACAATGACCTCTTTTTTTCTGGATGAGAAACCTTTTGTGATGAGTTGTGCCACGTAGAAGGATTTCCTGACTACTGTGGCGATGTGATTATCAAAGGAGAGACTACTGTACACCTGTGTCCCAAGGTCTCTTATCACACTTTCAGTGTTAAGTATACTACCGCCTATGTTGTAGTTCATGGGTACAGAGCTTTTAACAAAGGGGATGACAATGCACTTTTTGGAATTGAGCTTGAGGCCATGGCTTTGATACCAGGCATCTGTCTCAGTGAGGCCCTTTTGTAGGATGTCCACATCGTTAGGAGTTTCGATTATGGCTCCTAGTTTGCAGTCATCTGCAAACTTCATTAGCCAAAGACCTTCTGTGTTAGCCTGTACTTCAGAAAAGTAGATACCAAACAGGAGAGGACCCAGGACTGAACCCTGTGTCATTGCTCTGAAGTCGGATTTGGAGTCTGCTACTTTCACAGTGTGGGTTCTGTCAGTGAGCCAGTTGGCAACCCATCTTGTGACATAGGGATTTATACCTAGTTTAGTGAGTTTATCTATAATTCCAGAGTGGGGGATGGTGTCAAAAGCCTTGGCAAGATCTAGATAGGCTGTGTGAACCACCTTACCCTTGTCTACGGCTTTGGTGACTGCTTCAATGGAGACATGATTTGCCTTTTACAAACCCAAACTGGGTGGGATCCAGAGTTTGGAGATTACCAATGTCTTTGTTTATAAGTTCCATGATGATACGTTCCATGGCCTTGCAGACCAGGCTCGTCAGGCTAATGGGGCGGTAGTTCCCGGGGTCCGTGGTGGCTCCCCCCTTGTGGAGTGGGATAACCGTTGCTGTGTGCCATTCAGCAGGCACAAATCCTGAGGTGAGGCTATGATTGAACATGGTACTTAGGTGGGGTGCCAGTTCATTCTGTAGTTCATGTAGAACGCAGCCTGGGATGTTGTCTGGTCCCATGGATGCTGTGTTCTTGGCTTTGGAGAGCGTGGTTTTTACCTGTGCAGCCGTGATTACAGGAACTTTGCATTCTTCCAGTACAGAGATGGGCTCTTTAGGGGGTGAGAGGGGGAGTAAAGTTAGCAGTGAACCTGGGCTCTTTAGGGGGTGAAGAGGGGGGGGGTAAATTTAGCACTGAACCTATCTGCCAGGATGTTGGCAATATCAGTTGGGTCTATATATTTAGTGCCATTGTGCTGTAACTCAGAGCAGATGTGAGTGTTGCCATTCAGATTCTTGACATAGCTATAGAATGCTTTGTTGTTGTCTTTAGAATCAGTTGCGATTTTGTTTTCGTAACTAGCTTTGGAGGATTTTATCAGGGATTGCAGCTTCTTACTGAGGCTGACCAGGGAGCTCCTCCACTCATGGAATTTTACTCTCTTTTGCAAGAGTTTCTTCCTTCTGTTGTACAGTTTGTTTATGGCAGGGGACCACCAGATCAGCTTCCTTTTTTTGGAGGATAGCGTCTTGGTTCTGTTTGGGATAGCACGATCCATGCACTCATGTAAGTGCTTATAAAGTGCAATTGTGTAGGATTCAGTAGTCATAACTGTATTGTCCATCTGCATGGGTGTCATGAAATTCACCACTTTTGTCTTAAGAAGCATGAAGTTGGCTTTGGAGAAATTTTTTATTATGGTTTCCTTAATGGGGGGTGGAGGCAGGATGTGGATATCTAGGGTAATTAGCTTATGGTCGGATCGGACCAATGAGGCATTGACTTCAGGTGTGGAACACCGGTCACTCATATTGGTAATGACTAGATCTAGGATATTGTTGCCCATGGTGGGGGTGTGAATAAGTTGATCCAGGGCATTGGAGTTTATGAATTCCAGAAAGCATTGAGCGAAGGAGTTGGAACATGAGTAGTTTTCCCATTTAATGGTGGGGTAGTTGAAATCGCCCATTATTAGGGTGTTTGGTTGAACTCTAATATTTTCCAGTACATCAAGAAAAGAGGAGTGGGTCATCTGCAGCAAGCTATAATTTCGATTGCAGTTTTGCCCAGAGTTAGTTGCACTTGGATAACCTTGGCTGCATTATGCTGAGCAACTAGCCTGGAGGTGTAGATATCCTTAATGAATATGGATACACCTCCGTCTTTGGTGTTCCGGTCCAGATTACATGGCCGAAAAGTGTGGTATGAGTTATAGGCTGGTAGTGCAGGGGTGCTCTCTGGAGCCTTGAACCAGGTCTCAGTCACTGCACAAATATCGATGTTCTCCATTTTAAGGAGTGCCTCGAGTGAGTGCATTTTGAGATTTAGACTTCTGGCATTGAGTAGCATCACCCTCAGTTTCTGCTTGCCTGTTCCTGTTATGGTGGTGAATTTGTCATTTGAACCTTGCCTAAAAAAGGCACTACAGGGGTGGCAAGAACCTTAGCCAGTATCCGGAATCCCAGGGGTGACAGGTGCAGGCCTTCTCTGGGAAAGCATCGCGGTCTGTCGAGCATGTCATCCCAGGCAGACAGGTACTGGATCCCTTTAGAATGGCACCAGAAGCTTAGCCAATTGTTGAAGTCAATCATTTTGTCCTTGTACTGCAGCATCATTCTGGGTGATGGCAGAATGCTACTCAGGGCTAGGGTCATACCTGCCTGGGCTACAAGATCGGAGAGCTCTTCCATGTCTCTTTTCATGTAGTCCAGGGAGGTACGTCTCCAGTCGTTCACACCAACATGGACAATGACAGAGTCCTATTTGTACTTGTTGTGGAGTGACCTGAGTGCGTGGGTTATGTGGCGGATCCTGGCACCCGACAGGCAGCTGACAGTAACCTTCTCCTTGTTTAGCCTGGTGAATGGGACATCAGTGTGCCTGACTATAGAGTCGCCTATGACTAGTGTGTTGGGTACGTTGTTTTGCCTTATTGGCTGTGGTGGAGTGGCACACTGAGTCTGTGGGCTATGTGTCATTTGGGTTGTGTTGGGGAGGTGGAGGTTGCTTGCATTTCTGCTTTGGAGGTCTCTGTTGCTTGAGTAGATTATTATTGAGAGCCTCTGTGAATGTTTTTGTATTTCTGCTTTGGAGTTCTCTTTTGCTTGAGCAGATTATTATCAAGAGCCTCCGCAAATGTTTTTGCATTTCTATGTGTGGATTTTGGTGGTGTAGATTTAGTGAGACTATGTGATGAGTGTGGTCTGGTGCAAGTGTTTACCTTCTCCTCTTGACTGTCAAGTTCAGTCTTGATTGGAGAGAGTTTTACCTCCAGTTTGGCTAGATAAGTGCATCTCTCACAGATTGTAGTGTTTGGTGGTAGGAGGAGAAGGTTGTCTGTGTAGATGAGGCAATTTCTACATTGCCCCAAGATGCCCAGATTCATCAGATAGACAGGAGAGAACACTCTGAGCTGACCCTTGGACATGCCTGAATAAAAAAAACAATTTCCTCTAGATAAGTGAGGAAAGTGAGTACAAGAGCTGTTTTTCTCTAAGCAAGTGAGGAAAGTAAGTACCAAAACCACATAGTATAACATTTGTGGTTACATGGAATAACATCTGTGGTTATATAGTATAACATCTGTGGTTACATGGAATAACCTTTGTGGTTACATGGAATAAAATTTGTGGTTACATAGTGTAATATCTGTGGTTACATGGAATAACATTGGGGGTTACATGGAATAACATCTGTGGTTACATGGAATAACATTTGTGGTTACATAGTATAACATTTGTGGTTACTATTGCTTTAGCAGTCCTATGATGATTATGCTAATGATGGTGATATGACTGGGTGATATGACTGAGTGACAGCGGTGATGTTTCACTAGGGGTAATTTTTGCACTGGCTATTCATATCTTGACTCGCCCACTGAAGAGGTAATCCTAGGTTGTCCTTCTTTCCGTGTCAGCCATAGTGGTGAGCATAGTCATAATCACAACCCCATGATACTGAGGTCACAAATGTGCCTTACATCTGTGCCATTTGGCTGGCTTCCTCTCATTCTGTTATGTATTAAAATGGATGGATACAACTGATACAGTGATGTGCAGTCATTCAGTGTGTCTTTCTATATTCATTGTTTCCTAGGAGGATGCTTTTAATTTGGAAGAGTACTTTAAACAAACGTTTGCAAAACTGTACCAGTTTCTCTATGACAAAGAACAAAAGCTAACCCAACAGCTTAACAGTAACTTGGAGCATGGACAGCAGAAACCCCTCAGTTTGCTATCGGTAAGTAAACATTTAGTTTCCGCTTTTCTATAATTTCGTTTTTTTTTTAAATTGGAATGTCATGTAACAACCAAAGTGAAGAATCATTTGCAGTAACATGCCAGCAGTCTAAAATGTGCATATGATTGAGTCTGAAATGCTGTTCTCCCTTTTTATTTAGTATGTGTGGATGTGTGAGAACTATTGCATGTATAAATTAATTTATAAATTTAAAATTGTGTATAAATATACCTCTGATTTATGTATTATTGCTAATGGGTTACCAAGCAATAACACCTTACTGATACACTATTGAAACACAAAAAAATGTATCTGTCCCGTAATTTTTTAGTTAATACAAAACACTTGTGGAACAAAGCATATCTTATTGAAACATGGTAAAGTTAAGCCTTGGCTTAAAAAATATATGGAGCTACATCATAAATAATAAATATGCTATATATGGGGTAACCTCCCTCATGTCTTTCTAGTGATCCCCATTTTGCCCTCAGGTTAATTTAACAATCCTGATGTTGTAATGCCTAGGAGAGTATTACATTTTGTTGGTGTCAGAATGATTTCTTGGGCATTTACTCTACTCTTGTCTTACTGTGTTATGCTCTACAATTGAAGTTGAAATCTTCAGCAAGAAATGCATGTAAAACATCTTAATTTTTATCTTCCAACTTTGGTAAAATCACTTACTAACTGTTTAATTTCAGAGTAGCATGGTGTTTTTTCATTGCTGTATGTACAACTGTAGTTGAAACTGGATGAAGAAATAACTTGACTGCAGATCTACAGTTGCAGATCTCTCAACTAAGTATTAAAGTTGATGAAGCATGAAGCCTGTGTTTGGCAAAGGAAATGTTGGCCTGTAGCTTTGGAAGCAATGTAACCAGGCTCAATTTCCTACCGGTAGATGGTAGCTGGCTGGTGGGGCTCTTCAGGCGCATGATCCCTAGACTCTACTCTCCCTAAAGGTATGCCCCAGAGATCATTCAATGCTCTGAGTAAAACTATGATTTAATAAATAAAGTTACTGATTTGCTTTCAGTCGCTTACATAAACTAGAAGAAATACAACTGTGTATGAAGCCCAGCACTTTCTGTATGGCACAGACCAGTATAATGCATTTATATTTGTTAAAATGCTCTGTAAGCAGCACAAACCCTGGATGAACTGTTGGTCACCCTCAGATGTTTGTTTTGCTTTCTTGAAGTATTGTGTACCACTTGGTATAATGCAGCTAAATGTAGCTCGGCATTAATATGTCTAATGTTATACACCATATACCATGCATCATGTTTTTCTAGTCATTAGATATGCATTATGTGAGGTGGCATGCAACCCAGCCACTGGGGATGCACAAGCCAGTACATTTCTTTGTGCCGGTCCCAAGCCCGGATAAATGGGGAGGGTTGCGTCAGGAAGGGCATCCGGCGTAAAACTTCGCCAAATCTTTTCATGCAGTCACCAGTTAATATTTCCATACCGGATCGGTCGAGGCCCGGGTTAACAACGACCGCCACCAGTACTGTTAGCCAACAGGGTGCTGGCAGAAATTGGGCTACTGTTGGCCGAAGGAGGAGAAGAGGCGGAAGGCATGGCCGAAGGCAGGAAGAGAGGAGGAAGGCTAGGACGGTGGTAGTGAGGGTCGGAACTTTGAATGTTGGCAGTATGACTGGTATACGGAGAGCGCTAGCTGATATGATGGACAGAAGGAAGGTTGGTATATTGTGTTTGCAAGAGACTAGATGGAAGGGGAGTAAGGCTAGGTGTATCTGAGGTGGGTTCAAATTGTTTTATCATGGTATGGATGGGAGGAGAAATGGCGTAGGAGTTATTCTGAGGGAACAGTATGCGAAGAGTGTTTTGGAGGTGAATAGGGTGTCGGATAGAGTGATGTTTATGAAGCTGGAAATTGATGGTGTAATGATTAATGTTGTTAGTGCATATGCTTCACAGGTTGGGCGTGCAATGGATGAGAAAGAAAAATTTTGGAGTAAATTGGATGAAGTGGTGATGACTGTACCCAAGGGTGAGAGAGTGGTGACTGGAGCAGATTTAAATGGGCATGTTGGTGAAGGAAACAGTGGGGATGAGGAAGTGATGGGTAGGTATGGTGTTAAACGAAGGAATGCAGAAGGTCAGATGGTAGTGGATTTTGCAAAAAGGATGGATATGGCTGTGGTGGATACGTATTTTAACAAGAGGGAGGAGCATAGGGTGACATACAAGAGTGGAGGAAGATGCACACAGGTGGATTATATCTTATGTAGGAGGGCCAGTTTGAAGGAGATTGGAGACTGTAAAGTGGTGGCCGGAGAAAGTGTAGTTAGGCAGCATAGGATGGTGGTTTGTAGGATGACGTTGGTGATCAAGAAGAGGAGGAGGAGTGTGAGGGCAGCACCAAGGATCAAATGGTGGAAATTGAAAAAGGGTAATTGTGAGGTGGAGTTCAGGGATGAGTTAAGACAGGCACTGGGTGGAAGTGAAGAGTTACCAAATAGCTGGGTAACTACAGCAGAGCTAGTAAGGGAGACGGCTAGAAAAGTGCTTGGTATCACATCTGGACAGAGGAAGGACGACAAGGAGACATGGTGGTGGAATGAGGAAGTACAGAAGAGTATACAGGCAAAGAGGTTGGCAAAGAAGAAGTGGGATTGTCAGAGAGATGAAGAAAGTAGACAGGAGTATAAGGAGATGAGGTGCATGGCAAAGAGAGAGGTGGTGAAGGATAAGGCATATGAAGAGTTGTATGAGAGGTTGGACACTAAGGAGGGAGAAAAGGACCTGTACCGATTGGCTATACAGAGGGACCGAGCTAGGAAAGATGTGCAGCAGGTAAAGGTGATAAAGGATAATGAGGGAAACATACTCACAAGTGAGGAGAGTGTGTTGAGGAGATGGAAAGAGTATTTTGAGGGGTTGATGAATGAAGAGAATGAGAGGGAGAGAAGGTTGGATGATGTGGGGATATTGAATCATGAAGTATAATGGATTAGCAAGGAGGAAGTAAGGATAGCTATGAAGAGAATGAAGAATGGAAAGGCTGTTGGCTCAGATGGCATACATGTGGAAGCATGGAGGTGTTTAGGTGAAATGGCAGTGGAGTTTTTAACCAGATTGTTTAATGAAATTTTGGAAAGTGAGAGGATGCCTGAGGAATGGAGAAAAAGTGTTTTGGTACCGATTTTTAAGAATAAGGGTGATGTGCAGAGCTGTAGTAACTACAGAGGGATTAAATTGATCAGTCACAGCATGAAGTTATGGGAAAGAGTAGTGGAAGCTAGGTTAAGAAGGGATGTGATGATTAGTGAACAGCAGTATGGTTTCATGCCGGGAAAGAGCACTACAGATGCAATGTTTGCTCTGAGAGTGTTGGAGAAATACAGAGAATGTCAGAAGGAGTTGCATTGTGTTTTTATAGACTTGGAGAAAGCATATGACAGGGTGCCTAGAGAGGAGTTGTGGTATTGTATGTGGAAGTCAGGAGTGTCAGAGAAGTATGTAAGAGTGGTACAGGATATGTACGAGAGTAGTGTGACAGCGGTGAGGTCTGCGGTGGGAGTGACGGATGCGTTTAAGGTGGAGGTGGGGTTACATCAAGGATCAGCTCTGAGCCCTTTCTTATTTGCTATGGTGATGGACAGGTTGACAGATGAGATCAGACAGGAGTCCCCATGGACTATAATGTTTGCAGATGACATTGTGATCTGTAGTGAGAGTAGGGAACAGGTAGAGGAGACCCTGGAGAGATGGAGATATGCTCTAGAGAGAAGAGGAATGAAGGTCAGCAGGACTAAGACAGAATATATGTGTGTGAATGAGAGGGAGGATAGAGGAATGGTGAGGATGCAAGGAGTAGAGGTGGCGAAGGTGGATGAGTTTAAATACTCGGGGTCAATAGTTCAGAGTAACGGTGAGTGTGGAAGAGAGGTGAAGAAGAGAGTACAGGCAGGATGGAGTGGGTGAAGAAGAGTGTCAGGAGTGATTTGTGACAGACGAGTACCAGTAAGAGTGAAAGGGAAGGTCTACAAAAGAGTAGTGAGACCAGCTATGTTATATGGGTTGGAGACAGTGGCATTGACAAAAAGGCAGAAGTTTGAGCTGGATGTGGCAGAGTTAAAGATGTTAATATTTGCACTGGGTGTGACGAGGGTGGACAGGATTAGGAATAAGTATATTAGTGGGTCAGCCCAGGTTGGAAGGTTTGGAGACAAAGCCAGAGAGGCAAGATTGCATGTGCTGAGAAGGGATGTGGAGTATATTGGGAAAAAGATGCTAAGGATGAAGCTACCAGGTAACGGGAAAAGAGGAAGGTCTAAGATAAGGTTTATGTATGTGGTGAGAGAGGACATGCAGGTGGTTGGTGTGACAGAGCAAGATGCAGAAGACAGGAAGAAATGGAAACAGGTGATCTGCTGTGGCGACCCCTAATGGGAACAGCAGAAAGCAGATGATGATGTGAGGTGGCATGCATTACAGTAATTTAATTTAGTCTAAACTGTACATTTAATCATGTCGGGTTTTTTTTTACTCATCTAAGGTCATTGTTCATATTCAGAAATTTCATCTAATACAACTTTTTCATCAAAAAGAAAAAAAAAAAACATGTTTTCCTTCTCTGTTATCTTCATGAGTTTTCAAATTGTTTATATACGAATGGGTTTCTTTATTGGCTTTCCAGATCTAGAACATGGTATTTATACCCTGAATTCTCCTGGTGAAGAGCCTTTGATGGCATTCCTACTGTTGCAAGTGCCTGGTTAGGTACATGCCAAAGGGGCATTGTACTCGATGAGTCTGATGAGGGCTGCATAGAGTGGTGCTAAAACCTCTCTGTACCTGAATACAATACCCTTGCTTATGAGTTGGGTGACATAGAATGATTTTCTTACTATCTTGGCAGCATGTTGATTGAAGGTCAAATTGCCGTCTGCATAAGTTTCTAGATCGCTAACTACCGGGTCAACTCTTAAGGGTGTTTTTGTTGATAGAGTAATTAGCTTGGGTAGATGTTGTTCCAAAGGGCACCTTAATACATTTCTTTGCAGTGAGGTTTAATCCATGGCTTTGGCATTAGTCATTTTTGTATTGGACCCACTTGTTGGATGCTGGTGTCTTGGAGGAAATCTATGATGTCTCCTAGTTTAGTCATCTGCAAACTTGGTGAGCCACATTACTTTGACATTGGCCTCAACTTCCAAGAAATTGATGCCAAATAGCAGGGGCAACACAGAGCCCTGGGGGACTCTGCTGGTAACAGGTGTCTTGAAGGAGGTGGTCTAATTGATCCTGACTTCTTGGGTCCTACCTGTGACACAGCCAGCATTCCAGCGAGTTATGTAAGGCTTTATGTCTAGTTCTGAGTGTTTGTCAATTTCTGAGTAGGATATTGTATTGAACTCCTTGGCCAGGTCAAGGTAGGTGTGACCCTCTTGAAGAAGTTTTATCATTTTGAGTAGGCAAGACCTTCCCTTAACAGAAATAAACTGGGATGGGCCTAGTGTCTGTAGGTTGCCAATGTCTTTGTCAATCATTTCCACAAAAATTCTTTCCATGGCTTTGCATATTAGACTTGTCAGACTGATGGGTCTTTAGTTCCCTGGGTCAGTTTATGTTCCACCCTGGGTCAGTTGATGGTCCACCCTTATGAAGAGGGATGACCACTTCAGCCCTCCATTCACTTGGCACATATCACATAACCTCTTTTGAGGCTGTAGTTGAGAGTGCCTCATCTGGTCCTGTCAAGCAACCCACGGATATTACAGAGGATCAGTGAATCAGTGTTTTTGATCTTGGTGAGAGATGCCAAGACCCGCTCACTGCTGATAGTTGGGTAAATGCTAGAAGGGATTTCAGATGGTAGTGGGGGGAGAAGAGGAGTGAGGTTAGAGCTAAGTTTGTTAGCCAGTAGATTCAATAGGTCTCCCTGGTCACTGAAGGTTGTGCCATTTACAACTAGTTCTGCAGACTGCTGAATGTTACCTTTAAGGTACATGCCATAGCTGAAAAAAGCTTTGTGATTGTCCTTAACCTTGGTGGCTTTCTTGACCTTGTAGTTTGTCTTATTGGACTTTATTAGACCTCTTTGGCTCTTATTTAGTAGCATCAGAGAGCTCTTGGCTCTCTGAAAGTTGCTCTTTCTGATTTTGAATATTTTTTCTTTTGTTATATACCCTGCTAAGTTAAGGATTCCACCAGTGGGGTTTGCATTTGGTGTTAGATTTGGAATTACTGTTGCTAAGTACAGCAGCATCAGTGCAGCAACTTACATGCTGTTCAGGGTTTCTGTGAATAATTCTGCATAGCTAGCTGTGTTCTCAGAGTTTGGGGACATGCATTTTGATAAGCTCTCTCTTAATGGGATGTAGTTTGTTTTGCAATAGTTCCTGACTGTTATATATTTAGTTGGGTTTCCAGGTTGAATTTTATTTCAAAGGAAATTACTTTGTGGTCTGACATCATCAATAAAGACATGACACAGTGCTCTTCCATATTGATGAGTACTCGGTCCAGTTTTTTGATCCTCTGGTTGTGATGTGCACTTTCTAGCCTAGGCTTTTCTTGTTGATGAGGTCCAGGAAACATTCTGCTTTTGAGTTAGAGGGAGTGAATGTTTTCCAATCTATAGAAGAGTAGTTAAAGTGTCCTATGAATAGAGTAATTGGTTGGATGGCGAGTACCTCTTTAGGTCTAGGAAAGAGTTTTGAACTTCATGGGTCATGGAGGGTGACCTGTAACTGGCCAGGACATGGAGGGTGACCTGTAGCTGGCCAGGACATGGTAAGGAACCTTGTTTATGAAGACTTTGGAACTCCAAGGCATCATCCTGTTTAACCAAGCTGGAATTGTGTTTGTTGATGACCTAGATCAAGAGACCTCCACCTTTAGCCCCTGTCTGTGCTGCTGTTGACCTAAATTTGTAGAAGGCACTGTAACTCTGCATTGCCGGCGTACTTTCTGCGGCTTTAAATAAAGTCTTGGTAACAGCATATAGAGGTCCATTTTCTGCAGAGTGAGGAGAGCTTGCAGAGTGTGAAGTTCCTTGTTTGAGCTCCTAGCACTGAGAAGTGATGCTGTTTTTTTTTTCTGTATTGGTAGTTTTGTCATTTTGATATTGCCTAAAGAAAAGCTCTAATTATGTGTATAAAGTTTTAGCCAATATCAAAAAGCCCAGGGTAGACAAGTGCAGAGTATTCTTAGCAGAGCAACGTGGTCTGTTAACTGTGTCCTCTTATGCCAATTAGGTATCCGATCCCCTTGGAGTGACACTAGAAACTAAGCCAATTATTAAAATCAATCATTTTCTGTTCATACTGTGGCATCATCCTTGGTGAAGGTAGAATGCTTCTCAGTGTAAGGCACATACATGTCTGACACACACATTCAGAGAAATCCTTAATGTCCCTTTCATATAGACCAGTGAGGCACATCTCAGGTCATTTACAACTGCATGGGCTATGATAGAATCATATTGGTACCTGTTGTGCAGTGACTTGAATGGATGTGTGATATTGCAGATCCTAGCTCCATATAGGCAATTAACCATTATTTTCTCCCTGTCCAGCATGATGAAAGGGGCATGTGTGTGTCATAAATAGAATCTCTTATGACAAGCATGCTAGGTAAATTGCTTCTTGTAGGCTTTGTTCCTGGGGGGATCATTGGTTGTATGCTTATGTGTGCTGTTAGGTTTTGCTTTTAGTGTGTGCTTTAATGATTGCTGAGAATAAGTGTTATCATTTGAAGGCTTAGGAGCTTTTTGAGGATAGGGAGTCTCCTTTTAAGTGCCTCAGTGTAAGAAGGTCTATGTGTATGGTGAGTGGTATGTGCAAAGGATGCAGTGTGTGCTTTTGCCAACCTTTCTTGTAAGAGAGATTTTGACCTTCAAGGAAGTTATATATGTACACCTCTCGCATACTGCATTAGTTCCTTTAAGGGTAAAAAAGTTGTCTGAGTACATGGGACAATTGCTAAATTTTCTCAGGTTGCCCATATTACCCAGCTGGCCACAAAGATATTAGGAAATTGCATATCCATGTTTTCCAAACCTGTATTAGGGTTGAGCTGTTATGGTTTAGGGAAGTGGTTTTACCACGGTTACCTGAGTGATGTCTATGGTTAAGGTTAGATGTTAGATAGTGCTATGATCTGGTATTAGTTTTATTCGACACCCTAACTAGTTGCCCTGAGACTAGCTTCATGCAAAGCCTTTTTTGTTCCAGGTTAAAGTCCTAAATACTAGCTTTATAGGTACATTTTACAAACTGAGCATTTGCTAATATACAGAGTACTGCTAACCACTGCTGCGCAGTGAGTAGCACTGCATAAGAGTGCTTGATTTATAGCAGAGAGAAAAAAATCTGCAAATTAACCCCTGTGCCCCCTGACTAATAGACAACTATATTTTGAGCTCCTTGGAGTGCTTCCCAACTCAGGAGACTGGGAATTTCTAAACGTAAAAGCACTGCAAAAATAGCTCTCAAGTGCAGATTAACACCAAACAACTAAGTCCCTAAAACACCCTCTGGCTGATGAAACAGTCTCACTTTAAGCCTCCTTGCATGTTCCCAACTTGGACAGACCAGCTTATCTTTCTACTGCTACTAGAATTGCAGTTCCAGATTTCTCAATGTAAATAAATAAATAAATAAAATACTTAGCGAAACATGAATAAATACAAACTAGCTGCAGTAAGTAATTGTCACTTTTAGCCTCTCACCCACTGTGTGGATTCCAAGTCAGCCAAACCAAGCTACCTTTCTACTGCCACTAGAATTCAAATCCAAGTCTTCTTAATGTAAAACACATTTTAGTTTGCCAAAAGTGAATAGGTACCAGAAACAAATCTTAACAACTAGCTGCAAGTAATTACAAGGCAATTCAAAGGCAAACAATTTAGAAATCAGGAACACACATATTTTAAGGAAATTTCAAAGTACACTAACAGTCTAAGGGGAGGGCCGTCTCAGTTTCTTCTTTCAGTACCCAATAAGATGAGTAGAGAAAATATGACAGAGAGTAGGGCCAGATATAGAGAATATAAGACTGGGAGGAGCTTCCAAGGCCAGATTTGCTGTAGGGCCGGGCAGCTCAAAAGCCTCCAAGTTTAAAAGTACAAAAGATAAAGGGTGGATGAGAAAAAATTCAGAAGAGAGAGAGTGGAAATGAAATAAAATGAGCGTCCAGTCAGAAATGATTTAAGAACCTAGGCTGAGCAAAGAAACCACTTGAAAGTAATATACTGTAAAGGACTTCAACTATTAAAATGTCTTCAGTAAATTATTTCAGCTTCAGATACAGAACAATCATAACATGAAACACAAAAACATGATTTAAATGGTACTGTATTTTAAATGTAGTTCCCTAGATGCAAAATGTACAATCGCTTTGTTTTCAAGCTTCCAAGTTTCCAGCAGTCCCAAGACTACGATTGCTGACTGCTTGGGTAACGTAAAACACTGCTTTTGCTCACTTGTGTATTTTATTATATTTTACTGTTAGACATAGTGTTTAACATTTTGACTGGTATTTTTGGATTTTTTTTCCAAGGCTGAAGATGACATTCATGAAAAACATCACTTGTACTTGTCATAGGCAGATTCCACCACACAATTGTCACTTTCACTGTGTCTTCTGCACTGGTGAAATTCGCTACGCCTCTTCCTTTTGAACTGTTATGAACTATTTTAAAAAAGCATCAACTCCAGGTCATTATCAATTACCAGAAGCTACTGACCCTGAGCCAAGAGCCATATTCTCCTTGGATAGCTTTTTTTCCAACAGCTGCAAAAGGCATTATATCCAAGACCCATAAAAATGGTGAAACTAGTGAAATCAGCAAGTAAGAAATCGGTAGGCCTGAGGTGATGGCCTTTGTAAGGCACAGCTTTGACCACTCTCCCATTCAGTTTCTAGCTGCCATTTCCATATCAGTGCCAAGTTTGGGAAGCTGACGTCAGTATTGTCAGTATTGCAGACAGACTTCAGTATTTTTTATCATTGCATTACATATGCTTTATATCCAGGAGCATGTAGTTCCCATTCAAGATTGCATTTATTTATTTGAATTTGTTTTCCAATACATAGTATTGACCTGAGTGAACGTATTTCAGGCTCAGCTGAGGAGTGTGCACTGAGGTGGAACAGTACATCAAAATATATTTAAAGTATAGCAACAGAATTATATAATGAGATTTGAAGGCTTTACAAAAGTGCGAGTATGACTGTGCTTTTCTAAAGTCTGTGATACTGTCTCTTGTAGTTTGTATGCTAGTAAAATGAGATTGTGCCCACGTCAGTTAAGTTTATTTTTGGGGTTTTCATAAGAGTTTGGTATTAGTAAAATGGATCAGATATAATATATACAGTAAAATATGTGGGAATACATTGAAGATATGCCTTAGGGAGCAACAATTGTCTTTACAAGTTTTAATTAAAGAACCATGATTCAAGAATGTCTGCTTCAGCAGGTTTGTCAAACAGAGTTGGATTCGATTCAGTTTATTTTCTTTTGATTTGTCTCAAATACAATTGGGAAATATTGAGTAGGGGAAGAGTGATGGATTCTTTTTAGGAAATATTCTGGGCAGGTGTGCAGCTGTGAACATTCAGAGTGAATGTCATGATCAGGCAGTGGGTTAATAGAACAGTGAGTAATATTTTATTTCCTGGAACTCTACTTTTGGATCCATACTTTTAAGAAAATATCTGGTTTCCATAAGGGCTTGATTTGCTTTGAGAAGGGCTTTAAGGTCTTTTAGGAAGGAATACAAACCTAGTATGATATTCTGGGTTGTTTTTTTTTCCTGTTGTGTACAGACATTGTCCCTGAGTGGCAACAAAGTTTTAGTTCTTTAGAAACTCACTTGTTTTGATTTTAATTGTATAGCCTGGTAGTTAATAATAAGAATTTATCCTGAAGTGCTGGTAACCTTTTTACAAATTTGCATGAGTATGATATTTGCAGTTAAGAATAGAACAGCAGTCTCCAGATGGTGGTGGTTGTTTTATCACAGTGAACTTTGTTAATTTTTATGGGATGCATTTTTATTGAGGGGAAGTTTTTGTAAAAGTTGATAATATGAAAAAGTCCTGGGGAGAGGTCATATGTGAGTGGTAGGAAATAGTGACTGAGGTTATATTGCTTGGGATGTTGGCTGTTCCTTAAGTCAATTAGTGAATGGCTTCCTGCCTTGAAATTTGGATTAGTTACCCTATTTAGCATTTTAACAAGGCCTTGATTTGCACGAAATTCAATAATGTTCTTTATGTGGACCAGAGATTTAATGTTGAAATCCATTAGTATGATTCTATTGTAGAAAAGAAAGGAAGCAGTCAAAATATTATTAATTAGGGTATTATTTTTCTTTGATTCACACATGTTTGAATTTCTTAGTGTTTGAACTAGGTTGTGATATCTACTTGGATTGCATGATCCCTTTGTGACACTAGCATGAAGTATTTATACCGTTTCGATTGTTCTATTATTGCCCATGCTGATGTTCAGCTGTCTGCATTAATAGACCCTGGCTATTGGTAAGTTTCAGAAGTTAAGATTGATTGTGGTAAAGCTAGTTTTGTTGCTCTTAGAATTTTAGTGCAGATGCTGTTTAAAGCAGTGGACATTAGGCTTTAAATCTGTTTGTACCTATATGGGTAATATCCTAGTCATATACTTGCAGCCTCGTCCTACTCCTTGTGCTTTATCTTCTTGCTGTTTGAAGCTTCATTTGACATCTTTTGCACCTATGGAAAATTTGTAATGCACTTATACAGCATGGGGGAGCCCCAGGAGCTTTGGTCATCAAAACTCTTCAGATACTTTGATGACCAGTTGCTGGTAGAGTGAAACATCAGATGGCCAGGGTTACTATAGTAACCCAAGGAGTCTGACTTTAAACTTGTTCAGGTATCAGGACCTGGGACCCGCTGGTTTCTCTATGGGTTATTTATTTAAATGTCAGGTGCATCACAACAAGCCATGCATTCTTTCTATTCTGTTGGGGGATGTTGATCTGGGATTTATCAGAGATACCTGGTTGGACGAATCTTCAGTCCTTATCTTGCAACCTCTGCACTCCCAGGCTTTTCTGTGGTACAGATTCCTAGAATTGTCAAGTCTGGGATGGGGGTGTGATTTATTGCTGCTCACCAGCTACTGTTTTGAGTATGTCATGAGCAGAAGAGCAATCTGTAGGTTCTTCCTTGTGAAATTGTCCACCGGGCAGTATTATGATATTCCTTCTGAAGTTTGTATTTTCTTATCAACAAAGTGTTAGGTTCACCAAAATAGTTAGTTTTAGGTGACATCAGTGTCTGGGTGGATGATCAGTCTGTATCTCTTGTTATGGAATTCCACTGTTTTAATAAGAGAGTTTGGCTTCACTCAGGTTATTTCCCCTTTAACTCTTCTCTGGGACAACCATATCTCCTCCTTACTGCCCATTTCTATCGGAGTTCCTCAGGGCTCTATTCTTGGTCCACTTCTCTTTTCCCTCTACATCAATGACATCCACGCTATTCTTCCTCGAGCCACCTGTATTCAATATGCAGATGACTCCACTATTATTTGCTCTGCATCCTCCTCTTCTGATCTAATCTCACAAACCCAAAATATCTTTAACACTGTAGAAACATGGTTTACTAGTCGATATCTTCTCCTTAATGCTAAAAAAAACAAACTTCTTCTTTTCACCCCTACTATTCGTACCCCCCCATTTTATTTCACCATCTTGTCAAACAACAACACTGTCATCTCTCCAGACTCTACAACTAAACTGCTAGGAATAACCATTGATAACAATCTCTCTTTTGATCAACACATCAACAACACTATCAAATCAGTAAATAGAAAGATAGGATCCTTATACCGTATTAAACCATTCCTCACCCCATCAGCTAGAGCTACTATTGCCCACTCCCATCTTTTATCTACTCTCTTCTATGCCTCTCCCATCTTCACTAACCTCAAGAAAACTAACCTAAACAAACTAGCAACTTGCTATAATAACATTGCCCGCTTCGCCACTGGTAACCCTTTCAGAACCCATCACTGCCTTAACCTGAAACTTTTAGGCTGGCTAGAACTACAAAACTATATTATAATCTCACAACTTACTATTGCCCACAAAATACTGTACCAACCTGATAACACCCCTATACTATCACAGCTTTTACTCCTTATAATAATCTTACCTCCCTTCGCTCCTCTTGTAAATTCTTGACCAAACCTAAAAAGGCTCACAACCTTGCTGGAGACTCTCTATTTAGTAATACTGTAGGCCGAGCTTGGAATTTGCTACCTAGGGATTTAACTCTAATCACATCTCTACCCCTCTTCAAACAACAAATCAAACTGTTCTTCCAAAATCACTGGCTTTGCTCATGTAATACACCTGACTGATTTCTCCCCCCCCCCTTACCTGACCTCTAACCCTACTGAGTGCTTATACTTACTGTCTATTTTCTTCCTCCTTCTAATCCTTTTGCTCTACCTACTTCTCTCTCTTATCTCCTATTGCTAGCCCTTTTTCTCTTACTTTTTAACTACTTTCACCCCCCTTCTTTTTACCTAACACTACTCCTTTTACTTCTCCTCCTACTTGTACTTTTTCTTTTATAGCAGAAGCATCAAGATATAGCCTGTTAGTATTAAGTAAGATGCTGTGAATCTGATTTAATCCTAGTCTTGCCTATTATTGATTATGTGCCTTAATATTTATTGATCTTATTACCATTTTTATTATTATCAATTTTTATTCAATCTTTTTCTTTTCTGTGTATTCTATGTGTGTATTATTATCATGTCTGTTTGTTATGTTTTATGTGGAGCTTTTCTCCCCGGGCCTCTACTGAAAATGGAAATATATCCAGCTAGACTAGCCCGGTAAACAAATGTAAAATAAATAAATAAAAAAATGTTCCAGCCTCGGGCATTGTAATGGAGCTTGCATGTTGGTTTGACCATCAGTCCTTTAATTTTGGGTGACTTTATCCTGGTTGTAGCTTTGTAGCTGTTGAACTGGTAGAATAAAGGAATTTAAGTGTTGGAACAGTTGATGAGCTTGTTCTTGCCTTCCTCGGGTTCTGGTGGACCAGATGGTTTGTTTGCAGTCTATAATATAAGGCCATATTTGGATGTGTTTGCCCCATTTATTGTATTCCCTACCTACCTTGTTCCTTGAGACCCTGGTTTGATACTAACCACCATAACATGAGGTGATTGGAGTTGAAGGCTTGAGAGTGGAGATGTCCTGCTCCCCCTTATGACAACCATATGCTTGAGGAGCTGTGCTGCTAATCAAGCTGTCACTTCTTACAAAAAGGCAGTATTCCTGTCCAAAGTGATCTCATGTCTTCCAAATCAACCAACTGAGCTGTTTCGGGTGATTAAGAAGCTGAGTAACCCAGAGAGACTCTCCACCCATAAGGTGCATTCATCTGAAGAATGTGAATTAGTTGCTTGACTCTTTACAGGTAACCTACTATAATTAAAGGTGCAACTAAAGGGGGTACTACTAGCACAGCTAGCTGGAATTTTGTAAATGATTAAATGTCATTTGTGAATATCAAACTAACTTATATAAGATGTCTGTTTTACAAATGTATTAGAACTGTATGTCATGTGTATATCAAACTGCTGTGTAAAGTTGCTTGTGTTGAAAAAGGTATTTGTAAAGTGCCATGTTTAAAATGTATCCACAGTGTGCCCTGCTGAAAGAAAACAGAAATGTACATGCACTGTTGTAACTGTTTAAATGTATATATTTTAACAGTGGAAACTGGAATACAGGAGGCTAACCTCAGTCCAGCAAACTTTAGAAAAATATCAGAAATGAAATTATTTTATAGGCTATGCCATAAAGATGTTTCAGTGCAGCTAAAGACCCAAAGTCTGTACTTGGAAGCTTTCTGTATTGTCCTTAGGGTGAACTAATTGCCAGGTTGGAAGTGGAAGCTTGAAGGAATGTAATTGTTTTATGCCTTCCAGCATCTGCCAAAGATCTGAGCAAAAGCCCTTGTATGAGTATTTTTACAGGTAGATGCTAAATGCTACCAGCTTCCAGCAATGGGGGTTTTGGCCTGGAAACTAGAAGTAAGATGACTAGAAATTATGTCATTCTGCAAGCTATCCCAGCAGTAACATTTTAGATATTATTTGAGAAGTCTCTGAGTGAGACAGAGCATTCTGCATCATGTGTCGGACCTGACAATAGCAAGAACCATTCACCACATCATCTGCCTTGCTCTAATGAAGTAAGATTCTAGGGAATAGTTCTCTTGGATACAGTCCGGAATATAGTGAAGCTTAGTTTAGATTTTGTTTTTCTTTATTTGTGTGAGTCTGTACTGCAATGTTATTTTAAATATTTCCTGTGGTTTTGAACTCTGATGTCACTGTGAATATATAGTTAGTGTTGTATTGTTCTTTTATTATTTATTGTTAAATATATTTAAACTTTTCATTGTGGCTAATCTGTAGAGATATATTTAAGTTTTGAGAGTACTTGCATATTTATTTGGTGACACTGCGTGGACCACTCCTGACAGCATTGCTCTTGGTTAAACTACCATTTGCATTAATATTAATATTACACAGTAAGATTGGACAGCCTTCATTGACAGCCTTAAAATAGCTGATAAGGAGTGACTGGTGGCAGTGATAACTACCTTATAGTTTAGGCAAAAGGGGGCATAGTAAACATGTGCCAGCCTTTCCCAGGTGTGAGTGTAAATCAAATTTCAGAGAGTGCATGTGTCAGCTACTTGTGCAGGGACATGAAGCAGTGGCTGGACAGAGAGGGTGCTGGAGGTCTTAGCTTGGCCACTTAGCTGAGATCTCAAGTCTATAGCTGTGCCAATGTGGAGTCTTATCGGGGATCTGGGGAAAGAGAGAGAAACCAGCCCCAGACTCTTGCAGTTGATGCAGAGAGCTGTATCTGAAAATGCCTTTTATCCTGTCAGTGGACATCCCCCACTGTTGCCAGTGATGAGAAATGAGGCTCCTTGACTATTGGTCAGCAGTGGGAGTCGTCCCAAAAGGTATTATCCTTCACCTACCATATGCTCAGAAAAGAAGGCTTGATGTATACTGATATCCTGCTTTAGACTTCATGCAATTTTCAGATGTCAGATTATAGCATGTGGTCTGTCACCTGTAGCCTAGCCCCATGCCCAACAAATTGGCAGTCAAGTGTGTTGATGTGCCAAGACCTACGATTTTTCAAATAGTTTGTTCACTCTTTAATAATTGTTTTTCCATCTGTTCTGAAGGAAATGCACTTTATGAGGATGATAATTACTGCCTGATCTCTAACATTCCCTTTATTACTAAGGCTGTTGAGAAAATATCTTGCATGCAGTTTTTGTTATTTTAGAGGAATATTAAGTTTTAAAGTATTCCAGTCTAGCTTTTGCACCAAGCATAGTACTGAGATGGTCCTTAGTAGGGCTGTGAATGATTTCATGGCTAGAGATTAGTGCTGTTTAATGATCTTGGTCCTTCTTAATGTATCTTCAACATTTGATACTCATCAAACTTTATTAGGTCATCTACAGACTTACTGAGGGACATTGGGTACCATTCTACACATGGTTTCCTCCTATCTCTCTGCACATATCCAGCAGTCAGTATGGGCGTTCATTCTTAATCTTCTAACTGTGTCATGTCTGGTGTTTGATAAAGAGCAGCGAATAATTTACATTTTATGGGTATATGTTTCCATTGGGTGTGCTCATTCATAGGAATAGGTTAAAATGTCATTGCTGTTGATTCACAACTTTATGTATCCTTCCCTCAGGCAGTTTGTCTTCTAGGGACTCCTTAGACAAGGGCTTGGAGTGCATCCAGAACTGGATGAACTGTAATCGTCTGGGAATTGATACGTATGAGATGGCGATCGTCATTATTTTATGCCAATCTTTGGCAGTAAAACTTATTATTGTATATGGATGTGACAAGCTGGAGTTAGTTGAGAAGGTGAGGAATCTTATTGCTTATGAAAACAAAGTGACACTCATGGACCAGGTGTTCTTTGCCATCAGATCATTTTGCTTGCATCTTTAAACATTGTATGCATTAAACATTTACTTCTTTCTCAGGAAATGGAGTGGTCAAGAATGCCTTAATCCCATCTACATTATTGCCGTTTGCTTTACTTGGGTTTCTAGTTAATCACTGTATATTTATCAGATCAGACAATAGTAGTAGAAGTAGCGAACTTAAACTCGTCTTAAGTCTCATCGACTTCTACTACTATTGTCTGATCTGATTAATATACAGGGATTAGAAATATATGGACTGAAAATCTTCCACACAGAGAAGTTTGTTACACTGTTTTGTTTTTCGACCCACTATACTTTAGTGGGTTGTTTTGAGACTTTGGGGATACCACGGAGATTATTTGTTCTTTACTTGGGTTTCCAGACACAGAATTTGGTCAGTTAAACTCGGTGCCAAATTCTGTAGTCCATTTAATTACTGGTACTTTAGAATAATAACATATTAAACTAGTTCTGAAGAACCATCATTGACTGCTAATGAAGTCTTGATTTACCTTTAGGGGTTTAAAGCTAATTTATTTAGAACTACACAACACTGATCCTCCATCTGAAAGAGCTCCTGGTTCCACACAACCCTTCCTATAGGGTGGGATTATTAGAGGTTCCATGTGTAAACTTATAATACTGTGGTATATATTGTTTTTATCATAAAGTTTCAGTCCATTAGAACTTTCTTCAGAGAGGTGGAGAGGGTGTTCCATACTGGGTAGCCATAAAAGGTCACTTAAGATTTGTTTTTTTCAGCCTTTTGTGTGAGTCCATCTTTAATTTGCTCTCTCTATGTGTAGTGTTTTCATTGCATTTTTATTGTAACAGTCCTTAATGTTTTTTTTTTTTATTAGCAATACAGTATATTTACATTTGAATGGAATTTGAAAAAACTTCTAGTAATGAGGTTGGTGGATTATATGGTACTGCAAGGCAGAGTAGGAGGCCATTATTTATGTCTTGGCTGATAATTAATAAGATGGAGGCAAATTCAATGGAGGAATTGGCTTTTCCATTTAAGTTTGACATACCAGATTAATGCTCCCCCTCCAGTTCTCAATCCATGTATGTCACTAAATGTATATTTGTAGCAGGTCTATATCATTTTAGAATAGCAATTCATCAAACCCCCATTTAGCGAATGCCATTTCAGCAAACCACAAAATCTTTTGCAGGGTAAGGAAGCACTTGGCCAACACCAGAACTTTGCCCTTTCCCCCACCGTAGTGCGATCTGGGAGTTGGTATATATAGTTAGGGGGGTGTGGGGGGCAAAGCCCCCTACTTGGGTGGGTTTGATTTTGTGTGGTTTCTGTTCTGTTGTGCCTTTGGCAAAGTGCTTCCTTACCCTGGGAAAGATTTTGTTGTTCGCTAAATAGGGGTTTGATGAACTGCTATTCGCTGAATAGCAATTCAATAAAGTGAATATAGACCCTTTGTAGCATGATGAGAAGTGGCAAAGAGCAAGAGACTCACCTTTTACCGATGACTGTTTAATGGCTACAGAATCAGTCAATGTGACTGGGTAATTGTCAGTCAGTTTTAACATGTTGTGCACACTTTCGTAACATGCTCTCCTTATTAATGTTGGGTGGGAGAAAGTGGATCAGATTTGTTCCTGTGTTTCCCATTTTTCAAATTAGGAGTATTTGTTTGAGCTGCATGGTAGTGGAACTTTGGCCATTTACAAACTTTTCTATGGAGTTTGTTTCTTAGGGAGACATGATGAGTATTTAGTAATGGGGTAGTATTAACTGGAAAAATAGCATTCTGTGTGCAGTTAAGAGGAGTAATGGTGGCTTATGAATGTGTGTTAAAATTCAGGGTTGGTTTTATGTATTTTAAATTACAGGAGTATTGTGTAGCAAGATAATAAGTTATTACGCAGATATGCAAGTGTAAGGAGAGTGGAAAGAGTGGTGAAGAAACTACGAATGGCATTTGTGGTAATGCTTAATGTAAGTTTATAAGGCAGGAGGTAGTCTGAGGGTGAGTCGGGCAGAAAATAGAAAGTAAAGTGGCAAGATTTATAAAGTTGGAAATAGTAATTGAATTTTCTCTGATTTGTTTTCCACCTGAAAGTCTTTACCTGTGACGTTGTCACTGGAATTTCTAACATCCATACAGTAGTCTAAAATTACTTTTTTTGTCTGAACATATATTTTACACATATAACTAGTCTGTTCTATTGTGAGCAGCTATCAGTCTTTCATCATGCTCTTCCTGTGGTTTTGCCCCACACCCTGTTTTGCATGTGTTTTTTGATAAGAACTTTGCATTTGGCATAGTTATGACCACGTAGGTGTAAACAGTGGTTAAAGCTCCTTTTTAATCACATCAGATTGTGTGAATCAGAAAGAAAGTGAATCACCTAGCTTTACAGCGGCAACCATGCTATTCCCCTATGTGGTTGACTCTAGTTACTTCTTTGTCGTTGCTTCTAAATGACACCTGAGCTTTCTTTTCATTTGAATTCCTGCTTGCTTCCATTTCTGAGAGTTACTGAAGCATTTTTTGAAGCGGGTATCAACATAGTGTCAGAGTTTATTTGTATGTCACATTCTCCTGGCAAACTGCGCAAACCTGTAAGTAAATCGATGTAGTTGTTAAGACTATTGTTATTTTAACTGTTCGCATATATGAGGTCTCTTGAGTCTTTGCTACTGTCGCTGTACACGTGCTTGATTTAAATACTTTTTTGTACCATTCCTAGCTCTCATAAGCTAGCTGGCCCAAAATATTTGGGGTCTTTGCTTCTATTGTTACAATTTGAAATTGGATCTTCTACTTCTCATCAACATATACATGTGTCAGTAGCTTTTAACCCAGTAACTTTGATGTCCTGAATATGTTAAATCTGTGAATGTGGCTCTTTTTTCAACATTCTTTAACCCACTACCTTGAAAGAATATATTCAGATGTAATATTAAGTTCTGCATAATTGTCTAATTTAAATTCAATATTTTACTTGCGTATTTTCAGTTTTTCTTTCCAGAATTCTGACTTACAGTACTGTATCAATGCCATTGATGACTTTTAGGACTTCAGAGTATAAATGTTTTCACTTTTACAGGATACTCAGCTAATTTTGTGTCTTTATTCAACAACTTTTTAAATGTGCTTGTTTTTTTCTTTTACATATATTTGTAAAAAAAAATCTTTTCTAGCATAGTTTCTACCAAATTAATTAAATGCTGGACATTGCTTTCTTTAGTTGCATCTGGTATATAATCGGGTGCAGTTAAAAGTGAAGTATTATCTTTGTATCAACTGGCTTTTCTCTGTTAGTCTTAAAAATGCATTCTCATACTATTTTTTAATTTTCTGCCTACTCTAGTCATATTTTATATTGCATGGTATGTCCAACAGTGTTTGATATGGTCAAGCATGTTTCTATTAAAAGTCAAAGAAATGATCCAAGGGGGAGTGTTCCTGTACCCCACTTTGCTAAACAATTAAAATAGAAACCATCTGGTACCTTAATTTGATATCTTCAAGGAAGATTTGAAAGACTCCAGTGCTGTAAATATACATTAAAGTTAAATTCTTGCCACGTGGTGTATACCAATTAAAGTAGTAGTGCTTTAATAAATGACATGGTAAGACTATAGTCAGCTACTTCATTATTTAGTACAGTAACACCTCTAACAATCCAGTTGTTTCTCTTAAATTCTGCCCATTATTTCATAATTCCTCACACCACAAATTAATGAGAAACAGAATAGTCTCAGAGATGTATTTCAGCAAATTCTCAGTTTCTGGTTTGGTTCTTTAACTCCGTAATGCAAGCTTCCATTATCTATGTAGGATGCTGTATTCTTGTAAAACAAATAATGAAGAAGTGGCAAGTTCTTTCTAGGCTGTCAGTTTCTAATTTCTGTTTAATTATTGCTGCTTTGCATTTTTTCATTGTCAAGAAAATTATTTGTAAATACTTTAAATGCTTTTTTCCCAGACACATGCAAAGTTTTGACATACTACAGCTTTTCAAATGTCTTTGCTATTCCACTTACAGTTAAGAAATCATTGAATTACTGCATTCAAAATGTTTAGGTTCATGCTAAGTAGGCTGATGCAGGAGAATTCATGCTTGTTGCAAGTGAGCCAGTTTTCAATTTGCAGATTATATTCCTGTACTTTAAATTACCTAAATCATTTAAAACAAATGCATTTCTTCACTTCTTATAGTATATTTCAGTTCTGCAGGTATACATCTCCACTTCTGACTGCATATAATGTATTTGTGTGTTTTAGGACTAATCTGTTAGTAACACTTACACAATAGATGTACTTCAGTCCTCAGTGAGGTGTTTAATCAAATTGCTTTCTGGAAGGAATATGAAACACTTGAAATGCAATTTCCTGTAAGTGGGCATTACCATGTCTATCCCATGCTCACCATGTATTCTGTGAGGTTTGTATATAAATCTACTTGTGCTTCAGAATCTGATTGTAACACGTGAGCAAAGTCTTCTAATACCTGCAACAGTTAAAGTAAAATACATGAATCTGTGATATGTATTATTTTTTTTCAGTGTCCATAAAAGATAAGAGTTGTAACTGAAGTTTTCAACTACGTTTTGCTGGAAAATACATCAGTTATACATCTGAAGTGAAATGTATAGCAGATGTGAAACAGGCTGTAACTTGTTTACCTATACGATTACAAGATTTGTGACTATTCCTAGTCTAAGAAGCTAAAGGCAGTAAAAGTGAAATTACATAATATTACCATTTGACTATAGCTAGGCAAATGCAGGAAAACAGACTTGTTAGTAAATGTGAATTGCTGATTAATTGCATGTGTGCTTTCTGTATGGGAAAGATATATGCCATATAACTGACTTAATAAGTTTGCAAAGAGTTAAGAAGAAGAAAGTCAGCCTGCAGCTAGTGGTGGCCTGTGAGTTTGTGCTACACATATGTATCTGACTGTTTTCTGAAAAATTTGGCCAGTGTAATTTGGGGCTCAGTAATTCTCTTATTTAATAGATGGCTAGGAGACTGTTTAGCTGCAGATGTTTTTCCCTCTTGGCATGTATTTATCCAAAGTGATTGTTTTTCTGTTTCCTCTTTTCAGGTTGATATTGCTCTGTGTATCCAACTGTTTCCTAATAAAGAAGGACCTAAGCAGTAAAGTTGAAATGTTTTATTCACTTTTAAAAAGCTTGTGGGTGATCCTGTATGATTTATTTATTAATTGATAAGAAAGTATCTGGTTATTATCTTTTACAAGTTGCTGTCTTCTATCTTTAGTTGCTCAATTCACAGTGCTACACTGTCATTTGTACAGCTAATTATTTAGTTGATTACCAAGAGTAGAAATAGTGACTCTGAGTAATCCATGATGGTGGCAGTGTCTGGAGGTGTGTGTGCATGCGTGTGTGTGTGTGTGTGTGTGTGTGTGTGTGTGTGTGTGTGTGTGTGTGTGTGTGTGTGTGTGTGTGTGTGTACATATGCGTGTGTGTGTGTGTGTGTGTGTGTGTGTGTGTGTGTGTGTGTGTGTGTGTGTGTGTGTACTGTTCAGTTACTGTGAGGATGTGAGAACTGGAAGGCACTCGGACCCAGAGAGAGTAGTGAGTAAGGGGACTCTGCTTGGAGTATGCTTAGTGTGAAATGTATTTGGTGTGCGTGATATAGAAGCAGACCCAGAGCAACAACATATATTTCCTGCAAACTGCACTAAGTCAGTTAATGATTCATGTCTGTGTGTACCTTTTGTTTATTTTAATTTAATACCAGACGTGTGACTCAGATTTTAGATAATGTATTTCTGGGCACTGGAGAGGATCCAAAATCTGTAGCCCTTGCCGTCTATAGTTACCTGTGGATGGCAAGGTGAGATTCAAACCTCATCTTTTTGCCACTGACTGGTCTTCAGAGATGTTTTCAAAGTAGCAACAGTAGTGGGATATAACCTCCCATCTGTCTGTCTCCTTGGTCTACTGGTTTTGTTTTATAGTTTTGGTGTGTTTGTCTTTTCCTTATAAGGGTTCCCATGTATACTACAACCAGGCAGCACTGTTTTGTAAGTAGGGTGTATACCTCAGTAGATCCTTCTGTAGCAACACCCCTGAGTTCTGATAGTGTTCAGTGATTTAGGGGAAAGTGTTGTTATGATCCATTGTTCCAAATGTAGCAAGGAAATGAGTTTGTGTTATTGCTAAAGTAATTTTTAACAATGAATATGAAGTCTTTTGAGGTGTAAAACATACTTTCCAAGTATTTTACTCTTAAAGGAATGTTTTTGCAATAGCTGTGCTGTAAGTTACAGGCAGAGCTTAATTTGTTGCAGTTTGTATAAGATTATCAGAAGCACTTCTCCATTTGAGATGATGTAAGCATGTGAACTTCTAAGCCCTGTTATAGCAACTTCCTGCCCTTAATTCAAACACACATCCCGGATGAGCTGTTTCATGGTTATTGATTTCTTGTTTTTGTCCCATATGTACAAGTTATGTTTACTGTTAGTGTTTAGGGAGAAACAGAAAGAGACTTTTATGCTGTTTGTTCTGCAAATGATCATGTACCATTTGCTACAAGGAGAGTGAAGTCCACAGAAACTTCCCAGTAGCATAAGGTGTGTCTTAGGTTTGTTGAATCTGAGATGGGAAAATAAAACTTCTGAAAGTAGTGTTAAAAGATTAGTTTATTAAATGAACTCTTTTGTAGGCTTATCATTTTGTAAGATTTATTGTGATTATATTTTATATTGTTTTCCTAGCCATCACAGCCACCTTAAGCTGTGAAATGTAAATTCTAATGTCTGACTATAGTTAGAATAATGATAAATCACTTTAATTTTTAACCCTATAGAGCAATGCAAAAAATCTGCATACCAGATCTGCTGACTAGTTCCGTAGACCTCTGCATCCTATTTTGCATCATAGCTGTAAATGAGCAAAACTCATAGGCATGCATGGTTCACGAGAATAACATATATATGTTTCTAAACTGTACCAATGCATATGTACCATTGTCCTTCACATATCAGTTTTTCTAATCCAGTAAGCTCACCTCAGTTGTTCTGCATCAGAAATATAAACAGTTTAGTCTCCCAGCAATATGTGAGCCTCCTGGGTTCTCTGATTTTTCTATCCTAGCCCACAGATACAGGTCACCCATTCTGAGGCACAGGTATATTTTCCATCCATAAAGATCCAGAGGATCTGCTCTGTCATGGATTATCATTCAGCACTCTTGACCCATATGATTCTTTCAGCACCACAGAGGCGTTCTTCACATGCTGTAGGTGGATTGGACATTCCAAATTGGCCCTAGGTGTGAGTGTGTGTGCCTTCTGTGGAAGGTTGGGTGCCGGGCTGGCACCTCGGCACCATAAAACTCCACTGCCAGTCATGAGCGGACACATGATCCGCTGTGGTGACCCCTAACCGGGAAAAAGCCAAAAGAAGAAGAAGAGGTGTTCTTCACGTCATGAACCCTGGCTGGCTATTCATATCACAGATCTGTGCTCAACCAAACTAGCTTACAGGATCTGTTCTATAGGTATACTAGGCCTATAAACACTTCCAAGCTCTCATGCATTACCTTTTTGTTGTTTAACTCTGCAAACTATGAATCGTTGTGTATTACAAATCTGTTCTCTAAATACATAGCCCTAGATGATCAATTCTTTGTCACAGTTGTCTTCTTCAGCACCACAGATTTGTACGCACCATTCTGTATTTCAGATATGTTCTCCATGGGTCCATGTTAGTTAATTTACACCTCTTTTCACAAAACAAAAACTCTGGAAATGTTTTGCTGAAAGCACTTCTGGTAAAACTCTGAGTAAATCTGCATCCCAGTGTAGGAGAGTACCCCCAAATCTGTTAAATTTAAATATGCATATTCTGAGGTTGTATAACAGTGGAAAAAAGGGGAAGTCTCCACTATTGGCAAAACATTTCCACTGAAAAGGCAGTTATTTAAACTGTCATCAACAGATTGACACAGTCCCTTCCACATGCCCATAGACCCATACACGTTATTCTGAATCAAATGTGTAAGACTTGCAGCATTCCCATTGTGCATTATAGTTGTTAACTACATAGGCTGACATGACATGTTGTTTATCTCGGATCATTTCACTGACAGGTCAGTCTGACATGAGCCATTCTGTATCTCGGAGGTGTTCTCTGACACCACAGACCCACGAGGCATTCTGTATGACATGACTGCTGCCTTGCTTCATATACAGGCCTAGTACTAGCCCAGTGCAGAATCTGCAGTTACTGTTCCATTAGTATTCCTTACAGACAGCACAGGCGATAAAGGCTATGGCCTGTTAATGAGCTACTTCCTGTAGTCCCAGGTTGATTTCCTCAACCTTTCCCTGCCTGTTGTGTAACTCTGAGCAAGTCACTCACCCGTACAGTGATCTGGGGCAGCTGGGAAACTGGGCTATGTTCCTCAGTGGTCTCTTTGGTCACAAGTCTGGTAACTACCTGTAATTCTATAAAAAGGGCAAACTAAATAGCAGAATGCCTGGTAACTACCTATGAAGCTATGAGATTAGGAGGTTATGACTGGATGGCAGCATAGACATTTCAAGGCTGCTTTTGCAGATTTCCAAACTGCTGAAGTGAACGTTGGGTTCAAAATCTCCATTTATTCCTCTTGTTTATTACAGGATCACTTGTTCTTGCAGATGTAGATGTCTAACACTCTGATCTCCATCATAGCCTAGGGACTATATTTTTTTCTAACCTTTCTCTGTAAACTCAATGGTCTTTTAGTGAAACTAGCCCCAGTTTGTCTATTGGAGTTGGCAACTTCCTCCCCTAAAAAACAATGCCTGTTACTATCATAAATTTCCTAGCCGACAACGTACTCTTCAAAAACCATCTTGGCTTAAAAGCAAGAGGGTTTCAAAGATGATAGATACATATCTTTATTTATTTTAAAAAAATGAACACTGTTCCTTCCAGTTTTCTTGATTTTTAGACAGGAATGTTTGCACAAGTTTCTAAGTTGGCAATCATTAACTCTCGAGTCCAACCTCAGATTATGTACTTAATACATTCACAAGGATTCAAGAACATTGTGCCCCATATATGAGGGCTGTATTCCAAAGCCGTTTGTGATTCAGAAATGTTGATACATGGTGTGGGCATTATACCCACTGTATAGACACAGTATTTCTTACACAAAGTAGACCTGCAAATCCCCCACAAGACATTACATAGTTTACAATTACTGTACCAACTGTGTGCATGCAGGACCCAGCAGGGTGACTTATGTGAGTAAAACTGTGTACTTACAGATAGTGTGTTGCTTGTGACCCTTTTTTGGGTTAGGGATTGGCTTAAATGTTAATGTTTTTTACTTCACAGATACAAGGGACAGGTTTTGATTCTCACCTTTGGGAAAATTGCCCCACAAGGGCAGTTAGCCTGCTACTTGCCTGTGAACCTATGGCATACTTGTGGCTGTTACATGAGCAGCACATCAGCAGAAAAAAAATAATTACATTTTTTTTTTCAGTAGGAAACCTTCCTACTGGTCAGAGTGCACATACGCCTGTTACTGCAGTCACACATCCTCACCCCCAAATAGTGATGCTTATGGGCTTCAGCTAGACTGAGGTGGCAGAACAATAGATTTCCTTGTTAGCGTAATATGGGAATGACTGTGGCTTTGCTGTCATGCCTAGTGAGTGCATTTTATAAATCGACTTGTAGCATGAAGGCAGAGCACAGCACAGCAAAGAACAGCTTGGGCTTAATGAACCTTACTTAGTAGCTCAGCTGCTTCGGTAAAATATGCCTGGCTTTGTTGCCATTACCTACTGAGCTGTGTGGCTTTAAAATACTGCACAAGAATTCATTAGTAAGCACCAGCATACTGAGGTCAATCTGCCAGAACTGCAGTCCTTGTCTTTGAGTCATGATAATAACAGCTGTTTTACTAATAACAGTGCTCATAATGTATGTATGCAACTATCCACTGTGTTTGAGTACCATTCATAGATATTAATTTTATGTATGCAAAGTGTCAGAACTGTAGTCCTTGTCTTTGAGTCATGGTAATGACAGCTGTTTTACTAATAACAGTGCTCATAATGTATGTATGCCACTATCCACTGTGTTTATGAGTACCATTCATAGATAGTAGTTCTATGTATGCAAAGTGTCAGAACTGTAGTCCCTGTCTTTGAGTCATGGTAATGACAGCTGTTTTACTAATAACAGTGCTCATAATGTATGTATGCAACTAGCCACTGTGTTTATGAGTACCATTCATAGATATTAGTTTTATGTATGCAAAGTGTCAGAACTGCAGTCCTTGTCTTTCAGTCATGGTAATGACAGCTGTTTCACTAATAACAGTGTTCGTAATGTATGTATGCATCTAGCCACTGTGTTTATGAGTACCATTCATAGATATTAGTTTCATGTATGCAAAGTGTCAGAACTGCAGTCCCTGTCTGAATCCTGGTAATGACAGCTGTACATACCTCTCAACTGTATAGTTTTTTTTCAGAATGTCTAAATTTTGGTCTGTTTTTCATAAAATTGAGTTTTTCTGGCAAATTAATGGTAAGTCATTAAAGATTGAAGTTAGAAAATAATGAGAGGCATTTGAGTTTCAGACTTCATATCCTTCAGTAAATTCATGCTAATACAAAACCTGTTATTCTGTCAACTTTTCTAAGTTTGTAAGAGCAACATTTGAAAAGTGTCCCTATTTATGGCCCTTTGTCCCACTTTTTTATGGCTTTGTCCAGATTTCTTACACTAAGAGGTTGAGAGGTATGACAGCTGCTCTACTAAAAATAGTATCATGGATTAAGTTTCATTGTGTGTGTGTGTTTGAGACATAGTTTCTCATAACTGCTTATTTGTACAAATATGACTGTTAGTCTGGTATGTTTTTAACTTCTTCTACTTCTTTCCACACAGTTTATCAGTTGTACACATCATACACGGTTTCCATTGTGAGCTGTGGCCTGTTTCATACCTGAGAAGGGGTCCTCAGACAAACTTGCCTACTTAGCCTATTGCCAGGCTAACGAACACTGGAATATTTATAAGCTTAGCCAAACATCCCAATCATATCCTACAAGTTTATGGGTCTTAGAGGTTATTTTGTGGGTTTACTATCATAACATCGAAGATGTGAATGTAAACCTATCAGAATTGCAATTCACATCTTCCATGTTCACAGCAGTAAACTGTTTAAAATATCGAATGTACTGCAACAAAGTTGAATTCGACTTCTGCAGAACAAAAGCTACAACAGCAAGCAGTATGGACCACATCCGTACTACTGACAGTCATATGTTTTGCAGGGGACAGGCCCCCCTGCACACCCCTGTGGGGGGCTGCACCCCCCACCCCCTGCCACTTATATATTCCAACTCCAAGACCGCAGTAATGTCCATACTATCCCCTCTTTACTGTGAACGTACTTTACCATGATCACGTCACCGATGACAGCTATGCGAATGCACTTTGCATTTGCTAAAGGGTTCCGTCATACTTATGCAGGTTAGAAGAAACAGATCAGCCAACTGTTAGTTGACATTCCAGGTTTCATCTGCACTCGTGGTTCTTAATGTAAACCTATTTTGTGGGGTACAGGTAAGCTAGAGGAAGTTTTACAGGCAGTCTCTGTCCATTAGAGACATGGGTGCTAGATCCAGGGTGTATTTCCGATTTCCTGTCCGCTGGCACATTTTTTTGAATAGGGTTAAGGAAGAGATCTGCTTCGTATGTATGGGAAACCTGTTCCAGAGAAAGGAAATTTTCCGGGATACATACCTAACCAATGTATTCAGTTTGTTACAAGCAAGTTTTAAATCCATAAATCAAATCATTTTCATGCAATTTTTTTGTGGATTTGCAAAAGATCCATCAGATTAGGATCCAAGGAGGATGCCTTGCATGCCAGGCATAGATTGCATCTCAACAATGTATATGAAACAGTATAAAGAGAGGGCTTTGAGGTGATCTGCATAAGATTTGCTGTTTACTCCTCGTATTATTTTTGTGCAAAACCTCTGTAGATGTTCTAGTTGTTGCATGTGCCTGGTCAGGTACATATCAAAGGGATGTTGTAAAAAATAAATAGTCAGACCCATGAGCTAGTCTGACACTTGTCTCCTAGTTTAACACTGCCCTCCTCCTTTATTAGCTTCTCCTATCTGAATGTACAGTCATCACATTGTAGTGATCCCTACTTATATTGTGGGCAGTCATGGTAAATCAAAAAAGCGAGCAAGCAACAGATTCTTCAACATTGTATTTTCATTAACGCTTTCACTGACACCAATGCATCAGCTTCTTCAGACTGAGTAAAAAAACCCGCTCGCAGTCTCCCAGTTTAAAAATTATAAAACCCAAAGCCAATAAACAAGTGGCCACAAACATGATGTTATCTTACAAGTTCTAAATTAAAGCAAAATTACCAATTTTTAAAGGTTTAAATTCTATGTACTATGAAAATCGCTTCCAATAAAAAAAATGAAAAACCTTTACAAAGATTACTTAACCATATTCTTCCAAGAATCAAGTTTAAAACACTTAAATTATTACCACTCCTATTATACAGGGACATATAGAAATTTGTGCAAAACACTAATAAATTATGCACCATAACTGCCTAAACTAACTAAACATGTATTAAGTTATTTAAAAGTCTAAATAAAAAATGTATACACATGTACATCATTGTGTTATTTCTAAAACTTAATATGTTTAATTGAGAATTCAAAGTAATGTTTGTAAAGCTTTTTCATTTTTTTATTGGAAGCGATTTTCATAGTACATAGAATTTAAACCTTTAAAAATTGGTAATTTTGCTTTAATTTAGAACTTGTAAGATGACATCACGTTTGTGGCCACTTGCTTATTGGCTTTGGGTTTTATGGGAATTTTTAAACTGGGAGACTGCGAGCGGATTTTTTTGTACTCAGTCTGAAGAAGCTGATGCATTGGTGTCAGTGAAAGCGCTAACAAAAATATAGTGTTGAAGAATCCATTGCTTGCTCGTTTTTTGATTTACCTAGTTTGGCAGTAGTAGGATTTATGGTGGGCGGTCATGCTTGTATTTAACTGCACCCCCCCCCCCCCCACATACACACAGATGTGCTTCATAAACTGGCTGTCCCTCTCTCCTTTCCAGGCATACAGTTCTCAGATAAGTAATGACCCCATGCCCAGATGACCAATTTGGCAGGCAGGTAGATGCCTTACATCTGCTTCATTAGGCTGGCCTTTACTCATTCTGTTGTTTAAGAAAAATGTATAGACTTAAGTGAAACTGTGATAGAACTATTCAGCATGTCTCTTTCTATATTTATTGTTTAATAGGAAGACGCTTTTAGTTTGGAACAACACATTAAACGAGAATTTGCAGATTTGCATCGTTTTCTCCAAGACAAAGAGAAGAAAGTCATGCAACAGATTAAGGAAGATAAAACAAACCCAAAAGAAAATCTTCAGTGCATTAAACTTGATATTATTGCCTCGTACGTGCCAACGTCTGATGGTAACTTGGAGCTCAAGACTAGAGAAACAGAGACAATGAATGAGAAGAAAGTAAAATTTGCATGCGGGAAAGATATGGCCACTCGGAAAACAGAGCTCATAAAACAGGACCCTAATGGTTTACTAACTGTAAGTATACTTTTCAGTTGTGCTTTTGAGCAACTTTTGTTTTTGAAAATAGAAAGATGTGCAGCAGCTCAGATGAAAAAACGTTTGTGGTAACAATATACCATCAGCCTAAACCATGCAACATAATATGTTTAATTCTGTATTAGTCATTTTTTTATACAGTACATGTGTTTGTGTGTGTGTGTGTATCAGAAACGTTGCATGTGTAAAGGTATTTGTGTTTCATTTCATTTTTTACAGGTAATTGACAATACATACTACATGGGGACTTTTTACTCTGTTGCAGAAGTGTGTTAGTCGTGTACTTATACTGAACATGACTTAGACAAAATGTATTGTTTTAACATCACTGTAAAACTGTAAAAGACAAAAAGTTTGGATTTGACTCGAAATGTGGAGGAACATCATGAATTGGAAATTATAGAAACCACTAAGGCCAGTAAAAAAGACCCAAAATGATTTAAACCTAAACAAGCACTTTTTAATTAAATACATATTGCAGTAAAATAATAACAAATTAAAACTTTACAATAATTAAAACAATTAAACTCCTTTGACCAGTCCCTATCCATATTACAATAACATTTTCCAATTGCATTCTACATTACGTCCAGCAGGTGTCAATGTTCTTTACTTTAAAGTAAATAAACTTTGCTTAAAAAGCAATCTGAACTTCAAATCCATATTATTAAAACTTTAACATTTTCTAAAATTGCACCCTTAAGACAGCTACCATCACCCCCATGATGATGAAAATGTATTACTAAAGGAGTCTCCACCTTTTTATTCCTAATATCCCTCAAATGTTCAAGCAACCTAACCCGGAAAGTCTTTTTGCTTTCCCCTGTGTAAATAAGACTACATGAACATCTCCATGCATAGATGACACCCTCCATGCTGTAACTATAAACCCATTCTAGGAGTGTAAATAATAATATTAATTCTATTAAAAAAAAATCGCAATATATTTACACACTGAACAATTTCCACAAGGGATTGTACCAGTGCTTCTAACCCCCACCCCAATTCTCACATCAGGTATGGAATAAGGACTGTGGACCACCATGAATTGGAAATTAGTCTAGCGGTGTGGTGCATAGAGGGATAGAGCCCTGACCCTAGCTTAGGTGGTCAGAGTTTGATTATCACTGTAAGAGCCAGTTGCTATGAGAGCACTGAAGGGGCAGAGCCCACTCACTCTTCTTAGGGGGAGGGTGTGCCATGGGTGCATGGTCCTGTGGTGTACAGTGCTGTGCTGCAATCCTTAGGGACCGGAGATCATAGAGAAACACTGAATTCATGGGATACAAGTCAGTCCTGAGGGATCATGTCACTAGTTAAGTGAGTGACCCCCTTTGCTGATGCACCCATTGCATGTTGACCCCTGAGCAGGCTGTTGGACACGTACAGTTGATGCAGGTCATTCTTTCACACGGATGATGATCCTACTCTGCATTCCTCCAGTCCTTGCTCTCATGAAACAAATGAGCTGTAGGACTTTTGAGAGAGCACTGAAGGGGGTAGGGTGTACCTTGGGTGCATGGTCCTGTAGTGTACAGTGCTGTGCTGCAGTCTTTATGGACCAGAGATCATAGAGAAACACTGGATTCATGGGATACAAGTCAGTCCTGAGGGATCATGTCACTAGTTAAGTGACTGACCCCCTTTGCAGATGCACCCATTGCATGTTGACCCCTGAGCAGGCTGTTGGACACGTACAGTTGATGCAGGTCATTCTTTCACATGGATGATGATCCTACTCTGCATTCCTCCAGTCCTTGCTCTCATGAAACAAATGAGCTGTAGGACTTTTGCTATTGAGGAACAATTGTATCAGTAGGGTAGCCTGAAGGTGAGCTGATTGCTAGTCAGGAAATGGGTAAATTTTTTTTTTTAAATGGTAGTTAAGAGGCTGTGATCTCCATAGTCTTCCTAATTTAGTGTAACTTGGACTTTAATATCTTAGAGAATGGACCAGAGAATGACATTAGCATTTACCCTTCTGTTATCTCAATGTTTTGTGCACCACATTTGGATCCAGAACTCTTCAACCTTGAATACTGGAGACAAATCTTGATTTTTATCTTCAGCTTTGATAAACTCACTTTCAAACCTTTAATTTTATACTAGCAGTATTTGCATTAGCATAACTGAATGTACAGTTTCAGCTAAAATGGGTGTGAAAAAATGACCAGGTGTTGAGACTTGCTAAATATCAAGCCTGTATTTTGAGAAGTAGCTTTTGGTTTGATCATGTGATGCAAACTTTTTCCAGACCCTACTTTCTCTTGTCAGACCTCATGCCCTAAGATCATTATTTTTTCTTCAAATAGTTCACTGCCTGTTTGGCTTGCTTGCTGTACGCTGGCTCAATATTGCTGATCTCTGTCTGCATTTTATTTTGAATTGAATTTTTTCATTTAAAGACTGGTTACTTCTATTTTTTATCTTTTTCTTGTATTACAATTGTTTTGTTTTAAGTTTTCTGTTCAGCTGGAGTTTTAAGAGGTCTTGGCTGGAGTCAAAAAAGTTAGCAAAAAAATTCCTTTGCAAACAGTGAGTAACATCAGCTAATTAGTTGGAGGAGCTGAGTAATGGCATTCCTCATTTAGCTAGAAATATTTGGAGGCATCTCTATTTCGCTGGGATGCTTGTTTGGCTTTTGTGATGTACTCTGCCTCAATGTTGCTAATGTCTATCTGCATTTTATTTTTCTCACCCTCCCACCCACCCACTCAAGTGTTGTTGTATTCTTAAACTTGGTGGCTTTTGAGTTGCCTGTCCATACTGTAAATCTGATTTTCTGCACTTCTGCCTGCCCCATCTCATCAGCTCATTCTACTGAGTACAGAGAGATCAGTTGGGAAGGCTCACCTCCTTAGTTTCTTAACCTTTAATTATCTTCTGTTTCCTCCCTTCCCACTTAACTTTAACAAATGCACTTTATTCAGCTGTTTTTTCTGCATTTGTGTTTCTTCCTACTTTATTGCTGTGTTTTGCTTTTGCTGGTTGTTAAAAGTGTTCAATTGCATTTATCATGCTGCATTTATTACTGCTTGTTAGTAGCATGATTAAATTGCAACTGTTATTCTAAGCCTGTTAGTTTTGGTTTAAGTACTTGGGCTTCAGGTCAGTTGTTTTACATTAAGAAGATTTGTAGTCTATACTCTTGTGGCAGGAGAGGTAGCTTTTATCCTTCTAAGTTCGGAATTCCTAGTTGGAGGCGTATTGTGCCTGTTATTCTAAAAGTGTCGTAGCTCTGGTTTAAGTGCTTTAGTTCAGGCCAGGTTTTTTTACATTAAGAAGGTTTGTGATCTATACTCTTGTGGGAGGAGAGGGTAGCCTCTGCCTTTCTGAGCTGGGAATTGCTGGTTGAAGACTTATTGTACCTGTTGCTCTGTTTTTGTTCTTGGTTTAAGCATCTGGGCTTCAAAACAGTTATTTTACATTAGGAAAGTTTGTGGTCTAGACTACTGTGGCAGGAAAGGATAGCATACACCATTCTAAGCTGGAAATTGCTGGTTGGAGGATTATTGTGTCTGTTATTCTGAAAGTGTCTTTGTTGTGGTTTAAGCACTTGGGTTCCAGACCAGTTATTTCACACCAGGAAGGTTTGTAGCCCACACTCTTGTGGGAGTGTTTTACTGAATTGCTGCTTTAGTTAAACTTTATTTTTGCTATTGTGACTGTGATTTTCTGCACTTTGAATTTCTAATGCTTCTGCATTTTATAGCATAGGCTAGGTTCAGGCTTGCTGAATCTAGACTGTTTGATAGCATTTGAGCACTAAAACCAGCCATCTTGCATTAAGAAGGCCCCCTGCACCTTTGTGGCATAAGTGTGCAGCCAAGGACCCATCTGAGTTGGGGATTGCTGGCATAAGGCTCCATCTTGGGCTTTCCTTTTGGTTACTTTGTTTAAAATCATTTAACTTTGTTTGTATTTAAATGTTGTGTGTTGTGTGTGCTCTGTTTACTGAAGCTTCTCAGGGATTGCACTGCTGCCCTGCGATCAACTTAGTTGTGAATTGTGAAGCATTAACACAGTTTTCTACCCCTAGCCCACCATAGAATAGTTGCTTTTGTTAGTCCTGCAGCAAAACCTGGTTCATCTAGCCCACTCTCCACTAGTTACACTATATACCTGCCATAATGGATGGACAGTTTTTCACCATTTCTCCAGCCAACCTGATTGACATGGGCATCCTGAGGCAATGTAACAATTACAATCAAAAATTTGGCCCATTAAGATTACGTATATCTGAACATATTAGTAATATTAAGAACAAAAGAGCTCAAAATGCATTATACAAACATCATATGCTACACTCTACTGCCAAATTTTCTTTTATAAGTTATTGACATTATACAAGGGAATCGTTCGAATAAATCAGGTTGGCATTCCATCTTAAACGCCAAAGAAAAGAAATGGATCATCAGACTAGGTGGATTGTTTCCACCAGGGCTTAATGAACAATTTTAGTTATCCACCTATGAGCTTTGAGAAGCACTTATTTAAACAGCATTATGTTTTTTTGTTGCTTTACACTGAAGAAGGCTGTGATATTGTCCGGCCAAAACCGGTCTGTTTTGCTGTTATATATTCTCAATAAATCTTTTTTTCAGGTCACTGTATGCTGGCTCTATTCCTTTTTTTGATTTCATACATTGCCTTTTGAGCCGTGCATTTGCCGTCGTGCAGGGGGTCTTTTTTGCATGTTACACTCATCTCTACATCCTGCTGGGGCCGGTGATCCTGATACAGACTGCGTGGATTCTCCTGCAGTCATTTGTGAATATTTTTAAATTATTTTCTATTTTTCTCAAGATTATCTTGGTGGATTTACTATTTGCCAATTGTGGTTATTCATTTTATCTTGTCGTTTGGATTTATTTGACTATTTTCACTCGTGCCATAACGGATTATTGGGCTGACGTCGTCTGCATCAACGTTGACTGTTTAATGTGTTTTCAACACTCGGAGATGGTATTTTCATTCTTTGGAACATTATATGGACTGAGGTTTGACCAATTTTAATTTTTGGGACCTTCTTTGATGTTTACATACATTTTGTATATTCAACATAACGGCGCATCAGGGTATTTGGACTGTTGGTGTTCATATACAGTTTGAACAATTGTATAATCTTTTTACGACATCAAGGAAGCTATTGTCGTCCATTCGTTATACTATTATCTACATGCTATCTTAGCGATAGCATTTTTCTAGTTGAAAATGATTCTATATGGGTCTTTATGTCTCCGTTGAGAACTTGTTGACTTTGGGGTTCTTCGCTTACTCGTGGAAACTTTCTGGAACATCTTTTCCTGTTATACCTAACATACGAGTGTTTTTTTGCTTTATTCTTCATTTTTGGACTCTAATTATGGACAGCATTGTAGTCTTTTGTGTTAAAACCAGGATTTAGTTAAACTAAGGCCTTAAAATCTTGTATTTGAACCGTAAGTAGTGCAGCAAGCATTTTTCTGATGTTTAAAAATTATTTTTCATGCTTGGCTGACACAGAGGTTTGTGATTTCATACTACAGGGAAGGTTGATTGTCCTGGATGATTCGGACTAATAGATACTGTCCTTTAGTATTTTGCATTTTATGTGTTTATTTGAAAAAGGGCATGAGTCTGACATAATGTATTGTTATACAGTTATGGGGGTTCTACTCTTTGGCTCTCAATGAAAATTATGGTACTATCTTTTTATTTTTCATACAATTGAAACATTGTTTTTTGCAACCTATTGCTTTCCTGGATCTCATTAGATTTGGTCCCTGGCAGACTTATGCGTTTAAGCATAATTTACAATTGTTAGATTTTTCCTAATTTTGCTTTTGATATTTTGGGGGCATTATTAGATCAAAATTGGATATTTGTATGGTCCCTTTCCTAAGCAGACTGTTTTATCATGAAAAACTTTTTTGGAATTAGTTCAATGCATATAGTGACTTGTCATTGTAGTTGAATTATTGGCACCAATATTATTATACATTATTATTCTGTGTTTATGTTTATTGACATTTAGACTTCAATTGTTATTATTCATGTGATTATCCATGAGTTTATCCTATTGTAACATTTTTGCTATCTAGTTTGAATGTTCAGTATTGCATAGCTTGTTAGTATTTGGACAGTACCACTTGAGCCACTAATAGGTGTCCTGTTTTCCACATATCTGATTATTGGATCACAAACTATTTCAGTGGTTACATTCTAACTTTTGATCATACTGGCATTGATTGCATCCATTTTTCAATCGGCATATTTTTTATTAATATATTTATTTTATATGACTCATATCCTCAGCATCTCTCACATGAATATGTTCAGTGGCTTCCTCTTAATTCTTGCCTATATTTATATTGCACAGTATAGAAACAGTCAATAAGTTGTGGAACGCAGCTCCATAATAATTATTATCTTTGGTTATTATTGGTTAGGCTGCTATTGTTCTTTCAACTTTTAGATCCTGTTTATCAATATACATTAAGCTGACGTAGCGGTTTGTATTTGGCTATCATTGTCAGCCATTTGGATATTTTTTATCCAGTCTATTGAAAAATATTAATCTTATCCTAACATGGATCTGTCCAGTTTTATCACTGGCTTGGCTGCAGACAGGGAGGACCTGGGCGCCTTTGGGCTCAGTTCATCTACCCATGATAATACAAATAAAAATGGTTCCATCAGTCCTGAATCTATTTGTGCAACTCTTTTTGATAATCTCAAAAACAATCTAAGATCTTTACGATCTAATATTTGGCATTCGAGATTATTCAAGGCATATATTGCAGAAGGAATAACTCCGAGAGGATTGCGCATACGAACACAACCTCATGTGATGGATGCTGACGATGAATTAAATAGTCAATGGTCCAAAATACAACAAGAAGCCACTATGGCCTTTGTTGTAGCTTTGGGTAACTTTCATGAGCGAGCAATTGATAGAAACATGGATGCGGTAAAAAAATCAGTCAGTGAATTGAAATCTTTTGAGCAGGAATCTTTTTTCAAAAAAAATCACTTAATAATGTAGCCACTAATTTACGTAGTTTTGATGAACAGTTAAGGTCTAGGAAAACCAAAAAGTTTTCAAGAGACCAAGAAGATTACAAAAGTGCTAACCCTTTTTCTCTTAATGCTAAACATGTATGTTTTACATCTTTTCCCAAACATGCTAACAAAAGGAAGAGACCTAGGTCCATTTTAAGAAGACGGAGTGCAGACACAGGGTCATCCACAGATGATATTTCATCTTGCACTGATAATGAGTCCCCAGCAGTATCAGGCTCACCGACCCCTAAAAGGATACCGGGATCGATCTCTTTAGGTCCAAATATCAGCGGGGTGGGCGGAAACATAGAAGGCGTACACAATATTCAGGGTCTATTGAAAATGGCAATGAACAATTTAATGTTATTTCAAACAACAATGTTTTAAATCTGTCCAATTTTGATTTGTCATCCATCCACATGTCCATTTTGAATAAAGGTCTTACTTTCATACCTGGCTTCATGGTTCCTGAAGATACATTGGCTCAGGATGTCATGTCTTTTTGCAGAAATTTAAATTTGAAACTGTTTTTTGGTGACACTGATAGTAATTTTAACAATGAGAAATTTGTCTATCACAAATCCAGTTTTTCTCCCCCTATGCATCCTATGGTACATCAGTTCCAGAATAGCGTGCTCAAAGATCTTCATTTTCGTAGCTTGGATATATGGTTTAAATCCAATAATCTCACTTTGGTTGAAAAACAAGCTATTCTGGAACTCCAAAACAACAAAGACATAGTTATTATCTCTGCAGATAAAGGTGGAGCTGTAGTTGTACTTAACTGGTGTGATTATGATAATGAAGCAAACAAACAGCTTTCTGATCAGAGATATTATTCCATCATGCCTATTGATCCTACTTTCAGGTTCAAAAAACAGATTGATCAGTTTTTGCTTTTGGCCAGGGATGAAGCTATTATTAACAATGAGGTTATGCACCAACTTATGGTCAAGGATTCTACAACTCAATACATTTATTTCTTACCCAAGATTCATAAAGACCCATTACATCCATCTGGTAGACCCATTGTATCTGGCAAAGGGTACATTACTGAGCCTTTATCTTTGTATCTTACCAAACATCTTAAACCCCTATTGCATGTGGTGCGATCACGATTGCAAGATACGACCAATTTTCTGCAGATTATTTCAGACACACAGTTGGAACCTGAATGATTTCTATGCACATTGGATGTAAGTGCCCTATATACCAACATCCCCCATCAAGCTGGTTTGGATGCAATGGCCTATTGGTTAGAAGTGTCGGGCTTATATGAAGCGAACTTCAATTCTTTTTTGGTGGGTCTAGCCAAACATGTGCTTACGAATAATGTATTTTATTACAAGGATAATTGTTATTGGCAAACTAAAGGAACAGCAATGGGGGCATCCTTTGCCCCCATATATGCTGATCTATTTATGGCTTATGTTGAAAAACATATCATTTATGATTGCAATAATAATATATTCATGGAATATATTGACATCTGGAGACGTTATTTGGACGATGTTTGGCTAGTATGGAAGGGTGATGAATGTCAACTCATGGATTTTGTTTCATATTTGAATCACAATCTATGGGGGTTACAGTTTACTGTACACTATGATCTAAACACAATCACTTTTTTAGATGTATTAATCAAAAGATTACCTGATCACACACTAGGTACTGAGGTGTATAGGAAGTACCCCCAATACAATACCATCTTACATGCCTCCAGCTATCACCCACCTCATATTGCACGAAACATTCCAAAATCACAATTTATACGTGTAAAACATATTTGTTTTGAGGATTATTCCTTTCAGCAACATAAGGGTGACTTAACCAGCAGATTTAAATCTCGGGGTTATAAGATAGGAGATGTGCTCACCAGGTCAACTCTATGGATAGATCAGAACTTCTTACTTACAGAGACCATTTAGCAACATCATCACAACCCATTAGGTTTTTAACGACCTATGCTAGAAATTCTGACAGTCTAATTCTAAGTGTGCATAGACACTGGAATATTTTGCAATGTGATTATGAGCTTGCAAATATTATTCTGGATAGATGTTTATTTTCATTCAGGAAGGGGAAAAATCTCAGTTCTTTTTTTAATCATTATAAATGTGGAAATACCTTGAATAATTCACAACTTTTACAAACAACGTTGATGGGAGAACCATTGTATGGCTGTTTTCCTTGTGGTCATTGTACCAACTGTCAATATGTACGTAAATCTAAGCAATTTTCTAGCAGGAATTGTTCCTCAGTTTATGATCTTCATTTCTTTGCTAATTGCAGTAGTGATTGGCTGATATATTTGGCAACATGCACTTGTGGCTCTTTTTATGTGGGACAAACTTCCTGCCCATTAAGATTACGTATATCTGAACATATTAGTAATATTAAGAACAAAAGAGCTCAAAATGCATTATACAAACATCATATGCTACACTCTATTGCCAAATTTTCTTTTATAGTTATTGACATTATACAAGGGAATCGTTCGAATAAATCAGGTTGGCATTCTGTCTTAAATGCCAAAGAAAAGAAATGGATCATCGGACTAGGTGGATTGTTTCCACCAGGGCTTAATGAACAATTTTAGTTATCCACCTATGAGCTTTGAGAAGCACTTATTTAAACAGCATTATGTTTTTTTGTTGCTTTACACTGAAGAAGACTGTGATATTGTCTGGCCGAAACCGGTCTGTTTTGCTGTTATATATTCTCAATAAATCTTTTTTTCAGGTCACTGTATGCTGGCTCTATTCCTTTTTTTGATTTCATACATTGCCTTTTGAGACGTGCATTTGCCGTCGTGCAGGGGGTCTTTTTTGCATGTAACAATTGCCTCATGTATACTGATGACCAGTTACTCCTAAAACAAACTACAACATGTGAGAGATGCATCTGTAGTATGAATTTGGAATCCATTCTCTCATATAAGAACAAGCCAGATATCAAACAGGTTGTCAGCACACACACTTCGCCTCTTGCACATAAGAAGCTTACAACACAACCCCACATATGTGGAGATACTCGCTAAAAGCCTACCTAAAGATCAGAGACCTCCCAAGCTCAAACCTACTGCACACACACTGCAGAATCAACAGAACCCACTAGACATAATAATACGCACAGCAGTGTCTCCGCCAATAAGCCCCTAAGGCAAAGCACCTCAAAATCAAATGTCTTGGTCAAAGGCGACTCCATAGTAAGAAGCACAGATGAACCCCCTCACCAGGCTGGATAAGAAGGTCATGGACAGCTGCCTTTTGGGTGCCACGATCCCTCTGATTATGCATGAACTCAAGTCTCTCAACAATAAGTACCATTATGATTCTTTCATAGTCCACATGGGAGTGAATGACTTGAGACCCACCTCACTGGACTGTATGAAGAGAGAGACATAACTAAGCTCTCAGACTGTGTGTCCCAGGCAGGTATGGCCCTAGCCCTAAGCAGCATTCTATCTTCACCCAGGATGATGCCTCAATATAAACAAAAAAATGACTGACTTCAACAACTGGCTAAGCTTTTGGTGTCAGACCTGGGGGATCCAGTATCTGTCAGTCTGGGAAGATATGATCGACAGACCATGTTGCTTTGCCAGAAATGGGCTTCACCTGTCACTTCTTGGCTTTCGGTTACTGGCAAAGGTACTTGCCTCCCCCATAGTGCATTTTGTAGGCAATGTTATAACAAACAAAATTCCCGACATAAAAAATTCACTACAGACAAACTCAAGGTTATGCTGCTTAATGCTAGGAGTCAAAATCAGAAACTGCAGTTACTGGAAGCATTCCTTAGCTTGGAAGATGCCAATGTCTGTGCAGTCATAGAGACATGGTTCAAGGCTGCAAACAGCACCCTGGCCATGCAAGGGTACAGTGTCTTCCACATGTTCATACCTCAAAACTAGCATGAAAGAACCAAAGACAGAGGTGTATCCATCTTCATTAAAGACAAATACACCTCAAGACTTGTCAAACAGTACAACTTCCTAGACCTATTCCAAACCCAACTAACTGTAGGTAAAACCCCCTTCCATATCATTGTTAGCTATAGGTCCCCCATTAATGACGAGAACCACTCTGCCTACTTAGACATACTCGAGTCACTCATTGTGCAACCAAGCACCTTGGTCATGGGTGATTTCAACTATCCTTCCATCGATTGGGAGTCGTATATGAGCACAAACACTCTTGCCCTAAGGACACAGAACACAAATGCTCTGGTACAGATAGTCTACACCCCCACAAGGAGCTCAAATGTCCTACACTTAGTACTCACCAACATGGGGGTCTCTACACTACCCCTCTGTGTTGCCCTCCCTGGTAAGGTCTGAGCATAAATCAGTCTCTTTCAAAGGAACAATCATACCTGACTCCCCCCTAAGAGCAAAAAGGATGAAAATTTTCTCGAAAGCAAACTATAGCCTCCTAAGTGATGACATAAATAGTCTCAAACCCCCTGCTACCATTGTCAACAATGACTCCTATACAGAGATGTTCATAAATGCCCTGTATAAACACCTATACAAATGTATAGACTCGTCTGTACCTGAACGGATCAGAATAAGGTCCTCACAAAAAAACAAGCCACCCTGGTGGACATCAACTATAAATAGATTATACAACAAGAAAAAGAAACTAATGTCTAAAAACAATAGGGAACTGACTCAGCAAATGAAGGATCCCCTCCACAGCTTGAACAAATAAATTTGATATCTTGTAAAGTCCTCTAAAGCCAAAATTAAACTAGCATCCCACACAAGGATACTCACAAGGCATTCTTTAGCTATGTCAGAAATCTAAAAGAGAAGATCCAGCTTTGTGCCAAACTAGTAGTGGATGGTACCACTCATACTGACCCTGAGGACATTGTCAACCTGCTATCAGACAGATTTGGTACAAACATTGCCCCCCAGATAATAACTACATGCTCCATGGGCAAAAACACAGCCTCTATGGGACCGGATAACATCCCAGGCTGTCTACTAAATGGTCTAAAACAGGACCTAGCAGAACCACTTGGCACTTTTTTCAACCACAGTCTAAGTACTAGTTTTGTCCCAACAGAGTGAAAAACAGCAACAGTAATTCCCTTGCACAAAGGGGGTCCATCAACCGACCCTGAGAACTATAGACCCATAAACCTAACCAGCCTCATCTGCCAGGCCATGGAGAGAATCATCATGGATCTTATCTGCAAAGCTATAGGTGACCTTCAAACTCTTGACCCAACCCAATTTGGCTTTTGTAAGGGCAGATCATCCTCATTAAACCTGGCAGACTTCTTCAAGAATGTCACCAAAGCCCTGTTTGAAGGTAAAACAGTACAGACAGTGTATCTGGACTTAGCCAAGGCTTTTGACACAATCCCCCACTCAGGCATCATTGAGAAACTCGCCCAGCTTGGAATTAACCCATATGTCACTAGATTGGTAGCCAACTAGCTCTTCAACAGAATGCATACAGTCAAAGTTGGGGATTCCACCTCTACCAGCAGACCAGTTACCAGTAGTGTACCACGAGGATCTGCTGGGCCCCTTACTGCTTGGAATCTATTTCTCAGAAGTGCAGACAAAAATAGACGGCCTGTGGCTTACCGAGTTCGCTGATGATTGCAGACTGGGTGCTGAGTCACCCAACGATGCTGACATATTACAAAAAGGGTTTACACAGACAAATGATTGGTGCCAAAGCCATGGACTTAAACTAAATGGAAATAAATGCATTATTGTCCCTTTCAGCAAAGGGGAGAGAAGTCCCTTCAAATTACAATATTAACAGTTCCTCACTTAGCTCAAACCCTTTGGTAAGAGATTTGGGAACACAGGTTGATAGCAACCATAACTTTGATCACCATGTGTCTACTGTGGTAACGAAGGCCTTTTGTGTTGCATGTCTCATAAGTAAGGGCATCACATCCAGAGCTAAGGATGTTGTAACTCCCCTGTACTCCTGCCTCATCAGACCACTAGTACAGAGCTCCCTTATGTATGTACCTCACCAGACACCTGCAGCAGCTGGGGAGACTTCAGAGGTTTCTCACCAAGAAAATTCAGGGCCTTCAACACATAACCTACATGGACAGACTGAAGGCCCTGTCACTGTACTCTGTATCTTATAGGCTACTGAGAGGCGACTTGTTCCTGGCCTACAGAGCAGTCTCAGACCCAGCATTTGTGGAAGTGCTGCACATCCGCAAGTCAAATGGGACAAAATTCATTCACACTAGGCATCTTAATCTAGCCTGTGACATTAACAGGACATGCTGGAGAGACAGATATGTCTCCCAGACTGTAGTCCTCTGGAACAAGCTCCCTTTTCATGTAAAACAGAGCTCCTCAATAACAAGTCCTATTTAAGAGTAACTTAAACAATTGGATGGGAGGCCGTAAATTTACCCCAGGGGTGTCATCTGTGTCCCTCTTGGATAAGGGAATTTGGTGCTGATTAGACTCCCACTGCAAATATAGACCATACAGCTTGGTCAATAAGGGAACAAGGGTATAACAAAGATAGGCTTATAAAGGCCCTAGGGCCAATAGCCCAGCAACCTGCTGTGAACCTGGAAGTGTAAAAGTGCCATTTAATAGTTGATGTTTGCTTTTGCTTTCCATACTCCTTGTAAAACTATTTAATGGCTATTACAAAAAAAAAATGCATGTGTGAAACCCCAGAAACAGTTCCACCATGGCGTATTTTACAGTGAGGGTGTATGCCTTGGCATAATGCCATGTCTGAGTTTTGGTATTTTTCTGTGTTTTACTTGACTTTTTTAAGCATAGTATTCTGACAGTGTGTGTCTTACACTGTAATAGTGAAATAAGGCTGTGTCACTGCCAAAGTGATTTTGAGCAATTATTGAGACGTCATCTCAGGTTAAATTATAAATCATAGTTTCTAAGGTGACATGTTTCACTCTTGAGAGCTTGTTGAAACAGTTGCATTGTTAGCTGCAGGGAGAACTTAATATAGGCTGAAATATACCTCCTCTCAGCCCCAGCATGTCTCGGTTTGAGACTGTCCACACTATGCAGTCTCCAAACAGTGCTTCTCCACATTCCTGTCCTATTAAATAGGACCCAAAAACGCATCCTTGATGAGTAGTTCTATGACTGTTTGCTCCACTCCTTGATTGTTCACTCTCGCATTTGTGTAAAGGAAAACACCCAAAGTTGCTGCTTCACCGTTCATAGTAGCAGTGATCATGTGATGTTTGTTAGTATGAGTGGGAAGGGCTGCAAAAGTGATCACACAGTGTTTGCCACCAAGACTGGGCAGACAGCAGAAACTGCGGAGGACCATTAGATGTGTTAAGTCCATTCAACCAGTAAGGTTTGGGAAGAAGCATCACTACACCTCAGAAGATAGTAAGAAAGAAGGTTTTGGAAGCAGCAATTGGCAAAATAGCTCGAGCAAATGAACAGTTCTGTTGACCAGTTATGGGCAGTGCAAGAATCTCTGCCCTTAGCTGTCAACTGTTTTTGATTTTGCAAAACGTCCATTATTTTGTCTTGAATTTTTGCACTGTCCATTGTAATTCTTTTGATTTTTTTGGTATATATCACTGATTATACAATGACATCTCAGTTGTATTCAGAAATGAACACGCTGATTGGAAAGCCCAACCACTGTTCCTGTTGTAAGTCAAGCATATACCAATAGAATAATGTCCGGCTGCTGAACAATCATTGAGGAGCCAGACTTTCTATTGGAATATGCTGATAGTCAGTGCAAAAAGAAAAACTGGGTGTGTTCTCAGAAATAAACACACGTACCAGATTTTCATTCTATTTCTACACTGTCCCCCCCCCAAAAAAAAATGCAATGATGATTCTCTTTTCTCTGTTACATCTCCTGCATTGTATTGTTGTACTGTGCAAGTGTTGGGACGCAAGTCCCATATACATGCGCAATATATTATTAAGTAACGAAGAAGGTGAAGGAACACTACAGCTCTGTTATGCAAAGATATTATTTAAGAAAGGTAAGCAATTTCTTTCTTAAGTAATGTCTTTGTATAATATCAATAACCTATGACTTGAGTGTAGGTATATCAATATTTACCCACATCTGGCTTTGCTTAATCACTCTGGCTTGACCCTTGTGATCAAACCACACCAAAGAGTGGTAGGATGAACACTGGGACAGACTAAGAAATAATTATATATTAGCGGAAGGCAAATTGGTGCCAGTTGGAGAAAAGGTCATATTGCAGTGGTTTTGGGCATATGTGCAGAAAAGCAGAAGACGATCTGGTGAAGATGATGTGGGACACACAGGAAGAAGGCAAGAGGAAATTAGGGCATTAAGCAAATGGATGGATGGATTGTGTGAGGGAAGACATGTAACCAGTGTACGAGTGTCGAAGAAGTAGAAGAGTGGCACTGAATAGAGAGAGAGAATGATACTTGACATGGTACCCTGACCCCATGTAGAAAATGGGGATGTTGATGATCATTTTGGAGGGACATGTCTGCCCCCACTGAACCTTAGAGCTGTGTTCTCTGGAACATTTTGCTCCTAAAAGGGGCTCCCTTGGTGAAGAGATCTAAGCTGAAGGACCAAACAAAAATCATTCCAAAAGAAAACTGCCATGATTGCATGAGTAAATCTAAGAAGACCCTTCCTGGATTAATATTTCTGGGTACCACCCTGGGACCAGACTTGCATGTAGTCTCCACCATCAAGCATCCGGTGGCTGGACCATCCTTGCAGCCTGATCAAGCTCAGCTTAAAATGGTTGTATGCAGTCATGTTGTGGGCTTCCACATGTAAAGGGAAAGTTGTGTCTCCCTTGAACAGTGATATTTGGATGACCACAGAGAGTACGGTGGGTTCAGACAGCCCAAACTCGCTTGTTTGAGAGCTATGTAATTGCATTTTCTTTTCCTTTTGGATGGGGGGGGTGTGTTGTGGCTCTTAGTTGTAAAGAAGGGTAACTGTAATAGTTATTTATACTAATGTGCTATACAGTTGTGCAGCATATACATACCTCTTGGAGAAGGTAGTTGACTTGCTCAAATGAATGCCATCAGTGCAGTCTTACCTGGAAAATGTAATACTTAGAGGAAAGACTGAGATACCCAAAGGTGTGTAGTTAGTGTAGCCAGTTTGCTGGATCCAAAGCAATGTGGCAAGTTTATGTTGCTCTGCTAGTAAAATTATGGAGTGTCCATAACCAACACTGTGTTTGAACCAGAGAATCTCATAAGACTACATGCCGCCTGTGCACCTTGGGCCAAAGGTCAGAAATTGAGACTTGATCCCACATATTCTGGATACTTTGGAGAAGAGAGCATGAAAGGTGTTAGCCAACAATCCAACAATCACTTAGTGGTGAGTTGGATTCACCATACAGGATGCTGGCCAGGCAGTCTTGAGAGACCCAGATAAGCAGGAGGGCCTGTCTGAAGTAAGTAACAGAGGCTTCCCTATAGGACAGGATTATCTGATTATCTTCCTTCAAATAATAAAAAAAAGAATAAATCAAGTGTACGCTAAGTGAGATCAGTACTCTAAGCCTGTGTACTCTAAGTGAGATCAGTACTCTAAGCCTGTGTACTCTACGTGAGATCAGGGACACTAATTCTGTGTACTCTACGTGAGATCAGTACTCTAATCCTGTGTACTCTACGTGAGATCAGTACTCTAAGCCTGTGTACTCTAAGTGAGATCAGTACTCTAAGCCTGTGTACTCTACGTGAGATCAGGGACACTAAGTGAGATCAGTACTCTAAGCCTGTGTACGCTAAGTGAGATCAGTACTCTAAGCCTGTGTACTCTAAGTGAGATCAGTACTCTAAGCCTGTGTACTCTACGTGAGATCAGTACTCTAAGCCTGTGTACTCTACGTGAGATCAGTACTCTAAGCCTGTGTACTCTAAGTGAGATCAGGGACACTAAGCCTGTGTACTCCAAGTGAGATCAGGACACTAAGCCTGTGTACTCTAAGTGAGATCAGTACTCTAAGCCTGAAATGGTTGCATTTATGGTCACAGTCATAGGTTCATATGTTTGGTTGTCAAGTTGTAACTTGCTGACTATCAAGAAATTTGACAGCTATAACTTCATGCTGATATTTTTCATTTGCCATATTTGCATACGAATAGTTTTGTGAGGAATCACTGACTTGCTTATTATATTGTAAATGGAAGTTTGTTCCGTAAGCTTAGAAAGCAGTGCATACTTTAATATTTCCTGTTATTTAAATGTTATTTTCTCAGATCTGTTGTTAGCACCACCAGTACTGCATTCCAGACATAGATTTTTAAGTAAAATGTGATCAGACAATGCCTTATGTACCAAGCAGAGGTCAAGTCAAATTAACCTATGAAAAGCAAAATATTTTGTCAGTTATAAAGCCTTTCTATGTAGTTTTTATAGGTTCATAGTACTAGGCTAACTGCCCTTGTGGGTCATTTTAAGCATAGCCAGTTATCCCATTTGAGAATCAAACCTTGCACCTTGTGTTTCTAAGGTAAACCTTTTAACCATTTTGCTACTCCTCTGTCAGCTCATTTCTAAATCCTGTGATTTTCCTTAGGAATCCTTACACTTATCATGCTTTTCCCCCAGGTTATGTAAGGCTATAAAGTATAATGTTGTAGTCAAGAATGTGTCAGAGCAGTAAAGTATTAAGTGGTACAGTGACTTTCTTTGAGTGGCAAGACATATCTTTCAGATTTAGGTGGGCTGCAGAACATGATTTTGTGAGTTTGGTACATACACACTGGTTAAGGTTTAAGTTGTTTACCACTGTCCATAGATATTTAATAATGGTGTCACTTCTTTTTGTATGATATGCAAATTTGTTATTATATCTTTTGCCACTCTTATTTTGCTACATTTGTTTTTAGTAAATGCAAAGGCATTATTGATTCACCCCATAGATATGTGACCCAGATCTCCATCAACCCTACTTGGTACCCTGATTTATTTGTTTCCCATGAAGATTGAGAGCCCTATCACACATTCTTTTGCTAAGGTGAGAACCCTATAAGCTTATTTGTTTCCCTTCAGAGACTAATCCGTCACCAGGTATGTCTGTTACCAGAGACTTCTGCCTCCTTACCTAACATCCCTGTCCTGGTGGCCACTGGTTTTCCTTGAAGCTACCGTTCTAAGGAAGCTCCCTGTGCATAGCTAAGCACACCGCAGTATCTCCTCCTTGACTTGTGTGGTGCCTGCAGTACTGATACAGCAGTTTCTACCTGCAGTACCCAAACCCTCCTTTTGGTGTCAGTGATGCATCACAATAAACCACTTTCCACTGTTTGGGATGGGTGAGCCAGCAGGGTGTGGGTGTGTGTGTATGTATAGATACATATAGATATAGATATAGAGATATTCAGGCCCCTGTGTCACTTTACCATTATGGCGGTCTCCAAGGTTCTATGTACAGTACTCATTGGGCAAATTATTCGAGACTGATATGTAACCCTCTTTGTAAGTAGTACCATTGCAGTTTGCCGTTCTAGATCAGGGACCTGTTCACATACTGACATTTATGTAAAAAATCTTCCCAAAGTTGAAGACAAATTAAAAGAGGTACTTCTGCACTCCTGTAACTGCAGCAAACTGCTTGCTACAGCTATAACAAGTAGCTTGCTACAGTTACTGTACTACACACTAACATACTGAGTACTTCTGCTGCAACCATAAGTGCATTACTGGTGTTCACTTGTTAGGAGTTTGACAAGTCCTGTTTCAGGTTAACCACTAGGCATCTTGGTATGTTATCCAGTCCCATAGAAACAGTGTTCTTTAGAGCGTGCCTTGAAGACTTGTTTTTGGGAGATCGGGGGGGGGGGTGTAGATGTTGGGAATGTGGAGAGGAAGGGGGTCCTCTGGATCAGAGTATGTGATACAATGTAGTGTCAGGTCTTTGCAGTATTGAACATTGTTTAAGATTTCTAGCAGTTAAAGAAGGCTTTGTGGTTGTCTTTTGCTAGGTCATCTTTTTTTTTTTTTTTTTTTTGCCTCATACGTAGCTTTGGTTTATTTGATCAATGTTATGTTTGCCAAATTTACCAAGTTTTTGGCATCTAGAGAGTTGCATTTATGTTTGCATGCAATTAACTTTGTTTTACTTTTACTGTTGAGTCTGTTTATATTTGGATTATACCAGAGGGGTTTTATTTTTAAATCTGACATTGTATTTACTTCAGCAGATGACAGATGCATCTATGCAACTAATTATATGAGCATAGAATCTGGCAGTAAAAAATTCTGCATACACAGAGGGGTCATCAGGTTAGAAGGAGACATTGACTTGTCCATGTCATCGCTCTCTTTTAGTAGATTAGGTTTATCATAATCTCTGAATACCCAGTTATTGGAGTAAGTTTCCAGTTTCAGTCTTATGCTGTGTGACTGATTTATGGTCCAGCTTGACTGAGGAGATTACAACTGGTAGGGAACACAGCTGTTTGATATTGGTGAGAACCAAGTCAAGGATGTGGTCACCCCTCGATGGACTGCAGATTAGTTAGCCTAGCTGAGTTTGTATTTATGAAGTCCAGAAATCACTGGTCTTGTATGTTATGGGGTGTACAATTATGTTAGTTGGTGGAGCAGTAGTTGAAGTCTTCTAGGAGAATGGTGTTTAGCTGAATACATAGGGAGTCCATACTAGTCAGGTAGAAGGTATGACCCAAGGGAAACATGGAGGGGGGGGTCCTGTAGTTGGCTGTGATGTGGTAAAGCATTCTGTTAATATGTTGGACATGGAAGAGTTCTAGATCATTATCCTAATGAGACTGGACGTGACATTTTGTCTTACTAATGTGGAGAAACTGCCTGTAGTGCCTTCATCAAGTGCCATGGGCTTGAATGCTTTGTAGGTGTTGAGCATTGATAGGGTGCTCTCAGTGTTCTTGAACCAGATCTTTGTGACAATGCTTATCAATACATTCCATAGTAAGGAGTACCTCTACATAGTGGAGCTTTTTATTAAGGTGGTTAGTATAGAAAAGCACTACTTTTATATTGTCTGAATTCTGTTTTGTTATGTTTGAAGCTTTTGAAGACTGATGTTGCCTAAAAAGGCCTCTATTTTTCTTTCCTCCCTGCTAGTTTTGTGCTTTAACTTTACTAAGTCTCTCAGCATAACAAATTCCAGTGTTCATCTTGAATGCCTCCACATATAAATAGCAAGTTGGTTGACTCTTCTAAGACAGCATGACTGTGTGGATCCAAAAATGCAAACTTTATTTCTCTCTCTTTATCCAACAGCAGCAGAGCCCATTTACTGAAAAAGAAATGTTATTGGTAGACAGCAGTATCAGTTTCACACACAAATACAGAGAGTGGCTAGAATGAAAACAATTGTAAACAGTGGCAAAATTCTTTTTAAATTGTTGTTCAGTTTTCATAGTGTTAAAAAATATTAAAAATAAGTAAGTGACTCAGAACACAAAACAAGGAGGTAATATGGTAAGTAAACGTGTGACAATAGAAGCACTGCAGAAATAACATGACAGAAAAAAAAACTTACCCAGCAATGTGGTGTATTAGCCATGTGGCAGTAAACACATTGGCTGTAGGTGATTTGGTCACATTAATATTGTTGTGATACCCCAACTCCATGGGGTTGCTGAGAATGGTAAATTCTGTAGGCACATATAGTATTGAGGACAATTATGTGCATCTGATATATGTCTTACCAGAAAACACATTTCACATATGAAAGTAGCTATACTTACATGTGTATAAGCTATATGTATATATATATAAATATATATATAAGTGCTTGGGGAAGGCCAACATCACAAGGATTTGGTAGTTGTGTGGCAAGATCACTAAGATTTAGGGTATACTAGAAATGGATAATGAGATTAGTTTTAATGTAATGTCCTGGAATTTCAGAACCTGTTCCTGACATGTGTTTTCCTTACATTTGTAGCGCTGGTTTAGCATGTTCATTTCTGTGGAGCACTCCTGACTTCAGGTATCTCATTATACCTGGCGGTGATAGTGGAGTATACCTTTGTGAGTAATGTGGCTAGGTGACCGACTCCCTCCAAAATGCTACTAATTTTCTTTTAGAATCCCACTATAGGTCTGAAAGTAAGTTGTGGTATCTTAACGTGTGGCATATCACGTCTCAAACTAACTCCAGATGTTACCAAAAACAAGCCTTCATTGTTAATCTGCAGTTAAATCTTAGGAGGCCACTTCAAGTTCAACATTGACCTGGTGTAGAATGCCCCTCTACCAACTTAGAAGAAATAAGTTTTACCCCAAATAAAAATAATGCAACCAGCCATTGCTTTCTGAGACTGCACCTTACATTGGGAGTACGCCCTCTAGTCTTTACATCCACCATCTCATGACTGTCTCATTCACTTAAAATGTTGGATACAGTTAGAAAATCAATAACCTGCTCTGTATTGTAGCACACCAAATAAAGTGAAATGATTATCTATTGTCATTTGACTAGATACCACTCGTATACAAATTTGACTGCAACACTGCTGTTCAGTATTTCCCAGATGCCCTCCCACTGCAGAATAATGAATATCTGGCCACAGTAAAGTAGACTAGAGTAAAGCCATTACCATTGTTAAATGATGACCTAAAAAGAGCTTGTATACCAGGGGCAGCGTTTGGGAGCATTATAAAGACTCTGTGCAACTTCCTTCAGTCATTACAGGTTAAGAAACAGTTGCAAAAACCTAAGACCACCTTCATAAAACTAAGGCTAGCTTCATGATTAAGAACTCCTAAATTATCCCAAATTTATGCTACACTTTCCCCAAAATGACATCTTTTTCTAAAAGGATAGCATTACATTGTTGAAAATACTGAAAAAAGCACTGTATTGTTAAACCTAGTATGCATTACATAATTTCAACTGTTGGATATAATAACTACATGAGGGCTCCTAGAATTCGTGTTGTCTATTAATCATATAACCGTATATCACTACATGTGTAAGTTTATTCTCTTCTGTAACAAGACTGTGGGAGAAACATAGGGGTCTGCACTCTGTTTGCTGCCTACTAAAGAAGAACATTTCAACAATGCTTATTTATTTCTGCTGGTAAACTGCAGATTGTGTTGCATGTAGTAGAAACAAATTTGAAGCATATTGTGTATCCTTTTCAGGTACCAGAAACCTTTGACGATGTTGTTGTTACTTTCTCAGAAGAGGAGTGGAAGCTGTTAAGGACACAAGATAAAGAGCTTCACAGGGAGGTGATGGTAGAAAACTATGAAAACATGATTTCAGTGGGTAAGTCTAGTCCATCGTAAAAGTGAGGTCTTTTAGAGTTACAAATGTAATATTAAATTGCTGTTTCTGAATATTTTGAAATCTACATTTTGTACTTGATTGGAAGGTGAGAAGTCTTTGTGCTTTCTTGCTTAAATTCGCCCACAGATATGCAGCATCTCCCTCTATAAACGCTTTGTCTCAAGTGACAGTACTTCCATTTCTCTTTCATGTTTACATTCTTGCAATGCATAAAATCTGAAGTTTTCTGATTTTTCTGTTCTTTCAGAATGGTAATATAGGTATTCCTGTCTTTTTTAATGAAGTTCTGTCTCCTTTAAACTCTTCTGTACTGCATCACAATTTTGGTCATCTGTTCTGTTGTATTTTGCATAAATCAAGTACCACTTATAGTCTGTTTTCCCTCTGAGGAAGGTAATATTCAACTTCCTTCTCCTATGTTCCATGGAGTACATTTTGTGAACCATTAATGCTCTCTTCATACATACCAAATGTCTGAACCTGCAGTTCCTCTCATACTGAGCAGGATTACTATCACAACACATCATCATTGTGGTAAAATTAACCTGTCTCACGATGATCTACTCCCAGCTCATGTTCCCTACTAGTGGGTGAACAATCCAACGCTTGGTGAATTCTGCTTCACAATAATAGGAGGAGCTGACATCGAAGGATCGAAAAACGACATTGCTATGAATGCTTGGCTGCCACAAGCCAGTTATCCCTGTGGTGGTAACTTTTCTGACACCTCCTGCTTAAACCCCAAAAAGCCAGAAGGATCGTGAGGCCCTGCTTTCACGGTCTGTATTCATTATGAAAATCAAGAGTAAACTACCTTTTGCCCTTCTGCTCCATGGGAGGTTTCTGTCCTCCCTGAGCTCACCTTAGGACACCTGCATTACTCTTTGACAGGTGTACTGTCCCAGTCAATCTCCCCACCTAACACTGTTCCCAGAGCAGGTCTCATCTGGACGTCTGGGTGCTTGGAGCTAAAAGCGAGAGCCCCAGTGGGGCTCAGCCCCTTGCCTCACCAAGTAAGTGAAAAAATGAGAACGGTAGTCATATTTCACTGGTGGCTGAGGCCTCCCACTTATTCTACACCTCTCATGTCTCTTCACAGTGCCAGACTAGAGTCAAGCTCAAAAGGCTCTTCTTTCCCCACTGATTCTGCCAAGCCCATTCCCTTGGCTGTGGTTTCACTAGATAGTAGGTAGGGACAGTGGGAATCTCGTTTACAAAGTCCATTGAATGTGGGAGAAACAGATAAATGTAAGTTCTGTAAAACAGAATTGGAAACGGTTGCACACCTCGTTGCTGGTTACAACATACTAATGGCAAAAGGACTGTATGCTGTAATGTGGCAAGATTGTTGCACTGGGGATTGTGCAAACATTATGGTATTGAAGTGGCTGAAAAACAATGGAAACAGCAGCCACAAAGCATCATAGAAAATGATGGTCTATGTCACATGGGATCATCCATCACCAACAGTTCAAAGGTAGGTGCTAGAAAACCAGATATAGTGGTCCAAGAAAAGACAAAAGTAGCATTGATCATTGAAATCACCACACCCAGTGACCACAGTGTCTTGTGTACAGAGTGACACAATGTCATAAAAGATCAGGATTTGTAGGCAGAAACGAGAGCAATGTGGAAAATAGATACCCAGATAGTTCCAATAGTAGTAGGAGCAATGGATCTTCTAAAAAAGAATCTATAATCTTATTTAGATATGCTACTAATGCATGTAACTCCATACGAATTGCAAAAGGAGTCATTACTACGCACACTGTGAGTGCTGTGAAGAGCACTTCTGGCTGACATCAAAGATTAAAACAATACTAATTTCATGAACTTTAATCATACTTAGAAATGGGGTCCATTCCCGTCATGGTATTAGAAACCCAAAAGATTTAGAGAAATTAATAAGAGAGCAGTCATTTAGTTTACATTTCAGATTTATTTGTGAACATAGTGTGGCCTGCTAGAAGTATGTGCTCAGTTTCACGGGTAACAGAGCAATGATGCCGTCATTACATGAATTGTTCAGAGTCATACAGTAAGAAATCGGAGACACTGGGAATCAGAGCCAGGACTAGGAGGATACAGGAAGTTTATAGATGTATTTTAATTAAAATACTAATATACATTGTCATGTGTACATATGCACTCTGTCTAGCTATAATAAATAAATGAGCAAAAGATTCCAGGCTTCTTTGTAAGATGTACCACTACAACTCCCCTGAAACCTGCTAAATGTGTTGGCTGTTTGGATTGCTGTATATCACTACCCCAACCTGTTTCGCCATATTGCACCCAACTTGAGGTAGTCATAATTTATGTATTGCATTTCTAAATTAATTTCAGTAGAGTTGTACCATCTTCAGTTGAAAAACTATCTGTGGAAGATAAGTCAGAAATGCACAGTAACCCAAAAGCATTGTACTGATGCAAAAATACAGGAGATTTTTAGGGAAGGTTTGAATGGGGGAATTAGTAAGCTTCTGCATCAGTAGGGCTTAGTCAGTATAGTTTGTTTCATTAATATGATAAATTAGATTATGTCTGTAAAAGGACAGGGCAGAAATCTGAATTACTGCATACTATATCACTGTAACAGGAATGGCGGTTTGGCCTTGATGGACCAAATGCAGGAAGTAACTGGGGCTTAAGTCATTAACACTATAGTGAAACCCTCCTTGAAGTGTAAATACACAAATGCAGGAAGTGGCTAGAACTACATTTTTTTAATGCTGCAGTGAATACTTCTTGTGACTTTAATAAAGAAACTCTTCTGTGAGTTTTGAGATGCAAAGTTGTGTGTGATGTGTGCAGGGTATATAGTTTTAGTACTAATGAGCTCGTGCCAGTAACTTGAATGAGATATGGTACTGCATCTAGACATGTTTCAGTTTGAATATACACCTCAATGATGGTAGACATGATCTGCTGTGTTGGATGATTTATTTGTTGATTACTGTGAAGCTACGATATTAGAAATGGGTAAATGAAAGTATTCTTCTGCAGATGTGATGTGAAGAAATAGATTGGCTTTCAAGTGCCATAGTGGGATTTCTGGTAAAACCTATGGACACTGCAGCACTCTTTCCCTGTTGTGACATCACTGAGGGATACGTTGACCTGGTATTGCAGTAAATAAGAGTGCAGTTCTTAGGAAGAATGAATTGCTAAACAAAAACATTAAAAATAGAGTAACAGGTGGGGAATATACTGTGCCATTGAAGGTTCCTTATGCTGTGGTGCACAACTAAGTCCTGAACTGTTTGGGACACTTTAAAGCATTACATAATTTATCTGTAAGTAAATCATCATTGGTATTGTTATGGTTCTCAAACTATCTACAAATCAGAACCTTTATGGTAAAAGTAGGCACAGATACTTCTGACAGTGTTAATAATTAACACGGAAAACTGCAAAATCTCATATGCGGCCATCACACAGCTTTACATTTATTGATTGGATGCCTAACACTCTGTCATGCAAGGTCAGTCTTATCCCTGGATAGAGTTCGTCAAATTCTACATAGTATTGTAACTTCTTTACTTTAGCACAGTTTCAGCAGCTGTGTGTCTCATGGCTTTTTGACTGGTTGCAGCTGCAGACTATCTGGTTCCTTGTGCCAGATTTTACAAAAGGATTTTGCAGTGACTGTAGAAATGCAGCAGTCACAATACACAGGACTTTTGCAGATCTTATGAAGACCTTCATAAGTTGCAAATGAACCTGTTCTAGTGACTACATGTTCACAGTTTTAGTCTGGGCAGATCGTCACACTTTTCGACATCCATAATGAGTGCCACCAGGACACCTCAGCTCTAAAAAGGGTGGGCGCAGTCAAGAACAACTAGTCCAAGGTGTGTGATTGGTCAGAGCTGGAGGTGAGCTTACACATAATGCTTTAGAATTGAGGGTGATCCCTTCAGGTTTTACAGGCCTCCCTCTCTCAAGGTTGTCATCCCTACCAACAGTATAGTTGTGTTGTAGTATATAAACAAGCTTGTGGAAGTTCATTCAGATTACTTCTGTCAAGAAACCATAAGGTTATGGGAATTTGCTTTCTGTATCTGTATTCCTGGGGAAAAACTCTCCCTTGTGGACAAGCTCAGCTGTTATTTTCTGATGCCACAAGATGCCTCTTAGCTTGCCAGTTGCACTGCTACAGCTTACTTGTATTCATGACCTATGTGCAACAACTTCTACTGCCTACTACAAAATAAATGCAGGGGAGCTTTTGTCCTGAAGTGAGTCCCAGGACTTTCCTTTGTTTTTCCAATTTTCTTTTTTATCGAAATTTATACCGAAAGTCAAACAGAAGGCGAGACATTTTCATTCTCATTGAACTGTTTTGGCCTCCAAAATTGTAATCGCTATTTCTTTGGTCTCTTTATGACTTAAGCTGTTCATAACCCTGCTGCCTCATCTGTCCAGCAAGCTTCTTCTGGGCCTTTCACCGTGAAGTATAATCTGAGAAAGTGTTAAAGTGAGAATGCTCATATTTCACATTTTTCTGTTCAGAATACTTTCAGGGGATGGGATCCATTTTCAGCACCAGTACCAGCTATATTGGAGTACCCATGTGAAATGTTTGAAACTAGCTTTAGCTATTGTCCTATCAAAGTTTATTTATCTTTTTTTTTTTTTTCATTTCATCAGGGATTCCACAATTCTTCTTTGGCTTTTGTCAGAGCTTGTAAGGCTTTTCACAAAGGTACCTTCCAAATCAGACCTCTTTCAAAGAATGCAAAGGATCCCAACCTAGTTTGGCTATGTCAAGGGCATATCATGCCTTCTGAATCTAGTGGACTTCTTTTAGGTCACAAAGAAATGGATGAGGGCAAAATGGAGCCTACTGCCTACTTTGTTCTGGCTAAGGCTTGATACAGTACTCCACTCTGGCACTGTAAACAAACTCACAGATATAGGCATGACAAAGGGCGATACTGCCAGCCCAGCTGTCTGGAATTTTGTAAATAATTCTATGCCATTTGTGAATATCAACACGATTCATATAAGATGTTTGTGTTACAAATATATTAGAATTGTATGTCATGTGTATGTCAAACTGCTGGTACAGAAGTGTGTGTTGGAAAGGTTTTTGCAAAGAGCTTGAAATGCATCCACAGTGTACCACACTGGAAAAGAACAGAAGTGTACATGCACTGTTGTAACTATTTAAATGTATATTTTAACAGTGGAAACTGGAATACAGGAGATTAACTTCAGAAAAATAGCTGAAACTAAATTACTTTTATGGCTATGCAATAAAAGATGACATCTTTCAGTTTTAGTGCAGTAAGGAGAACACAATGATTAAAACTAGGGAACTTTCTGTATTGTCTTTAAATGTGGAGGAATGTAAATTGTTTTATGACTTCCAGCATCTGCAAAAAGATCTGAGGTCTATGTATTTTCACAGGTAGATGCTAAATACTGCTAGCTTTCAGCAGTGGGGGTTTCACCTGGGATAGAGTCAGATGACAAGAAATTATGTCATTCATCAAGCTAGCCCAGCAGTAATATTTGAGATATTAATTTAAGAAGTTTCTTAGTGAGACACAGCATTCTGTATTCTGTCTTTGACCTGACATCAGCTTGAAGATCCGTTCACCACATCTGCCTTGCTCTGTAAGTAAGTTAACTAGAGTATAGCAATTCTCTTACAGTCAGGAATGTAGAAAAACTTAGTTTACATATTTTCTTTATTTGAGACTGTTCTGCAATGTTTTAAATATTTCCTGTGATTTTGAGTTCTGATGTCACTGTACATATATATTTAGTATTGTCATGTTCTTTTATTTTATTATCAAATGTATTCAAACCTTTCATTATGGCTGATCTGTCTAGAGATATTTAAATTCTGAGAGTACTATCATATTTATTTGGTGACACTGTGTAGGCCACCCTTAATAGCCTTGCTCTTGGTCAAACTACCATTTGTATTAATAGTAACATTACACAATAAGATTGGACACCCTTTGTTAAGGGCCTTAAAGTAGCTGATAAGGAGCCGGCAGGTAGCACTGATAACTACCTTATAGTCTGGGAAAAAGGGGGCATAGCTAGCAAACCTGTGCCCGTCTTTCCCAGGTGTGTGTGTGTTTGTGTCAGCTACTTGGACAGGGATACAAAGCACTGGTTGGACAGAGAGGGTGCTAGAGGTCTTAGCTTGGCCACTCAGCTGAGTTCTCAACTCTACAGCTGTGCCAGTGGGGAGTCCTACTGGGGATCTGGAAAAAGAGATAGAAACCAGCCCTGTACTGACTGTGGTCTCTGTGTGCTCTTAAGGGAAACTGCACTTGATGCAGAGAGCTGCATCTTGAAATACTATGTGTGTACCTTGTCATCCTGTCAGTGTACATCCCCTACTGGTGCCAATGGTGAGGATTGAGGCTTCTAGATTACTTGTTCAGTGGTGGGATATCACATTAGGCATAAACCCCTATGTTACACACTGAGTAGCCAGCTGGCTCTCATAAAGGACCCAGGAAGTTACGATGGGGGAGACTACCTCCACAAAGTGGCCGGTCACTAGTGGAGTCCCTCAGAACTGTGTTCTGGGTCTGCTCCTTTCCGGCATCTACATTTTGGAGGTCAAGGCCAATGTCAGGGGCTTCTCACTGACCAGGTTTGTAGATGTTTGCAAACTGGGAGCAGCCATAGAGTCCCCCCAAAACACTAACATCCTACAGGAAGAACTAACACAGACAAATGACTAGTGCCAAAGCCATGGCTTAAAGTCAAGAAAGTCATAGTAGTACCCTTTGGGAAGTCAGCCACCCAAGGAAATGACCCCATTGATAAGTCACCCCAAGGCATATAACTGGTAGTCTGGGATTTGGGTGCATATGTAGGTAGTAACCTGGCTTTCATCAAACACATGTCTAAGGTAGTAAGGAAACCATTCTATATTGTTCAGCTTATAAGCAAGGGTGTGGCATTTAGGTCCAAGGAATTCAGCATCCTATTCTATTTGGTCCTCATCAGACCCATCATTAAGTACAATACCCCCTTTGGTATGTACCTGACCAGGCACTTACAACAACTGGAATGTTCACAGAGGTTCTTCACATGAAGAATACAGGACATAAACAACATGTCCTATGCAGATAACCTCAAAGCTGTAGCTGTATACTGTGTTTCCTACAGACCATTGAAAGATCCCTTATGACTGGTTTACATGGCATCCTTGGATCCCATTCTGATTGACCTTCTGCATGTCTACAAAATGAAGAGCATCAGAATTAAACAATCAGGAGATTTTAACTTTGCTTGCAACATAAATAGGGCATGTTGACTGGACAGGTATGTGTCTCAGTGAGTTCTCCTTTTCCAAAATAGGGTGCTCATCCATGTGAAGTGGAGCTCTTACCTAACCCTTTTCAAGAGAAACCTGGACCAGTGAATGGGAAATCGAAAATACACCCTGGGTCTAGCACCTGTGTCTCTAATGCACAGATGTAGCTTGTAAATCTTGCCCTAGCTTACATATATCATGTAAACTACCCTCTAAGGCAGAAACTTGCAGGATACAATTGAGATGCTTGGCTAGCCTTATAAAGGCTCCACTGGTTGTTAACTTACCTGTCCTGGGATTTGTATTTTACGGTGGAAAAGTTGATGCTGTCTACTTTTGTGTCTGCCTCTTAGGCATATTTAAAGCATATGTTCTGGAAATTCTATTTTCCTGTAGCAGTCCCCAGAAACAAACCACTGTAATTGGTCTTTGATAAGGATAGGGCAGCCTTCAGAACATGTCCTTGTGTTAAGCCTAAAGAAGCAACTATGTCAAATTGAAATTGGTCAAACTTCCTTTATTTTTTTCTAAATTATTCTGCCACAAGGAAGGATGTATTTCACTGTAAGGATGTGAATGGGCAATTAATATTCCATATAGTTAGGTCAAGCCTGATTAGCAAGAATCCTCTGTTACTTGTTTCTAATGCCTCTAATAGAATGGGCACCAGAGTCTCAAGTCAGAATGTCCAGTTGGCTCTCACCGTGCATTAAATCTGGTTACACAGAGTATAACAAGAATGTATTCATCACAGCTGTGGCACATTCAGCCAGACCAGTGGCTAAATCACAAGTATTTTTAGAAACACATTCTTAGATGGCATCTGTGTGGCTACAGCCTGAGCTTCTCTAAACAGCATTGCAAAACACTTCAAGCTTTATGTGATCTCCAGACCTGCATTTTCCTTCAGGGCCACAGTCATGTGAGGGATGCTTTCATAATGCCACATAGGAGAACAAACAGAAGACTCTTTTCTAATGATATTGAATATGGGATAGAGCAATGGTCGTAATGTACTCTTTTCAGGTTAGGTTCAGCTCAAGTCTACAAGAAAAATAAATAAATAATATGCATGTAACTTTTGTCACAAACGCATACTGAAAAATAAACGATAACTGCAAAAAGGAACAATTTGAAAATTGTTCTGTTTGAGTCAAAGAAGTAATAATAGCAAACATAAGGGATTGTTATGTACTAACATAATGATAAATATGCAGTGTCATGGTCTGTCTTCAGTATACCCACCCAACAGCCTTGCTCTGTGGAAGATGAAGTCTAGATGGGGCTGTGTTCTGACTGTGTTATATATTGTGAATATGTTTTCTTCCTTCCATTTGTGCTTTACTTAAGAGCAGCTAACCAGAGATATGGAAGGCCAGAGAAAAGTGAGATGCATCTTGGTAAGAGGAAGCCTGGGAAAGTGTTATGTGCTGACCTACTAGCATCCATTTAAGTAGCTCACCTTTCATGCAGAAGGCTGTGGGTTCTATTCCCACACTAGATGGATGGATGGATTGCTGACACTGTGCAGTATGGGGGGGGGGGGTGCTGCACTCTTGTGTGTTGCCTTTCGGATGAAATATTAAACTGACATCAAGTCTGCTTGAGTTAGTGGTAGCTCAAATGGATGAAAAAAATGTACCTATCAAAAAAGTAGGGTAGTGGACTTTATTTAAAACATTATTTATACATCAAAACGTATAAGAAAATGTAGAAATATCAGAAATGAAAAACATTCTTCTACATTTTCCCAGTTTTATTTATACCTTCATCCCCCATTATTTTATGCACAGCCATTTTTAATACTATCCATGATTATATCTTTATACCATATTTGATTATGCAGTAATTCTCACATTCTCCATACATTCCATTAAAAAGTTCATAACTATTTTATCAACCGCCTCCTTCTGGTCTAATTTTTCATATAATACAAACGTCTAAATCAAATTCCTCAAAACATTTTAACTTAATTTTTTTTTATTTTCTTTTAGCAATCCAAAAATGTACTGCAGAGATGAAAAAAAATCTTGTAATTCTAATATTTTTTAAAAACTTTCTCTTCTTTCAAATAGTCTTTTTAACTTTTCTCCTTTATCTTTGCATACCATCACATAATATTTTTTTCCATTAGCTTCTTATACTATTTTCCTAGTTTTATTAATCTCCCAACTTAAATCCAATCTATTCATTAAATGACGGTACCATTTTCTTCCTTATCTAATCTTTTCCTAAAAAAAAAAACTTTATATGTTTCTCCATAATATTTTACCAGCACAGTCTTTTTTTCCTTAAATCTTAAAAAAATCCAAAACGGATTCAGTGATGATAAATATAAAATATGATTTTAAAAAGTCCCCTTCAAATCCTTTACAGCACAATATCCATCTCTTAAGATTCAAACAAGAACTCTTTATAAAAGAAAATATCTTCTCCAGCAATTCCAACAGTTCTTTTACCAAACTTACAGGAAAAAACATATATACTCTCTGCATACCCTAGTTTTACAAAATATATGAAAATAATAAATAATTCTTCTTTCTATAAGATAATTCAGAAGCTTTCCAAGTATTGATTATATTTCTGCTCTCATTCAGAATAGATATCCACATCTCTTTGCACTTCTTGTTATCAAATTTAACCCCCAAAACACTGATCTCGGAATTAGAAAAACATATCTCTACATATTATGTCTCAAAAAAATTTCATAACTTCATTTATATTTAATCCTACTTCCCCACTACATGTGTCTGTATTCCACATAACCTCCTTTATCCATCCTTTTCCATTTTTAATAATAACCAAATTATCCACGTGTCCGATATTTATGAAACTTGCTGAAATATCCTTCTTATTTCTCTCATACGACATTTTTCTACACCATCCTATCTTATACATTTTTCAGTTCTTCCATTTTCTCTCCATCTTCTTCCCTAAAAAAGGAGAGACTTCACATAACAGAAGCAGAAAGCTATAATTTAAAGTGGAAGGGGATGATGAAGCAGGGTGAAGTTCAAGAAATAAGGAGTGTGTGATATTTGGATGCAGATCCTAATGAGAATAATAAGCATACGGGATGTTATATTTATAAAGTAAAGAAAAGTATTCTAAGAACTAAGCCAGCATGAGAATGGTGAAAGGGGGTTCTACCAGTAGGGATGGCTAAAATTAGGGGTACAGAGAGGGTAAGAGGGGGCAGGAATGATCTGGAGAAAACTGGTAAAGGAACGAGGTACCGGGAGCAAATAACTAGAAAGGGAAAGGTAATTGAATTGGAAGAGGCACGTGTTCAGACTGGATGGTGTGCACTAGTCAAGATCAGGGAAGAGAATTTTTGCAGCAGATATTTTACAATATTTGAGAAATACAAGGCAAGATTTTTGCCAGGTTGAAAATTTAACAGTTCACAGATAGCAACATTTGAAGTATTTTTGACGGTTGTTAATGCCAGGAGCATTAATAATAAAGTTTTTTTTATTGGAAAAATGACTACGTTCCCACAGGATTGGTGTTATTGTTCATGAAGCATGGTTAAAGCATAATTACTGGAAGCCAGTTCTGTCAGGGTATACATGTTTTTACTGTAACAGATATTCTAACAAAAAATCAGGTGGAAGTGTTACAATAGGGATTAAAGATAGCTATGAGACCTGTGATTATTACATGTTCAGTGATAACACCAATACTACAGACTGTGTAACTGTGACAGTAAAGACAACCCTGGAGCATAAAACAATTATTGGAGTGTAGAGACCACTAAAGTCAAGTGCTGATGCCCCAGAGGAATTCATACATTTATTGCATGAAATACAGGAGGGAAGAATAATAATAGCTGGGGACTTAAATTTACTAGAAACAGAGTAGAATAATACTGATTCAACAACATTAGTAAGGAAATTATTCACAGAATATATTCAGGAACAAGTTCTTCAGATTGCTAGAAACAGAGTAAAATAATATTGATTCAACATTAGTAAGGAAATTATTCACAGAATATGTTCAGGAACAAGTTCTTCATATTGCAAAAAAAACTATCAGGGAATGAATGGAACATACATTGTGTTCCTACAGAAATTACTGTAATTTCATGTCAAGTTTTACTACCATTGATGTGGGGTGACCATGGGGTTATAAAGGCTGATTTGTTGCTAGATAATCCTGCCCAACTGAAATCTAAGCCAGTGCACAGAACATTAATAACAGATTATATGGAAGCAGAACAATTACTATGTAAAACTATTTGAAGTGACGCAATCAGTGAAAAAAAATACAGAAGGAATGTGGAAAGTGTTGGAAGAGAAATTGTTTGAATGTAAAAAATGAAAAAGAAATATGGCACACAATTTCAGGAGGATATATTTCCATAAGAATGAGATACTTGTTTAAGGCAAGGGACAAAAACATTTTATAATAAATGGAAAAGACGTTGCACTACAACTTTGAAAACTGAAATAAACAAGATGGACAAACAAATTAAGCATAGTGTGAGACAAGATCAAGAAAAATTTGAAGAAAATGTATATAAAGATATTGAGCTTAATAGGAAGCTTTTTTTATAGATAAATACGATGTGGAAGGAGTAAAGACATACAAATTGATAAATTATGTGTAGATTCTAAAATTTATCCTCGGACACAACAGAGAATATATATGTTGTTCTTCTTTCTGCTTTTCCCAGCTAGGGGTCACCACAACGGAACTCTGATCCGCTAATGATTGGCAGTAGATTTTTACGATGCCAAGGTGCCAGCCCGATGCCCAACCTTCAATGAACGCATGGTCATTTATGCATGTCTTTCAAACGCCACTCGACAGTGGGGAGGACATGCAGACTCCAACAGAGATTATAGAAATATTTACAAAATCTTATGCAAAACAGTTTGGCACCACAAAAAGAGAGATAAGTAGTCCTAATGACATCCAGGTAACCTCAGATACTGGAATCAAATTAGATTATATTGAAAAAGAATTGCACAAACTGGATCCAAACAAAGCACACAGAGGGGATGGAATTAGTAATAATGACTTGAGAACACTTTATTTATTTATTTGCATTTACTGACTGGGGTAGTCCACTGGAGGCCCGGGGAGAAAAGCTCCACAAGAACATATGTTACATAAAGCTCCACAAGAACATATATTACATTACATGATAATATTTACATGTATGTAAGGTTACATTATGTTGCTTAATGAACAGTATTTAAATCAATGCATCAGGATAAACCAGGTTGACAGAGACAAAGCTGAAGGAGACATGGAAGAGCTCTCTGATCACGTATGGTATGACCCTGACCCTGAGTAGCATCCTGCCCTCGCCAAGAATTATACTACGGTATAAAGAAAAAATTCTCGATTTCAGCAATTGGCTAAGTTTTGGTGTCATTCAAAGGGGATCCAGTGTCTGTCCGCCTGGGATGACATACTCGACAAGCTACGCTGCTTCGCTAGAGACGGCTTGCACCTGTCACCCTTAGGCTTTCGAATACTTGCCAAGGCTCTTGCCACCCCCATAGTGCCTTTTTTAGGCAAGGCTCAAAAGACAAACCCACTGCCATAAATAGCACAAGTAACAAAAAACAGAGGGTAATTCTACTCAATGCCAGAAGTCTAAACCTCAAAATGTACGCACTCAAGGCACTCCCCAGTATGGAGAAAATCGATGTATGTGCAGTAACAGAAACCTGGTTTAAGGCTCCAGAGAGCACCCCAGCACTACTAGGCTACAACTCATACCATACATTTCGGCCACAGAACCCAAACCGAAATACAAAAGGCAGGGGAGTATCCATATTCAGCAATGATACCCACACCTCCAGGCTAGTGGCACATCACGATGCATCAGAGATCATCCACGTGCATCTAACAATTGGCAAAACTGCAATTCAAATTGTAGCTTGCTACAGATCGCCCACCATGTCCCAGGACCCCCATTCTGCATTTCTGGAAACACTGGGAAACATAAAGGTCCTACCAAACACCCTAATTTTGGGTGATTTCAATTACCCAAACATTAACTGGGAGAACTACTCAAGTACTAACTCCCTTGCCCAACTTTTCCTAGAATTTATAGACTCAAATGCCCTGGTTCAACTGGTCAAAACTTCCACCAGAGGTGACAACATATTGGACCTGGTCATCACCAACATGGGCGACCGGTGTTCCACACCAGAGGCCAACCCCTCGCTGGTTAGATCTGACCATAAACAAATCACTTTGGATATCCGTATTCCGCCCCCATCCCCGGACAAGAAAGCCACCGTGAAAAACGTTTCAAAAGCAAACTTCACGTTACTTAAGACCGAGGTGGAAAGTTTCAAAGCCCCCATGCTGAAGGATAACACTGTCCAAGCTGCAAAATCCTTTACTAATGCATTCTATGGGCAGCTACAAGAATGCATGGATCATGCCATCCCAAACAAAACCAAGACTCACTCCTCCAAGAAAAGGAAACCAGTCTGGTGGACTCCTGCCATAAACAAGCTATACAATAGAAGGAAGAAACTAGTACAGAAAAGAGTAAAATCCCAAGAAGGGAAGGCATCCCTGATCAGTATCAGCAAGAAACTACGATCCCTCATAAAATCATCCAAGGCAAGCTTTGAAAGAAAAATTGCCAAAGACTCCAAAGATAACACAAGGCATTCTTTAGCTATGTCAAGAATCTAAGTGGCAATGATGCTCAGATCTGCTCAGAGTTAGTGCAGAATGGCACAAAATACACTGAACCAACCGATATCACCAACATCCTGGCAGACAGGTTCAGTGGAAGCTTAACCCCCCCTCTCACCCCCAAAAGGGCCCATAACCATACCAGAAGAATGTAGAGTCCCTGAAATCACAGGCACTCAGGCTAAAACAGCTCTCTCCAATGCCAAAAACACAGCATCAGTGGGACCAGAAGGTGCCCAGGCTGAGTCCTACATGAGCTCAAAGATGAACTAACCCCTCACCTAAACACACTATTCAAACTCAGCCTCTCCACAGGCTACATACCCATAGAGTGGTGCACAGCAACGGTTATTCCACTCCACAAAGGTGGAGCCACAACAGACCCCAGGAACTATCGCCCTATAAACCTGACTAGCTTGGTCTGCAAGGCTATGGAGTGCATCATCATGGAACTCATTAACAGAGACATTGGGAAGCTCCAAACACTGGACCCTACCCAGTTTAGCTTTAAGGGCAGATCATACCTCCTAAACCTGGCGAACTTCTTTGAGACAGTTACCAAGGCTATAGATGAGGGAAAGGTGGTACACACAGCCTACCTAGACCTCACTAAGGCCTTCAACACCATTCCCCATTCAGGTATTATAGACAAGCTCACAAGCCGGAACATAAACCCCTATGTCACAAGATGGGTTGCCAACTGTCTCATGGACAGAACCCACATGGTGAGAGTTGCGGGAGCTAGGTCCGTCTCTAAACTGGTTACAAGTGGTATTCCCCAGGGCTCAGTCTTAGGACCCCTCCTGTTCGACATATACTTCACAGAGGTACAGGCAAGCACAGGAGGACTATGGCTGGCCAAGTTCGCAGACGACTGCAAACTAGTGGCTATAATTGACTCTCTGGCTGACACAGACATCCTCCAAAAGGGTCTCACTGAGACGGATACCTGGTGTCAAAATCATGGCCTCAAGCTAAATGCCAAAAAGTGCATAGTCTTCCACTTTGGAAAAAACAAAGTACCCACAAACTACCACATAGGTGGTAGTCCCCTAAATACAGAAGACGTAATAAGAGATCTGGGGACCCAAGTAGATGGTAATCTTACCTTTGATAATCACATTGCCAAAGTGGTTAGAAAATCCTTCTACATGGCCCACCTAATTAAAAAATCACATCCAGATCAAAAGAGGTCATTGTGCCCCTCTGCTCACCACTCATCAGACCCATCTTAGAGTACAACACCCCATTTGGGATGTACCTTACAAGACACCTGCAACAGCTGGAAAGACCACAGAAGTACTTCACCAAGAGGATCAGTGGCCTCAAACAGATGCCCTATGCAGCTTGACTGATGAAACTCCTGTTGTACTCGGTTGCATACCACCTACTCAGAGGTGATCTCTGCCTGACATACAAGGCCATGTCCATAGGTTCATAGGTTGGTACTAGACTATCAGCCCTAGGGCCTATACAAGCCTAGCCATAACAATTCCCTGGCTATTTCTTCCCACACTATTTACTTCCCTGGATTAACCCAGAATTGATGGACATGCTCCACCTAAAGAAAACCTTATCCCCTCGAGCCACACGCTCCAGGGATCTAATCCTCACCACAACAATAAATAGGACATGCTGGAGGGATAGATTCCTGTCCCAGAGACTTACCATGCTTTGGAACAAGATCCTAATCTACATTAGGCAGAGCTCCTCATTAACACTCTTCAAATGAAACCTTGACGAGTGCATGGGAAACAGAAAGTTTACCTAGGGGATCACTTCAGTGGCTCTGCTGGACAGAGGCACAGGGAACTAATCTAAGGGGGTGGCGAAAGCCAACACATTCTGGCTAGGCTTATAAATGCCTTCGGGCAGATAGCCTAGTACCCACCTATGAACATGTTTAACAGAACAAAGAAGGGGTTAGGAAGACAGTTGGTTGAGAAGTACTTTAGCTAGGAGCATGAGAGGAACATCCCCATATGGAGGATAGATATATGAAGAGCTGGCTTTTGAAGTTATTATGGTTAGGTATGTTGCGTAGGTGAGAGGGGAGAGAGTTCCAGAGTTTGGCTATTGTGAAGGATAGTAGTAGTTGGCCTGAGGGATGTGAGGGTTTGCGTACCTGAAGCAGATTTTCACTTCAACAAGAACTTACAGTACCATTATGTCTATTATTTACTAGGACTTATAAATATGGGGAAATTCCTCAAGACTGGAGACATGCACTTTAAACCTGTCTTTAATGGAAAGGGGAGTAGGACAAACCTAGAGCCATACAGACCCTTAAGTCTACTTTCATGTTGTGGAAAATAATGGAGAAGGTAATATTGGATAAGGTATTGTCAGAATTGGAAAGGTTAGGGCTTGAAATGATGCATCAGCATACATATATTGAAAATAGATATATTACCACCTTTAACATGAGGTTCTATAATATTATAATGACAGCTATGGATGAAAACCTGAGCTGTGATGTAATATATATATATATATATATATATATATATATATATATATATATATATATATATATATTTGACATCAGCATTGTAAATGATCATACACAAAACACGAATAAATAAATTAGAACAACTAGGTGCTGATGTACTCTTGATAATAGGGATAGCTGCATGGCTTACAGATAGGACATGGCAAGTATCATACAGCAGTTGGACAGGTGGGACTCTTGGCTAAGAGTCAAGATTTCCCACAGGGGTCTGCCCTAGGCCCATACATATTTAGATTGTATCTTTCAGATCTATTTTTTTCATCTGAGGTTTTCTACCACCTGTATGCAGATGACTTGAAATTGAGTAAAATGATCACATGTTACAGACAGGGCACATTTGCAAAAGAACATGATTAAAATAACCATTTGCACACAGGAGAATAATATGTTGATAAATGCATCAAAACTAAGAATGTCGGACTTGGAAAACATAAACTGAGTGGGGAATATTTAATACAGCACACAATGACTGAAGCTGTGAATTCATTTAAGGACTTGGGTATATGGATAGATCTAGCTTTGAGCTCTTCTAATAATATCAACCAATTAGTTAACAATAGTTATAGAACTAAAGGCTGTATGAAAAATATATTTACAGTTTAGGAAATCAGAAATGATGAAGTCATTGTTTGTTACATTACAGCCAAACTTGAGTATGGAATAACAGGAAAGAATCCTTATAAGAAAACAAGCATGAGTAAACTGGAAAGAGTACAGTGGAAAAAACACCAAGGGCATCCATGAATGTGAACATTTAAGTTATTATGAAAGGCTAAAATATCTGAACTTGTACAGTGTCTCATGTAGATATTTAAGAGGATACCGTATTCATGTATATAGGTCATTTAGAGACAACTACCCTTGGGGATGTTTTGGGTTATAAAGAAGTAGCAGAGAATCATCAGACAACCGATATAGAAGATTCTGTAGGAATGAAAAATGTATTAATTGGTTATCTGAGAGAGCAGCTAATGCATGGAATAGACTACCAAATTACATTAAAGCAAGCCTAGCTTAGATATTTTTAAGAACGGCCTGGACACTTATTGTAGGAGCAACTGTGAGGTGTATTGGCAGGCTAAAATGGCATTAATGCCGTGCTTGAAATATTTCTATGTATGAATGTAAGAATACATTTGGACTGCAGGATACAGACTGCCTTCTCTATCAGGGATTGGTATCAGAGTATAGGCAAAGAGAAAGGGATAGGGGAACTCTAAGTGAAAAATGTGTTCTGATAGATTTTTTTAGGTTAATCTAGAACAGAGGCTGCTGTTAAAAAAACGGATAATTAGTAGACATATAAAATATTGTATGATAACTATAGGAATGAATCAGATGAGTAAGATTGGGAAGAGAGAATGGATAAGCAATTCACAAGGAAACCATGGTAGGACATAGGTACTGCTCCCAAATATGCAACAAAGCCTAGAAGGTTTAGGATTTTTGAATGAAGTGTTTGCATTGGTATTTTTATATCCCAAGCAGACTCCAAAGAATTTTTCCTCAGGTAGATTGCAGATGTTGGAGATTTAATGGGGAAGAACAAGGCAACTGGAAACATGTTTTGTGAGTGCAATGAGCTGGTACACTATAAATTCCCTACGGAGTAATCTGTCAGACATATTGGGTGAGCAAATGGGTGTAGCTAAGAAAATTTTTTTTTTGAGCTGGGTTACATGATATGAATTTCCTAGACATAGTAAGGCCTTGTTTTTAATTCTGGTGGCTGCTGCCCCCCCCCCCCCAAATGGCAATCAAAGTCAAAATGGACTGCATTTGCAGTAGTGAATATTACAACATAGATTAAAGAGCTGGAAATGGGATCTTTACAAAAGAGTAGGAGCAAATTATATAAAAAAGGAAATTTTGGGAATGATACATGCAGAATAATATTTCGAAGGAGGAGGAGTGAGATTTATAGAAAAGCAGGAATTGATCAGTTTATGAAATGTTAGTTTGGTGATAATTGTACAGAACAATATACGTGATGTCTAATGTTTAAAACTGTGAACATGTTAATATGCTTTGTTTTCCTTTTTATAAATATATGTTTGCCTGTGTCTCAAGTACCAATTCAGTAAAGATGTTTAAAAAAAGAAATTTGAAAAAGAGAAACTTCCTATGCTTTCTCTTGCATAGTATACAGCATATCCCTTATTAATCTCTTTACTTTTAATCAATTCTCTTTATAAATTTCCTTTGCTTTCATTTTTCCCTCATCTCCTTTTAAATCTCTCTCAAACCCTTTATAATTAGTTAATATTTTTCTTTTTTGTTTCCAAAACATTTTTTTCCAATCTTAAAAATGATTCCATATTTTTCTTTATATTGTAGCCATTGATCAATATTTTCATAAAAATATATCATTATATAATGATCTTGCCATAGTTTCTCCATATCTCTCTAAAAAGTTCTGATTTTTGCACTTCACCAGTTAGAGACGTGAACGTCCTTCCCTTCCTTAATATAATCCATTATAATTACTTCTACATATACATTATCTGATTAAAACACACTATAGTCTATTTATGTCTTTAACTATCTCATTCTGTATGTGAAATCTTTTTCTTCACAAAATTAATTACTTTCTTTTATTAATTCCGTTTCTATTTTAACATCTTTTCCTATATTTCCATTTTTTCTTAAATTACAATTCAAATCTCCCATAATAATAATAATAATAATATATATGTTAGGTAACACAGATTTCTTAAGCTCCTGAAGTGATTCCTATCTTTTATGTCTCTGAGTAGAAGCATAAATTGAAAGGTGAATATTTAATGCAGCACACAGTGATTGAAACTGTAGACTCATTTAGAGACCTGGGTATACGGGTAGATTCAGCCAGGAGTTTTTCTAATCATATCAACAAGTTGGTTAATGATAGTCATAGAACTATAGGCTGTACAAAAAGCTTTATAAAGCCTAGGAAATTAAAAATGAAGTCATCGTTTGTTAGTTACATTAGACCCAAACCTGAGTATGGAATAACAGTATGGAAACCCTATCCGAAAACAAGCATGAGTAAACTGGAAAGAGTGCAGTGGAAATATACCAAGGGTATCCATAGATGTGAAAATTTAAGTTATCATGAAAGACTAAAATGTCTGAACTTGTACAGTGTCTCTTACAGATATCTAAGAAGAGATCATATTCAGGTATATAGGGCATTTAAAGAGAACTACCTCTAGGAATGTTTGGGGTTATCAAAAAGTACTAGAGAATCATCAGACAACCTGTGTAGAAGATTCTATAGGGATGCAAACTGTACTAATTAACTGGTTCTCTGACAGAATAGCTGATGCATGCAACAGACTACCAAATTACATTAAAGCAATGACTAGTTTAGATATTTTTAAAAACAGCCTGGACACTTATTATGGAAACAAGTGTTTTGGTTTATTGGCAAGCTAGAAGGGCATTAATGCCCGTGCTTGAAGTATTTGTATGCATGTATGTATGTAACAGCGTTGTCCAATACTGTAAATACTATCTGTTACCAGAACTGCCCTTTTTACTTTCTATTTGAACCATGGAGGGTTTATCAGTTAAAATGAAGTATTTGTATGCATGTATGTATGTAACAGTGTTGTCCAATACTGTAAATACTATCTGTTACCAGAACTGCCCTTTTTACTTTCTATTTGAACCATGGAGGGTTTATGAGTTAAAATGAAGTATTTGTATGCATGTATGTATGTAACAGTGTGTAAATACTATCTGTTAACAGAACTGCCCTTTTTACTTTCTATTTGAACCATGGAGGGTTTATCAGTTAAAATGAAGTATTTGTATGCATGTATGTATGTAACAGTGTTGTCCAATACTGTAAATACTATCTGTTAATAGAACTGCCCTTTTTACTTTCTATTTGAACCATTGAGGGTTTATCAGTTAAAATGAAGTATTTGTATGCATGTATGTATGTAACAGTGTTGTCCAATACTGTAAATACTATCTGTTAACAGAACTGCCCTTTTTACTTTCTATTTGAACCATGGAGGGTTTATGAGTTAAAATGAAGTATTTGTATGTATGTATGTATGTAACAGTGTTGTCCAGTACTGTAAATACTATCTGTTAACAGAACTGCCCTTTTTACTTTCTATTTGAACCATTGAGGGTTTATCAGTTAAAATGAAGTATTTGTATGTATGTATGTATGTAACAGTGTTGTCCAATACTGTAAATACCATCTGTTAACAGAACTGCGCTTTTTACTTTCTATTTGAACCATGGAGGGTTTATCCGTTAAAATGAAGTATTTGTATGCATGTATGTATGTAACAGTGTTGTCCAATACTGTAAATACTATCTGTTAACAGAACTGCCCTTTTTACTTTCTATTTGAACCATTGAGGGTTTATCAGTTAAAAACATACCTTGTTTTGTCCAGCAGCAACTGAACCCATGCTATTTATTTTTCTGATTATGCTTTGTCTCTGATCCCCAACAATACCCATACTACCTTGCTACTTTGCTTCCGTGTTCCTCGGGAACACATCTCTACAAAATCCGACCACATACTGGTATTTCACAATTAGGTTCATCCTCATTCAACATTTTCACACAACTTGCATCTCTAGACCTCCGTCATTTAACTCAGTAATTTTTAAGTGTTGCATTCCTCACCCCACACTATTTGTAAAACATTTATTTATTTTTTTAGACATCAGCTAACACCACCATCCACAGAAATGCTAGCTGCCTTTTGCTTCTCCATTCCTTCATTGCTCTTCTCCAGTTTGGATACGTCACTTCAGTTTTCTGTACAACACTCAAAATCTCCTCCTCCTGCTTTTCCACACCATCCTCTTTTTTTGCCAAGGGACACAGCTACCCTACAGCCTGACACAAAGGTGAAAAGAGTAGGAGGAGTTACCTGATGCCCTGGCCAAATGCCAGAATGCCCCATTGGGACATACCTAGGCAACAAAAGACAATAAAAATAAATAATACCTGATAGTACTGAAAAGATGTGAGTGATGACCATACAAATCTGTCATATTGATATGTACGTACCTTTCTTATCTGCTTAATGAGAATTCAGTCTTCATTCATTTTTAGGACTAAGTTTGTAGCACCTGCTTAGCTTAATGGACATAACTTTCCTAGGCCACATAAAAACAGTTTTTCCCCTAAGAGTCAGTGTTTGTGCTCTCCATATTCCAATTTCTTCCTGCAGGCGTACATGTACATTTGGATTCTAATGGCACCAGGATTTTTTTTTTTTTTTTTTACTTAAAGAAAGTCATTTTTTCCCCTTCCCCTTTTAGAAGATGATGTAATTCTACTGCTTCCTCTTTCTTTTGGTACAATTTACATTTTTTATTGTAAATAGGTACCATTTCCATTTGTTAGAGCATCTCTGCCTTCTGCAGGTGCATGGGTGCATCCTTTTAAATGCAAGTTGCATTTTTTGGCTTTGGAAAGGGGTCTTTGTCATTTCTCCTGTTTTGTTACATACTTTAGCTAATTGTTTCTAGTTTGTACATTACTTAGAGTGGCCATGGCTTCAGCTTGTTTAAGCGTGTCTATCTTTGCTGATATGCTCCGGTTGTTATCTGACTTTAGTATGGTGAAGTTTGTCCTTTCACCCTCCATCAGTGTGTGTAAAGTGTTTGTTTAGTTATGCCTTATTTTATAGTAATAGCTGCACATTTTTCAACAGAGAACTCCTTCCATGTTTTTCTGCCCCGTAGTTGTAGAATAGTTCATTAAACTTCAAGCTTCTAGTTTGCTTCCTGCCTATCTTCCAAACTGAGAAACTCTGTGTTTTCTCATTCATACTGATTTTTTTGTGGCCATCCTTGTAAAAGAAATAGTACAGTTAACCACATTTATCCCTCAAGTGCACATAATCTGATTCAGTGCATCCCTTCTCGGGTGTTTGAGAGGCATTCAAGTGGACTCCAGATGCTAACTCCATTTCCTTTGGCTGGACAAGTTACACGTCAGTCTTTGGGTTTTGCATTGCCATTTTTTGTGCTCTTCCTTCTCCAGTGTCCCAGCTTCTGCTTTTTTGTAATTGGGTGGACCAGCATTGGTGACCCCTTCCCCAGTGTTAGACCCCCTTCTTGCTGTAGCTGATGTTGTTTGGTCTTCAGACAGTCTGGCATTGTCCTATTGTGGTACAGACTTGCTTTTCTCCTTCAGTGTTGGCTCCTCTGCTGGACCTTGTCTCTGATCTTCTATCTCATGTGCAGGCTTAGCCATTCTCTCAATGTGCAATAATTCCAGTGGAGGACCATCTAGTGCCAGGGCATCTTAGCAACTGGGGGGGTGGCAAATGTTGTTTGAGCATCTAATGCCAGCTTCAAAGGTACCTGTGTTTGTTATTCTGACTTAAGCTACTCTGCCTTTGAGAAGCTTCACATTCTGGTCTGAGGCAAGCCATCAGAACAATTTGTGCTTTATGTTTTTCGGAAGAGAATCCAGGATCTTTCCTATCATGGTCCTACACTGTTTAGTTATTGCCTTTGTCTTTGGATTCAGAAGATTCCCCAGAAAGAGACAGATTGTGGAAATCTTTAGACTTAATTTCCTTGTGGAGGATTTCATTGAAAAGAGGTCAATATCCTCACCATCTTCTATGAAGGAATGCGAAACCAGTAATCTTTTGTAAATGATGTGGTGTTTGGGCAGGCATTCCCACAAGAACTTCCCTCCATAACCATTGATTGAAAGTACTACATAAGGCCCTTCTGGCTGACATCCTGGTTGGCTTAGTCAGTTTGCTTTGTTTAGATGTCTGCAATGTATAGGGGAACATCTACACAGTGTGACTTTACACACCTTTGAACGTTAAATTTCATTTCTTTCCTGTCTGATGTTTCCATTTGGTTAGAGGAATAGGTCCTGCTTCCTTGCTTCTTAGTGCAGTGAGCAAGACCTACTTTTGCCATATTTGTGTAGCCCAGAAGATGCACTTTTAGCACGAATCACTGAAGCATAGCCACTATGCATATGAATAGTCCATGATCTTCACTTGGCACATTCTTTGGGTAAGTATGTGCTGCCCCATCCTTCTTCCACTTTCTTTCCCATTCCTTGTGGACAGGTCAGAAGGAGTGGGCAGGCAGTGTCCACTGGTCGAGTGTAGCGATAACTTAGAGTTGTTTGATGCAAGTTGATTTTAGTCTGCAGGTCAGTGATATTATACAAAGTTTGTAGTGTTTTTTTGCTAAGCCAGCAATGGTGTACTTGTGATCACAAACCCCATTTAGTCTTCACAGCAGGCCTGGCTTACAAGACTGGCCAGTGTTGTGGCTTGTTAGAGTCCCGGCATCTGAGGACATCTTTGATGCCTCTGGTTCAGACAGCCAGACTTAGGCCTTTTTAACAGGTGTTTTTCTGTCAACAGGCAGGCAGACTGTATGGAGTTTGACTTTTTGCCGCCATCAGAACAATTTGTGCTTTATGTCTTTAGGAAGAGAATCCAGGATCTTTCCTGTCAGGGTCCTCCACTGTTAACCTGGTCGACTTCTTTGAAACAGTCACCAAGGCCATAGATGAAGGGAAGGTGTAGTCCACACAGCCTACCTGGACCTCGCAAAAGCCTTCGACACAATACCCCACTCGGGCATCATAAATAAACTCACCAGCTTAAATATCAACCCCTATGTCACAAGATGGGTTGTAAACTGGCTCAGGGATAGAACCCACATGGTCAGAATTGCAGGTGCCATGTCAGACTCTAAACCAGTTACAAGTGGCGTCCCACAAGGCTCAGTCCTGAGACCTCTCTTGTTCGGTATATATTTCTCTGAGGTACAGGCTAACATGGGAGGACTATGGCTGACCAAGTTCTCAGATGACTGCAAACTGGGTGCCATAATCGACTCGCTGACTGACGCAAGCATCCTCCAAAAGGGTCTCACAGAGATGGATAACTGGTGCCAGAGCCATGGCCTAAAGCTAATTGCCAAAAAGTGCATAGTCATCCCCTTTGGGAAAAACAAAGTGCCCACAAATTACCACATAGGTGGTAATCCATTAAGTACGGAAGAAGTAATTAGGGATTTGGGGACCCAAGTAGATAGCAATCTCTCCTTTGACAATCACGTTGCCAAAGTGGTTAGAAAGACCTTCTATATAGCCCACCTTATCACAAAAGGGTTCACATCTAGATCAAGAGAGGTCATTGTGCCCCTCTACTCATCACTCATCAGGCCCATAATTGAATACAATGCCCCATTTGGGATGTACCTTACCCGACACCTGCAGCAACTGGAAAGACCCCAAAAGTACCTCACCAAGAGGATCAAGGGACTCAAACAGATGCCCCATGCAGTTAGGCTAAAGAAACTCCAGCTCTACTCAGTTGCTTACCACCTACTCAGAGGCGATCTGTGCCTGACGTATAAACCATGTCCAACCCAGAATTAATGGACATGCTCCACCTCAGGAAATCCAAATCCCTTGGAGCTTACACGCTCCAGGGACTTAAACCTCAGCACAGAAATAAATAGGACATGCTGGAGGGACAGATTCATATTCCAGAGGCTCCCTCACTCTGGAACAAAATCCCAATCCATGTTAGGCAGAGTCCCTCAATGACCCTCTTCAAGAGAAATCTTGACGAGTGGATGGGAGATCGTAGGTTTACCCCTGGGATCTCTTCTGTGACCTACTATACAGAGGTACAGTCAACTAATCTAAAAGGGTGGCGAAAGCCAATCACACTCTGGCTAGGCTTATAAATGCCCTAGGGCAGATAGCCTAGTATCAACCTATGAACCTATTACTTTGGGGTTTCAGAAAGGAGATGAGAGTAAGATTTGTCTTCCTCCTCCCTTTCAGGGGATTATCCAGTGCATCAGGCCCTAGAGGCTCACATAGTATCACTTTCTTTTTCCTGTAGGGGAGCAGGTAGTCCTAGTGAAGGATCTTCTTGTGTTCAGCTGGCACATAAAGTGCCTGACTTCTTGCTGGGGTACCTAGCCCCTTCGGCATGGCCTTAAGCTGGACTTTGCAGGTCCTTTTATAATGCAGGGGCTCGCCTATGTTTACCTGGCATGTGTTAAAAATAGTAGGAACTCTTCTGCCCTACCTGTTGTGGGGCAGAGCAATCGGGTCATTTCTTTCTTACAGAGCAAGTATTTTTGCCTCTGGATTAGAGGGATGATTCTACTTCCTGTATCTTGGTTACCCATGGTTTACCCTGATCCCCTAAACTTGGAGAGGTTGGAACCTCTTGGATGCCCTTTGTAGCATGGTGCTGTTTCCACCACTTGCTGCCTATACATTGGAATACTTGACATGTCAAGAAATACTGTCATCTGGTCCTATAGCTCTGATATGATCACAGTGGATTACTCCCTTACCTTATTTTCCTTGGTCCGTTCCTTCTGTCTTAGCTTGTGACTCTGTGAGGACCAGGGCAGTTCAAGCATTGATCAGAGCTGTGAGTAGGAGTGCCCTCAGTTCTACTCTGGAAGCCATGTTCTTGCCTGGGTGGTGGCTTTCTGCCTACTAGGCCATTGATGCTGCTGATAATATGAGAAGGGGTACCTACACAGTTCATCTGTGTTTCCTGTGGTGAGTGTCGGAAAGAAAAAGTCAGCAAACTGACATGGTGTTATGTTGATATTAGAGATTTTCACACTAAATCAGTTAGAGGGTTAGAAGCAGCTATTTTTTATTTTGTGACGGAATGTCTATATGGAATTCTTTGCCCCTCCTTACTTCCTCTACAATGTTTTATCAAATGTGTTTGGTTGGGCTGCCTGCAGGTAATATGTATTAGCCTGGGAAGGCATAGTGTCACATCAGATCTTCAAGGCAGTCCTTCAGACATGTATTGGGTTTCATAGTACAAGCCCAGTGGAGATATTAGTATTTTTGTTAGCTTTTGAAGGGTCACACAAGTTCACTTTGTAAGATGAGTGACTCTCTAAGAGATTTCTTTGTGAATCCCTAAGTTCTGGTCCTGCATACCTTCTACTGCAACATTAATCCAATCTTTGGTCTTCCTATCTCTGACTTTCTACTTTCTCATTCTGTTGACTTTGGGTGATAGCTAATATCTTCCAGGGGGTATTCTTTCAGATGATAGGAGGTAAACAGCCAGTTAATTTCAGTGACCTCATTCATGGATCGGGTGTGTGAACTTGCCAAGTTTAGCAAATTCCCCTAGATGCAGCAGCTGCTAGTTTTATTAAGGCAATAATGACACCTCAAGAAGGCACCCCAGAGCCTGACTTATTCCTGTTGGAACAGACTCTGGGCAGTCCTCTTTGAGTTCTGTAATCTAGATGTAGAGATGAGAGTTGGTCATTACTTTTTGCCTATTTTCTTGGGCCTAAAGATACAGTTAAAGACAGTTTATTTAGGAGTCCTTAGTTGGGCCCATTCGTTGCTCATTTTAGTTGTGTATGCTCATATGAGGCAGTCTGTTTTGTATAGGATAGTGTAGCCAGATGTACCATAGTACTTAGGCATTGACTGTGATTTCCCTCAACCTCAATTTTGGCCTTACGGTGAATGGCCAACAGGGAGACTTGCCATAAAAGCTGTTGTATGCAGATGGTGGCTCAACATACCAGCATTTATCTTACTGTTTTGTGTAGCATTTCAACTTTATGTGGTTCATGAAAGCAGCAAAGGTGAATTCTAACTGATATGAAGCTCCAGTGGGCAGCTGGTCCTTGGTCAGATTGATGTGTTTGAAAGATATCCCTTAGAATAGCTTTGGCTTTTTGGATTAACCACAACTTTGGAGATTGTGCTGGATTAAGAGTGCTCTCTTTACAGCCATAGTTTTTTGTTAGGGTGTTGCCCAGCCTTGTGTATGTCTTTCCTTGATGTGTGGAGTGACCATGTCTGCAGAGACTTGTGACTGGGTCCCTTTTGGGCAGTGTACCCCTTTTGGGCAGTGTACCAAGGATTTCTTCTGTTTCTGCTTTTTCTCTCATTAAGTAGTCATTATCTCAGCTTCTGTCTGTTCTATTTTGGTGTCCTCCAGTTAGTACTCATCTGTAACTGGTTCTGTTCACAGGCATTTGTTTTTTGTATTCAACCATCTCTCTGTTGTGCATAATGTAATACTATGATTGCCTATGCTAATGTTTACAATTTATATTGATGAATATGTATGTGATATCCACATAATGTTTTCATGCATGTAGCCTTTTTATGATTGGGCCTTCACTGAAAATTGGCCCCATCCATTTGGCCATCCAAAGTAATGCAAAATAAAAATATATCATGCTTTTACTTTTTATGTGCAGGATATGACATCCCCCCAAATAGATTATTACTACTGTTAAAAGAAGGCGATAAGTCAGAAGGTGACGTGGAAGGAAAAGGTACCACAAGACTAAAGAATAAATCCGAGAATATCTTACGCAGTAAGTAAACAGCTTATTAATTGGGCCATTTGTTTTTTATATAGATGTTGACATTGTCTTAAGACTGAAGAAAATATTTATATTGTATGGTTAGATGCTGTGACAGAACAAGGAAGTGGCGATTATTTAGGTAAATGCATCTATGAAAAGCGCTGGAGGAGTTAAACATAGGTAGGTTTAGCAGTGACAATTTTATTAAATTGTAAGTTAGCGAATGAGTGGAAAATGGAGGTTATTGCTAAAAACATATTTTCAGTTTTGCATAAAATCAGGCAAAAATTCTGAATTGCAACTAAATGAACCATTGTAAAAAGGTTTTACATGGAATTTGTTGCAATACATGGTATCACTAATGTATCTAAATTTGTATTTTTAACTTCCTTTAGATTGGGTGTTACTCAGTCATCTGACATTGTAGTCTGATGTCACAGAAGTAATAAATAATTGGAGAACTAGCCGCTGTTTCATTAAAACTGTGTTACAGCTGGATATACATTGAGGGATGTTTTGGTGTGTAGATGATAATGACAAACTTAGAAAAAACGGCAACAAGTAAATACATGCGAGTCTCCAAAACAGACAGACCCCTTCACAAACCAGGCACTGTTCAGAAGTAATCCAAAGGAAAACCAAGTATTCCAGCTATAAAATGTTCCACTATTGTAAAATAAAAAGCACAATTCAGTTGTAAAAACCTACTACACTTTATTTCTGTTAAGCGCTTTTCGTCTCGCTTATAGCGAGACTTCTTCAGACCACATACAGTTACTTCACACTGTGGTATAAAACCTGTTCCACTCTCAACTTCCCTTCAGTTAATTACACAAGTAAACTATGCTGCTTGATTAGTAATTGATAAATGATACATCAGTTAAGTTAGTGCTTCACTGTTACTTAGATTTCAATAAATGAAGCTCCTAAATAATGTGCTGTGTGTGTTGCTTACATTAAAAATATGTAGGCTCTTGCTGAAATACATGTACTTGCATCGCAAGTGTTATGCATTTGTGCTTAAAATAAATACTTGTTTAAAATACATAGTTGAAAAACATAGTTAAAAGTTATGAATTTATATTTAGAATAAATACTTGTTTAAAATGCATAGTTAAGAACACATACTTAAAATTTTCACTTCTAAGTCTATTACTTAACACATACCTTAATACATAAATAAATCAAGACATTAATACATAAATCACCTCTACCAAAACTGTTACAACTATTTGCTTGAAGCATGCAGTATTTAAATAAATTTAAGTATCTAACAAATCTTATCTAACAAACCTGTCTGAAGTACATTTCCTGAAGTTTATAAAACAAACCGCGCTAGTCCTGAATTGCCTGATAATGTGCATTCAGTAATGATGAATAATAAATGAATAAGCAGGGCTGAGGAAAGGCAATGGAAAAGGGGGGGGGGAAGGAAAGGAATTCTACAAAATTTTCTATGTACCCTCTAGAATGCATGTTTAGATTTGTGACTTCTTGAGTAAATTATCTTGAAAGGCTCTTCAGTTTTAATATACATGATATTGAATAAATTTCATTCAAACCAGGGGCATGACAGGCACGGGTTCTTAGTTGCCAGGACAATTCTAATTTTTCCAAGTGTAAAGCAATTGGTCCGCCTCTCCAATTACTTTACTCTTGGAAAAACAGAATGGTTTGTGAAGGGGTCTGTCCATTTTGGAGACTTGCAGATGGCAATGACCTTGGTGTCTGGTGACCATGTGCCACCCGTCTAAATACATCTTATTTTACGTTTCTTTCATGTACTGTAACAGAGTCATCATAATCACTAGGAATTAAACTTGATGACCCCAGTGTTATTACCAAGAATTTATTGCATTCTGCTAATCCATGTAGTACAGTCATTTTTATAGTGGTTTTAGTTTAGAGTGGGTGAGTGAAGTAGTCATGCCAGTATGCCTGATGGACAAGTGATCAGGTAAACCTGTATTGAAATGCACATTTATCAAAGTAAGTTGCAGTTGTCATACTCTGGCTGAAATGTGCATTTGTCAAAGGAGATTGCAGTGGTCAGGGTTTACCTTTGCCCCAAGGAGCGGTGATCTTTGACCAGATTATGTTACATCTGGGAGAACAGAAGGTGAAGACCCCTGCATGTGGTTGTGAGGGACTTCCCCTACAGAAATGTATGATTTCAAAAAACAGAGCTTATCTTTTCTTGAGATTAACTTGTTTTTGGTAAAGTGAGTGTTGATGTGCTCCCATAGAATCAGAGAATCTGACAATGGGGCTCCATTATCAGTCATAGCTTAGTTATTGCTGCAGTTATTTAGGGCTACTTAGCAGATTAAACTTTCACAGGTTGATTAGAACCATCTCCTCTTCCTATTATGCTCCACATAAAGAAATCCCAATCCCTCCGAGCTACACGCTCTAGGGACCTAAACCTTGTCACCACAATAAACAGAACATGCAGGAGGGATAGATTCCTGTCTCAGAGACTTCCCATACTCTGGAACAAACTACCTAATTATATCAGACAAACCTCCTCATCTTGATGATTGGATGGGAGATAGGAAATTCACCCCAGGGATCACTTCTGTGGTTCTGCTTGACAGGGGCACAGGAAAATAATTTTCTTGGGTAGCAAAAGCCAGGGTACCATTTGGCTAAGCTTATATAGGCCCTAGGGCCAATAGCCTAGTACCTACCTATGAACCTGTATGCCCTTTCCGTCCAGATCTTCTTTGCCATGATTTTTAAGGTGGACAACAGTTCCCCCATGCTACACTTGTTGCTATTTGTGTAAGTAAAAACATTTTAATTATTGTTTATAAATGTTTATTTATACTCCCTTTCTGTTTTCTTTTTCAGCCATGAAGTTTGTCCAGCTTCTCCTGTCAGACTTTGCTTATTCCTTTTCATCTTTTTTTAGGCCTCGGTGTTTTGCACACCTCAGAATATCGAGACATTCTTTCTTCTTCTTTTGGCTTTTCCCAGTTAGGGGTCACCAAAGCGGATCACCTGTCCGCTCACGATTGTCAGTGGAGTTTTATGGTGTCAAGTTGCCAGCCCAGTGCCCAACCTTCCACAGAAGGCGCACACATACCTGCAGTCACACCTAGTTCCAATTTAGAGAGTCCAATCCACCTACAGCATGTCTTTGGGATGTGGGACGAAACCGGAGCACCCGGGGGAAACCAACGCGACCACAGGGAGGACATGCAGACTCCACACAGAAGGTACCCCAGCTGAGGATTGAACCAGAGAATCTCTTGCTGTGAGGTGGCAATGCTAACCACTGCACCACCGTGGCTGCCCTGTCTAAACATTATTTCTATAGGTATGCAAATGGCAGGAGCATTCCACTCATCAGCAGTGCACACAGTACCTCTGTTGTTTAGAGAAATGCCATAACACTCAATGGTGCCCCCTTCTGAGATTTTAATCATTCTACTCTTTGGAAGTGTTGAGACCTCCTTAGAATCCATTTAACTGAGAATTATTTCTCAGTTCAGCATGAATCCAGTGAATGTTGAGGGTCGCCTCCCAAATCGACTGCAACTTCCTTCAGCGCTGCATCATGAACTTTATCTTTTCCACCTGGCCTGAAACAAGAATGTCCTCCTTTCTAGGTTTTGTCAGGCCTTCTTGTCAATTAAATGCAGTGATGCTTCTAGCAGTAGAGATAACAGAGTCTCAGTCTGAGGGGACTTCTCCCATTCAGCAGGATTGTCTAGGCCACCCGCTTCAACTCTTGTTATAAACTGTGACAGGCTGGCAGAGGCCATTGTTAGGGCTTGTGGCAGGTAATCTGGTACCATATCCCCCATAACCCCCTGTTCCGAGCACAGTGACTCACTTGTTATGCACATTTTCTTTCTTCCAGAACTAAAATTGACTGTGGAAACGGCACCTGCATTGGTAAACCTAACACTGAAGATAGAGTAGCCCAGGATTCAGGCCAGTGTTTGCAACATTAATTCCATTAAAATGGCATCATGATGTATAATGGCACTATGGGCAGCACCACAGGTGTTGGCACCTGCAACCTGGTGGTCAGTACTATGTAAAAAGCTGAAGACTGAGAAAATGGGTTGATGGTATAAATGTCAGTATACACCTGTCAAATGACAATCTTGCATCCCCTTAACCCAGTTTCTCTCTGCATTACAGCTCTAACTTCAATGCAGTTTACATTCAACATATGAGCCTGGATTAACAGCTATATTTATACCTTCTCCTAATGTTATGTCACCCTGGAATACCTCAAATGTTTACATCACTAAGCATCCTAGTTTATTTAGCTAGAATGGCCAGTGAAAAATTTAGACATATAAATGTGAAAGTCGTACTGAACTCTCCTCCATGAAAACATATACAGGAAAGTGAAGGACTAATTCTAAAGACCATGTAATCTGAGTATAAAAAAATATATATTTCCCATTCACAATAGGAAGGTTATATAGTGAATAGATATTAATAGATTGTGTGAAGACTGAATCCAAGGCCCTAGCCTTCAGGAACTTCTATTGATCATGTATTTCTTTGGTGGTTGTTTTGTGAATATTAACTATAAAGGTTCTGTTTAAACAATCTGTTGTTTTGTGACAGGCTGTTATGAGGACGCCAAATAAGTGAAGTTGATTTATGAGACCTAAGTGATTTAAAGTGTTAAAGAACATTTTAAACAGAAGCAAAAACTGTGCATGTTAGTTTGCGTTGCCTGGCGGTCAGGAAAGGATTTGTTATGTCCATCAGTGGCCTGAGAATGAAGTGGTAGCACAGTTTTGGAAATTCTTATTTGTGTGCACAGAGCTAGATTAAGAAACCCCAAGTGGAATGTTCTAAAAGACGTGACAGACAGTCTATTAAGAATGTATGACATGGCACAGTGGTGCAGTGATAGCGTTGTCACCTCATAGCAAGAGGTTCCCCAGTTCGATTCTCGGCTGGGGTACCTTCTACGTGGTGTCTTGTATGTCCTCCCTGTATTAGTGTGGGTTTCCCCTCAGTACTCCAGTTTTCCTCCCATGTTACAAAGACATGCATCTGGAGGGTTTCTCCCCAGTCCTCCTCTGAAAATTATCTTAGTTCCAAGTCAGACTTCTCCAGTAAACGAATGTTAAATAAAAATAAATAAAATAACTATACCTCAACTTTTTTATGATATTGACCACCAGGTTGCAGGCACCAATACCTGTAATGCTGTTCATGGTGACATAGTACATCATGATGCCATTTGTTAGTATTGATGTTGCAAACAATGGGCTGCATCCCAGGCCACTGTGGCTTCAGTGTTGGGCCTATTAATACAGGTGCTATGTCTCCACAGTCCGTTTTAATTCTGGCCTTTACATTATTGCCATCAGTGTCTGGTTATTGTGCAGTGACGCTTTTTGATGTTGATGATGTTGCCATTGCCTTCTCTCCCTTCCCAATTCTGGCATCCCAGCTGTAGGGTGGGAGCTTCTGTCCTGTCTTGTCCCCTAGCAAGGCATTGTGACCCCAGGCCTTCAGAAGCCTATTGTAAAAGTCCTTCTATAATGGAGAATCTTCTTTATGCCCCCTTTAGCAAAAAAAAAATAAAGTCAAAACTATTGAGTCTCCCCAGCAATCCCCAGATGACAGGGAAAGTTCCCTTTGCCTAGCCTCCCCCCAGATGGCATTAAATTCAGGGAATATCATAAGTTCATGCACCAGTGGCAGTTCTGGTCTACCCATTGTGTACCCTTCTCTTAGTGTAAGCTGTAGAGTGGAATCAAAGGGTGAGCATCCTGAATCACACCAAAACTTTGCTGGGGACTCCACAGTGGTGATGATACCAAGAGGTGAATGAGCAGTTACCAACTAGTGAGTAGCTGTGCTGTCCCTAAAGATGGACATAGTAGATCAGTGGACCCTGCCAACTGCTGTGAATAGCAGTGTTACATATATTTATTGACAGAATTTGCATATGGAAAGAAATAACTAGTGGAGAGAATACAACACTTGAGTTAAGTTCCTGCTGCAAACATCAAAACTCTCTGGAGATGAAGGAGGAGTCCACTAATCAGATGTAAAATATAAGTGTATATTTGCAAAATGAGGAGTGATAATTGTAAGAGATAAGCCTTGTCTGTAGCTTTCCCAAAGTGCATAAGTGTGGTAGTGTTGGAGCTATTTATTCTTGAATGCAAACACGTCTTTCTAGTGTCAGAGGTCATCCTAGAGTCAGACACATGTCTTTGAGCTAAAGACATCTGTTCTATTGAAATGCTCCCCTTTGAACAGTGATGATGATGATGAGGATGCCCACCTGTCATATGCAGATTATGCCAGAATTCCACTAGAAGGCTTGCATATCAATCCCAGCAATCTTCTATGGTGGTTTCCACTGGTGGACACCTATTAAAGGGTGCCACCAGCATTGTATGGAAAGAGCCTGACATAGGGGCCCCTGTACTGAAGAATACTGACTTGAGTCTTCCAGACATTTGTTCAAGGCAAGAGAAGATGCACAGATCTCATCCTAGAAGTTCCCTTTTGTCCAAGGGAACTTTATATGTTCTGAAGGAAATCCCTGTTGCAGTATTCCAAACAAGTGGGTTATTATCACTGACATCCTTCCATGGAACCAAAGGTTAACTTTCCCTAGGTCATACGTCCAAGATGTGATCTCATTTCGTAAGCATAGGGGTATATAAATGTATGGGGCTAGATCCTCAAGACTGTCTCACAGCCAGCCCAAACGCAGGCCGCATTACCATTGGACTGATCACATTTTGGTTCTTGATACTGTTTTTTCTTTATAGACAGATAAGTGCCCCATTGGGGAACCTTCCTAAATTGTTGTACTATATATGTATTAGATGTCAGTTACGAGGCATAAGTGCAAGTGCAGTAGGCAAATCCCGTCTAAAGATCTGCATACCCAGTGTCTCTTCTGCCTAGGTGCAGAACATGACTATAGGGTCTGTTCCATCTGCCTGTCCTGTGGGCCATAGACTTTGTGATCCCTTCCAACTTCACTCAGCCCTGTCTTAAAGATCCAGTGTCTGAAGTGTTTAGCCCACTTCAAGATGGCAGATTCTGCTTCCGCAGGTATATCTACACCCCTCAAGAAAAAAAACTCAAAAGGCTTAGGCCAGATACTTGGTCTATTTTTTCTGATACCGACATACCCGCTGATGTTTCAGAACCCATGGTACATTCATTTCCACCTCTAATGCCCTCTACTGATACCCCCACCAGAGGCCGGTATGGGAAGCTGCTCCCATAGTGAAACATGACTTGCAGATCATAATTTTAGAGGGATCAGAAGGCATCCCACAGATTCTAATTAGGGGAAAGATCCCCAGTAAGTTAATATATCGGGGGTCTGAACCATTCCACTTGGTGTAGGCTGTAGATTCATCATCTTCTGAAGATAAAGATCCCTCTGACTCTGATAATTTTCTGGCATACTCCTGTCAAATACACTCCACTGGCCAAATCCCTTCTGATGATAAAGACTTGATTTCCCTTGACTCTCCTGTTGAAGAAGCTTCATTTGGAGAGACGATTATAAGCATAACGAAACATTTTTATAACTGAGAGACCTACGTGCTATTGGAAGATATGATGTGAAATGTCATGATGGGAGTAAAGGAAATTCATTGTCATTGTCTATTTATATCAGTCTATAATGGAGATATTGCCAGTTGTTTGTTAGTAATTATGAAAATAAGCAATATTTCCATATGTACTTAATACTTCAAAAACAAATTGGCTCACCAAACGGGTATGTAACAGCTGAAACCTTAGATGTTGTTGAAGCAGTTATCTTTACAAACAAACCAATGAAAAGCTGCTGAAAACAAAACGAAAAAAATGCAAAGTGGAAAACTGGATATATACAGACCCCAATTTTACTATTAGTGTTTTGCCAAACAACTTCAAATCTAACTCAAAACTGCATGCCTCCACTTTTCCATTAGAGTCACTAGATCTTAAAGATACCATGACCAAATATGCCATTGAAAACCATAAACTACTTTGTAGCTGCTTTTTAAATAGCAGCAGACATTACAAAAGTAGTACAACAGAAGAAGGTGCCTGGCATTCTTCCAGCACATGTCATGTTATGATAATTTCCCCTTAGTTAAATTGTTACTTTATTATTAAAGCTTAAGAATCACTGCAACTGTTTTTACCACTCATTGTAAAATTACTGTTAAAATACTACAAAAAGCTAATTTATATGAATAAATATGTACTCCAGTGTATAGAACATAAAAATGTGCAAAAATGCATGCAAAACAATACATCCAAAAGCATGAGAACTCCCTGCTTGTCTATGACAGTAATAACTCTGTGCTAAAATTACTAAATCTATCTATTCTTTTCTTCTTTTTGAATGCTGCTGCCCATTGGTCCTGCCCGAGTGCACACTCCCATTTTTGAATGCTGCTGTTCGAGTGCACACTCCCATTTTTGAATGCTGCTGTTCGAGTGCACACTCCCATTTTTGAATGCTGCTGTTCGAGTGCACACTCCCATTTTTGAATGCTGCTGTTCGAGTGCACACTCCCATTTTTGAATGCTGCTGTTCGAGTGCACACTCCCATTTTGAATGCTGCTGTTCGAGTGCACACTCCCATTTTTGAATGCTGCTGTTCGAGTGCACACTCCCATTTTTGAATGCTGCTGTTCGAGTCCACACTCCCATTTTTGAATGCTGCTGTTCGAGTGCACACTCCCATTTTTGAGTGCTACAGCCCATTGGTCCTGCTCAAGTGCACACTCCCATTTTTGAATGTTGCTGCCTACTTGTGGCTTGGTGAGCCTAACTCCTGCTTCCCTCAGGCTGTGTATCTGCATCCCAGACTCTCAATCAAGGAGACGGGTAAGTGGCTGACACCAACCTACCCATCCCTCCAAGATGGGCATGCACATTCAGTCCACCCAGCTCTGTCAGTTACCTGAGCCATTAACTGAAGTGTATATTTGCTTTGTCATTTTCTCTGTTAACCTTTATCAAAACAGGAACATTCCTGTTTGTCTGTAAGAATTATTTTTTTTAAGTCTGAACTCTTAACTTTCTTTGGTAGGGTGTCCAATGAGACAGGAGCTGACTTTGAGAAAGCCCTTTCTCCCAGTGCTGTAATAAAGGATTGTCTCACTAGGTAATTATATTATCTGAACTACAACAAAATGAATAATTAAATTTTCAGGGGTGGAGTTTAGAATCTAGGATAAAGAGTAATACAGTTCATATGCATGGTAATAGATATACAATACGGTTATGATCTTTGGAAATTCATTTCTACAATGCATGTATTCTGGGCTGAGCTAAGAGCTCTGATCAGTAGACAATGTTCTGTTTTAGGCACTAGTGTTTGAATAATTATATCTGTCCTTGCTTCCCGGGGAAGGTCAGAGTATTTATAAGCAAATTATAGATGACTTAGAACAGTGTGTGTATAGCTTTATACACAATGCTTTGTAGCGACAGTTATTTGACTACTAACACATTTGTATTTAGTGTAATTTAACAGATATCTGTATGGTTTTAGTTAATCTATAACAGTTTATCTGGACCTGGCCAGTACCTTTAATACTATTTGCCCCTATTACTTCAGGCATTGTTGACAGGCTTGAAAATCTGAACATAAATCCTATGTTGTGCAGTGAATGGTTAACTGATTGACAGAACTGATGTAACTAGAGTGGTATATCGCAGGGCACATATGGGCCTTCTCCTGTTAGCTGTCTATTTCTCAGACCTCAGGCCAACACTCCTGACCTGTGTTTGTCCTAGTTTGCAGATGACTTCAGTTTGGTGTTCGATCTTCCACAGACTGACAGTTGCTCCAACGTAGGTTTAATCATGTTAACAATCAGTGCAAGGAGGAATAGCCTCAATTTAAATGTGAAAAAAATGTAATATAGTTCATTTTGGTAAACACAACATTTTTACATCATACCACGTGGGTAACACTGCTGATAATTCCTTGTTTTTTGACCATGTCTCTGCAGTAGTTTGAAAAGCCTGCTGTCTCGCTTATTTTATTTTCAAAGGCATCTCTTCTAAAATCAGGTAAGTCCAAATGCCCTTTAGTCATCTCAGCTGACTTAATATTCAGTATAATAACTCTGGTTGGCATTTATTTGTGTAAATATATTGCTCGAAAGAACTCCAAGATTCCTAATTCAGAAGATGAGTGGTCACAGGATCAGTAGTTATCCAGACAGGCTGGCAACTCACTCTGTCGCTTTTTGCACTTACCTCTTGCATGGGGATCTGTGTCTTGCCCTTTGAGCCATGAAAGGTCTGACCCTCCTTTGCCTCCTACTCATTTGGCTCCTTAAATATCTGGTTAAATGAAAATAAACCTTTATCAGTAGATAAAGTCATAGTAGGGTTAAGAGATTTATATTCCATTGTATCCCCACCTCAGAGTAGCATCCTTGCTACCGTCATTGTAATCTAAATAATTAGATGAGCAGTCTCAGGATTTCTTCTGGTCTGTCTTATGTTGACTGGCTATTGGTTAGGCTTGTAACGATCTGAAGACTGATTAACCAATCATTACTTATTTACTGATTTTGTTGCTCTTTAAGATGAGATGAGCCTCAAGATAATTCAGCTGGATCCAAGCTCTACCCTGGATAGCAAAAGTTAAGTAAGATAAAATTAAAAAAAAAAGTTGTGTGGTCTATGTGTAAGAACAGCAAGCTGCTGGTACCAAGATGTATTTCCTGGATTACAAAAGGAGTGGTATTTTCCTGGAATCACTTCTGACCCCAAAAGGTGGACAGGTGGACAGCTTGACACAACACCTACTTCTGGTCCTTCAGACCACAGAATTGACCGCAAGGCACCTCAGGTTCCTGGGCTACATGATGTCTACTTTTCACTTGTTACCTCTAGCAAGACTTCACATGAGGAAACTGCAGTGGTACCTCAGGTCAGTTTTGATGCAACACTCACACCCCCTTGAGTACAGGGTACCCCTCCTGCCCTGCCTCAAACAGGAAATTTATTAGTGGATGAATCAGGTGAACCTCACCCTGGGTCTTCCCCTCCAACCATCTCAACCCAAACAGATCCTGTACACAGATTCCTCAAACTTGGGCTGGGGAGCAACTCTGGGGCACCTGAAAGTTCAGAGAGTGTGGCCAGTGCCACACAGAAAAGAGCACATCAATATCTGAGAAATGAGATAAATATTATTGGCTCTGCAGGCCTTCCAAACCAAACTCCAACCAGGACCCCTAAAAATCTTTACAGACAATACAACAGTGCTGTGGTATCTCAACAAGTGGGGGGGGGCTGGAACAAATCATATTTGCTTTGCAGACTAGCTCTCCTGGTGTGGGAATTGGCCACCTCCCAGGGAGTACCCTTACAGGTGGTATACATACCTTCTCAACAGAAGTCTTAGGCAGACTCCCTCAGCGCATCCATGATGAAGGCACACAAATGGATGCTACACAGGGATGTCTTCCTGGACCTGGTCCACCGGTGGGGTACACCTCAAATAAATCTGTTTGCCTCCTTCAGCAACAGACAACTTCCTTACTTTTGCACCAGACTACAAGAAGCTCAGGCTATGGCGACAAATGCCTTTTCCATTTCCTGGAAGGGGATGTTTCTCTATGCATCCCCCCTTCTCCCTTGTTCAAAAGATCCTGATGAAGATCCAGCAGGACAGACAAAAAATCTTGCTGTTGACTCCCTATTGGCCAAGACAGCATTGGTTCCCCCCTCCTCTTACAACTATCCAAGGGCAATAATCACAAGTTACCTCTCAGAGTGGACCTTCTCACACAGCATAAGGGATCCAAAATACACCCACAGTGGCAATCTCTTCACCTCACCCTGTTGGTGATAGGAATCTAATCCCTTTCAGACTCCTTTACAATGAGGACATGCTCATTGTCCTGCAGGAGGCCATGAAACCAAACACCAGGAAATCTTACCTGTCAAAGTGGAAGAGATTCTCCATATGGTGTCTCAAAAGGCAGTTGAACCAGCTGAAAAGCGACACTCCTCTAGTGCTATCTTACCTTTGTGAACTATTGCAGATAAGGTTAGCTTTCTCATCCATTAAGACCCATTTGTCTGCCATTTTCTGCACGTCTTCCCCTGGATCCTCCTCAGCTTCCAGACTACCTGCAAAGCTGTTCCTTAAGGGGGTACTTCATCTCAGACCACCAGGGAAACCCTCTCCCCCTCCATGGAACCTGAACTATGTCTTAGAGAAGCTCCCACCCCCCCTCATATGAGCCAGCTGCTAAAGCTTCCCTAAAACATTGCACATGGAAGACTGTCCTCCTCATGGCCTTGACCTCAGCTGGGAGAGTGTCAGAGTTGCAAGCCCTCATGGCTATTCCACCCTTCCTAGTATTCTAGACAGGCAGGGTTACTCTTAGATCTAACCCTTCCTTCATGCCCAAGGTGGTTAAAGACCTCTCCCTAAATCAAGCCATCCACTTTACCCACCTTCTTCCCTAACCCAAAGGGAGACACTGAGAGTCCTCCATTCCCTGGATGTGTACAGACAACTCAGACTTTATCTACACAAAATCAGGTTCATCAGACATGCTGATCAACTGTTTGTTTCCTTCCACCCCAGGGCCTTAGGGAAGCCAGTATCTAAACAAACAATTTCAACATGGATTTCCAATACTATTACCTTTTGCTACAAACACCATGGGAAATCCCTGCAAGGTACTGTCAAAGCACACTCCATCAGGGCAATGGCATCCTCTGTGGCCTTCTTTAGGAGTTTGGACTCCTCCACTAAACTTGAAGCAGCCACTTGGTCTTCTGTGCGTACCTTCACCAAACATTACAAGTTAGACCACATTTCTACAGCCAGAGCTGGATTTGCCAGGGCTATCCTCCATGGATTCCTGGAGAATCTACTAGGCCACCCCCCCCCCTTACTCACAGTGTAGCTTTGGCACTCACCCATATGCACTGAATACTGCAACATGTGAATAGAAGGACATAGAAAAGTTGTGTAAAATCTTACCATAACCATAGATGTCCTTCTCTTCCATGTTGCAGTATTCCTTCCCACCCACCTACTCCTCCTGTTATACGCCAATTCCCTTTTTGGATGGCATGGGACTGGCTTTACCCTTATAAGGACTGGTTATGACTGGAGCTTACAGTTATGAGGGCTGGTGCATGCAGACATCACTTTCATGACCCACATTCTGCTAGCCATGTCAGACGTTCCACCCACCATACAGTGACTGAAATCTTTTGTATACTGACCAGACGCTCGGGTATCAAGAGGAAAAAACCCATATGTACTGAATACTGCAACATAGAAGAGAAGGACATCTATGGTTATGGTAAGATTTTATGCAACTTTCCTTTGCAGTTTAGAAAGGAACAATTAGTAGAGCATATAAAATATTACATGATAAATATAAGAATCAGTCAGATGAGGTTAGAAAGGATTAGGAAGATAGCGTACATAAGCAATTCACAAAGAAACACTGGGAGGATATATGTATGTCTCCCAAATATGCAACAAAGTCCAAAAGATTATATATCTTTGCTTGGATGTGTTTATACCCAGAGTAGACTCCAAAGAATTTTTCCTCAGCTAGACAGCAAATGTCGAAGGTGTGATGAAGAAGAAAACGGTAACTGGGAACATAATTTCTGAGAGTATAGTGAGTTGGTGGACTTTAAAGATTCCCTACAGACTGCTCTGGCAGAGATGCTGGGTAAGTAAGTTGGTGTAACTAAGGAAATTATTTTTTTTGAGCTGTGATACAGAATCAGAATTGCTTAGACATTGTAAGGCCTTGCTGCGTTTAATTATGATGGCTGCCAAAAAACAGTTACTATAAAATGGAAGTCACAGTCTAAACCCAATTTAGTAAAAGTAGCAAAGATAATAACAGAGATAAAACAACTGGAATTAGGATCTTTAGGAAAGAGTAGGAGCAATTTACATATGAAAAAAATGGGAAGTGTGGGATCAATACATGCAGAGGAGGAATGAGGTTTAAAAGAAGGCAGGAATTGAATGAGCTATGTAAAGGTCGACTGACAATGACTGGATATATTATAAGTGATATGTAATGTCTGCAGCTAGTCAGCATGGTTTGTAATGTATAATGTTTGCAATTGAGATGGTGTCGGTATGGTTTATTTTCATTTATATAAATGTAAGATTGAGTATGTCATACATGAATAATTTAATAAAGATGTTTCTTATTTAAAAAAGGATGTACACTGGTGTCTGTAGTAGGTATTGTACACCTGTGTCTGGAGCAGGTATTGTAGGACCAAGCTGCACACCTGTGTCTGGAGCAGATACTGTAGAATCAAGCTACACAACTGTGTCTGGAGCAGGTGTTGTAGGATCATGCTGCACACCTGTGTCTGGAGTAGGTGTTGTAAGATCAAGCTGTACACCTGTGTCTGGAGCAGGTATTGTAGGATCAAGCATTACACCTGTGTCTGGAGCAGGCATTATAGGATAAAGCTCCACACCTGCATCTGGAGCAGGAATTTTAGGATCAGGCTGTACACCTACAACTGCAGCAGGCATTGTAGGATATAGCTGTAGATCTGCAGCTGGAGCAGGCATTGGCATTATAGGATCATCAAGCTTATACACCTGTGTCTGGAGTAGGCATTGTAGTATCATAAAACTGTACAACTGCGTCTGGAGCAGGCATTGTAGGATCATCAAGCTATACACCTGCATCTGGAGCAGGCATTATAGGATCATCAAAGTATACACTTGCGTCTGGAACAGAGGTTGTAGGATCATCCAACTATAACCTGCATCTGGAGCAGACATTGTAGGATCATCAAGCTGTACACCTGCATCTGGAGCAGGTGTTGTAGGATCATCACATTATACACCTGCATCTGGAACAGGCATTGTAGGATCATCAAGCTATACACCTGTGTCTGGAACAGGAGTTGTAGGATCATCAAGCTATATACCTATGTCTGGAGCAGGCATTGTAGGATCATCAAGATATACACCTGCATCTGGAGCAGGTGTTGTAGGATCATCAAGATATACACCTGCGTCTGGAGCAGGCATTGTCGGATCATCAAGATATACACCTGCCTCTGGAGCAGGCATTGTCGGATCATCAAGATATACACCTGCGTCTGGAGCAGGCATTGTCGGATCATCAAGATATACACCTGCGTCTGGAGCAGACATTGTAGGATCATCAAGATATATATACACCTGCATCTGGAGCAGGCGTTGTAGGATCATCAAGATATACACCTGCGTCTGAAGCAGGCATTGTAGGATCATCAAGATATACACCTGCATCTGGAGCAGGCATTGTAGGATCATCAAGATATACACCTGCATCTGGAGCAGGTGTTGTAGGATCATCAAGATATACACCTGCGTCTGGAGCAGGCATTGTCGGATCATCAAGATATACACCTGCGTCTGGAGCAGGCGTTGTCGGATCATCAAGATATACACCTGCGTCTGGAGCAGACATTGTAGGATCATCAACATATACACCTGCATCTGGAGCAGGCGTTGTAGGATCATCAAGATATACACCTGCATCTGGAGCAGGCATTGTAGGATCATCAAGATATACACCTGGGTCTGGAGCAGGCATTGTAGGATCATCAAGATATACACCTGGGTCTGGAGCAGGCATTGAAGAATCATCAGGCTGTACACCTGCGTCTGAAGCAGGCATTGCAGGATCAGGCTGTGCACCTACATCTGGAGCATGCATCGTAGAATCATCAAGCTATACACCTGCGCCTGCAGCAGGCATTGTAGGATCATCAAGCTGTTGTAAGATCAAGCTGTACACCTGTGTCTGGAGCAGGTATTGTAGGATCAAGCAGTACACCTGCAACTGAAGCAAGCATGGTAGGATCTAGCTGTACATCTGTATTTGGAGCAGGCATTGTAGGACCATCAAGCTGTACACCTGCTTCTGGAGCAGGCATTGTAGAATCATCAAGATATCCACCTGCATTTGGAGCAGGTTTTGTAGGATCATCAAGCTATATACCTACGTCTGGAGCAGGTGTTGTAGGATCAGGCTGTACACCTGCATCTGGAGCAGGTATTGTAGGATCAAGCTGTACACCTGTGTCTGGAGCAGATACTATAGAATCAAGATGCATAAATGTGTTTGGAGCAGGTGTTGTAGGATCACGCTGTACACCTGTGTCTGGAGCAGGTGTTGTAAGATCAGCTGTACACCTTTGTCTGGAGCAGGTATTGTAGGATTAAGCAGTACACCTGTGTCTGGGCCTGACACTGTAGGATCAAGCTGCACACCTGCATCTAAAGCTGGAATTTTAGGATCAGGCTGTACACCTGCATCTGCAGCAGGCATTGTAGCATATAGCTGTACACCTGCAGCTGGAGCAGGTATTGTAGGATCATCAAGCTATACACCTGTGTCTGGAGCAGGTGTTGTAGGATCATCAAGCTATACACCTGCATCTGGAGCAGGTGTTGTAGGATCATCAAGCTGTACACCTGTGTCTAAAGCAGGTGTAAGATCAAGCTGTACACCTGTGTCTGGAGCAGGTATTGTAGGATCAAGCAGTACATTTGTGTCTGGAGCAAGCATTGTAGGATCAAGCTGCACACCTGCATCTGGAACAGGAATGTTAGGATCAGGCTGTACACCTGCATCTGCAGAAGGCATTGTAGGATGTAGCTGTACACCTGCAGCTGGAGGAGGTATTGTAGGATCATCAAGTTGTACACCTGTATCTGGAGCAGGCATTGTAGGATCATCCAAGCTATACACCTGCATCTGGAGCAAGCATTGTAGGATCATCAAGCATTACACCTGTGTCTGGTGCAGGAGTTATAAGATCATCAAGCAATATGCCTGCGTCTGGAGCAGGCGTTATAGGATCATCGAGCAATACACCTGCATCTGAAGCAGCCATTGTAGGATCATGAAGCTATACACCTGCATCTGGAGCAGGCATTGTAGGATCATCAAGCTATACACCTGCCACTGGAACAGAGGTTGTAGGATCATCAAGTTATACACCTGCATCTGGAGCAGGCGTTGTAGGATCATCAAGCTCTACACCTGCGTCTGGAGCAGGTGTTGTAACATCAAGTTGTACACCTGTGTCTGAAGCAGGTATTGTAGGATCAAGCAGTACACCTGCGTCTGGAGCAGACATTGTAGGATCAAGCTGTACACCTGCATCTGGAGCAGGAACATTAGGATCAGGCTGTACACCTGCATCTGCAGTAGGAATTGCAGGATCTAGCTATACACCTGCATCTGGAGCAGGCATTGTAGGATCATCGGGCTGTACACCTGCGTCTTTAGCAGGCATTGTAGGATCATTAAGATATAAACCTGCATCTGGAACAGAACTTGTAGGATTATCAAGCTGTACACCTGCATCTGGAGTAGGCATTGAAAGATCATCAAGATATAAACCTGCGTCTGGAGCAGAAGTTATAGGATCATCAAGCTATACACCTACATCTGCAACAGGCATTCTAGGATCATCAAGCTATACACCTACATCTGGAGCAGGCATTGCAGGAGCAGGCTGTACACCTGTGTCTGGAGCAGGCATTGTAGGATCAGGCTGTACACCTGCATCTGGAGCAGGCATTGTAGGATCATCAAGCTATACACCTGCATCTGGAGCAGGTGTTTTAAGATCAAGCTGTACACCTGTGTCTGGAGAAGGTATTTTAGGATCAAGCGGTACACCCGTGTCTGGAGCAGGTATTTTAGGATCAAGAGGTACACCCACATCTGGAGCAGGCATTGTAGGATCAAGCTGTACATCTGCATCTGGAGCAGGAACTTTATGAGATGGCTGTACACCTGCATCTGCAACAGGAATTGCAGGATCTAGCTGTACACCTGCATATGCAGCAGGCATTGTAGGATCATCAAGATATCCACCTGCATCTGGAGCAGGCATTGTAGGATCATCAAGATGTACACCTGCATTTGGAGCAGGTTTTGTAGGATCATCAAGCTATATACCTGCGTCTGGAGCAGGTGTTGTAGGATCAGGTTGTACACCTGCATGTGGAGCAGGTATTGTAGGATCAAGCTGCACACCTGTGTCTGGAGCAGATACTATAGAATCGAGCTGCATAAATGTGTTTGGAGCAGGTGTTGTAGGATCACGCTGTACACCTGTGTCTGGAGTATGTGTTGTAAGATCAGCTGTACACCTTTGTCTGGAGCAGGTATTGTAGGATTAAGCAGTACACCTGTGTCTGGGCCTGACACTGTAGGATCAAGCTGCACACCTGCATCTAAAGCTGGAATTTTAGGATCAGGCTGTACACCTGCATCTGCAGCAGGCATTGTAGCATATAGCTGTACACCTGCAGCTGGAGCAGGTATTGTAAGATCATCAAGCTATACACCTGTGTCTGGAGCAGGTGTTGTAGGATCATCAAGCTATACACCTGCATCTGGAGCAGGTGTTGTAGGATCATCAAGCTATACACCTGTGTCTGGAGCAGGTGTTGTAGGATCATCAAGCTATACACCTGCATCTGGAGCAGGTGTTGTAGGATCATCAAGCTATACACCTGTGTCTAAAGCAGGTGTTGTAGGATCATCAAGCTATACACCTGTGTCTGGAGCAGGTATTGTAGGATCAAGCAGTACATTTGTGTCTGGAGCAAGCATTGTAGGATCAAGCTGCACACCTGCATCTGGAACAGGAATGTTAGGATCAGACTGTACACCTGCATCTGCAGAAGGCATTGTAGGATGTAGCTGTACACCTGCAGCTGAAGCAGGTATTGTAGGATCATCAAGTTGTACACCTGTGTCTGGAGCAAGCATTGTAGGATCATCCAAGCTATACACCTGCATCTGGAGCAGGCGTTGTAGGATCATCAAGCTATACACCTGTGTCTAAAGCAGGTGTTGTAGGATCATCAAGCTATACACCTGTGTCTGGGGCAGGTATTGTAGGATCAAGCAGTACATTTGTGTCTGGAGCAAGCATTGTAGGATCAAGCTGCACACCTGCATCTGGAACAGGACTGTTAGGATCAGACTGTACACCTGCATCTGCAGAAGGCATTGTAGGATGTAGCTGTACACCTGCAGCTGGAGCAGGTATTGTAGGATCATCAAGCATTACACCTGTGTCTGGAGCAGGAGTTATAAGATCATCAAGCAATATGCCTGCATCTGGAGCAGGCATTATAGGATCATCGAGCAACACACCTGCATCTGAAGCAGCCATTGTAGGATCATGAAGCTATACACCTGCATCTGGAGCAGGCATTGTAGGATCATCAAGCTGTACACCTGCCTCTGGAACAGAGGTTGTAGGATCATAGGTTCATAGGTTCATAGGTTTATACTAGGCTAACTGCCCTAGGGCATTTATAAGCCTAGCCCAAAGTTATGTGGCTTACACCGCCCCTTATGTTAGAAATACTGTGCCCATTAGTTTGTTTTGCCTCTGTCCAGTAGTGACACAGAGATGATTCTCGGGGTAAACCTACGATCTCCCACCCACCGGTGAAGATTTCTCTTGAACAGAGCCAGTGAGGTGCTCTGTCTCACATGGACCGGGATTTTATTCCACAGCATGGGGAGTCTTTGGGTGATAAATCTATCCCTCCAGCACGTCCTATTTATATCCATGCTAAGGTTTAAGTCTCTTGCTCTAGTGATTTTGGTGGATTTGTTTTTTTTGAGGTGGAGCATGTCCATTAATTCCGGGTTGGTCATGGCCTTGTATGTCAGGCACAGGTCACCTCTGAGCAGACGGTATGCAACTGAATAGAGTTGGAGTTTCTTCAGTCTGGCAGCATATGACAGGTTTTGGAGTCCCTTTATCCTTTTGGTGAGGAACTTTTGGGGTCTCTCCAATTGCTGCAGGTGTCGGGTGAGATACATCCCGAATGGGGCATTGTACTCGATCATTGGTCTGATAAGTGAAGAGTACAGGGGAACAATGACCTCACTTGATCTGGATGTGAATCCCTTCATGATCAGGTGGGCAATGTAGAAGGTCTTTCGAACCACTTTAGCAACGTGAGTGTCAAACGAGAGGCCACTGTCAACCTAGGTCCCCAGGTCCCTGATAACCTCTTCTGTGCTTAGTGGGTTGCCACCTATATGGTAGCTTGGGGTTACCTTGTTTTTCCCGAAGGGTATGACTATACACTTTTTTGCGTTTAACTTCAGGCCATGGCTCTGGCACCAGCTATCAGTTTCCGTGAGACCCCTCTGAAGGATGTCTGCGTCCGATGTACTATCCACTATGGCACCCAGTTTGCAGTCATCCGCAAACTTTGTCAGCCATAGTCCTCCTATGTTTGCCTGTACTTCTGAGAAGTAGATGCCGAACAGTAGGGGGCCAAGGACTGAGACCTGTGGGACTCAACTTGTAACCGGCTTGGAGTCTGACATGGCTCCAGCAACTCTAACCCTGTGGGTTCTGTCCTTTAGCCAGTTTGCAACCCATCTTGTGACATATGGGTTTACATTTAAGCTGGTAAGTTTCTCTATAATACCCGAGTGGGGTATTGTGTCGAAAGCTTTTGCAAGGTCAAGGTAGGCTGTATGGACTGCCTTTCCCTCATCAATGGCCTTGGTGACTGTTTCGAAGAAGTCGACCAAGTTCAAAAGGCAAGATCTGCCCTTGACAAAGCCAAACTGGGTTGGGTCCAAGGTCTGCAAGTCCCCTATGTCCTTGTTTATGAGTTCCATTATGATCCTCTCCATAGCTTTGCAGACCAGGCTTGTTAAGCTTATGGAGCGGTAATTACCAGGGTCCGTAGAGGCACCGCCTTTGTGGAGTGGGACCACAGTTGCCGTACGCCACTCCTTGGGCACATATCCTGTGGTGAGGCTAAGATTAAACAGCTGCCTTATGTGCGGGTTTAGTTCTTTATTAAGTTCATGTAGCACACAGCCGGGGACCCCATCCAGTCCCATTGATGCTGTGTTTTTCGCTTTAGAGAGAGCAGCTTTCACCTGCGCATTTGAGATGTCTGGGAGGCTACACTCAGTTGGGATAGTTATCTCTCCTTTTGGGGGGGAGAGGGGGGTGAAGTTTGTGCTGAACCTGTCTGCCAGTATGTTGGCAATGTCTGTGGGTTTAGTGATTTTTGTATCATTTTGGACTAATTCTGAGCATATCTGGGAGTTTCCACCCAGGTTTCTGACATAGCTGAAGAAGGCCTTATGATTGTCTTTTGAATCTATGGCAATTTTTCTCTCAAAGTTGGCCTTGGATGATTTTATGAGGGATCGTAGTTTCTTGCTAGTGCTGATCAAAGATGCCTTCCCTTTTTGGGATTTTGCTCTATCATGTAATAGCTTTCTCCTCTTTTTGTAAAGTTTGTTTATGGCTGGGGTCCACCAGACTGGACGTTTGCCCTTGGTGGAAAGAGTCTTGGTTTTATTTGGGATTGCCTGATCCATGCAGTCCTGAAGGTGTTCATAGAAGGCATTTGTAAGGGCTTCCGCAGCTTGGGTTGTGGTTTCCATTGGCTCGGGGGCCTTGAAGGATACCACACCTGTCTTGAGTAGTGTGAAGTTTGCTTTAGAGAAGTTCTTCACTGTGGTCTTTTTTGTTTGGGGTGGGGGTGGGATGTAGATTTCTAGTGAAATTAGTTTATGATCTGATCTCACCAATGAGGGATATACTTTCGGTGTGGAGCATTTTGTCCCCATGTTCGTGATGATGAGATCTAGTATATTTTCTCCTCTTGTGGGGACGGTGACTAGTTGTTCCATGGCATTTGAATTTATGAACTCCAGGAACTTTTGGGCTAGAAACTTTGGGCTTGAGTAATGTTCCCAGTCTATATTCGGGTAGTTGAAGTCACCCAATATGATGGTGTTTGGTGATACATTTATACCCTCCAGTGTCTTCAGGAAGGCTGTGTGGGTTTCCTGAGTTTGAGAGGGTGGCCTGTAGCATGCTACAAATTATAGAGCAGTTTTGCCTATGGTTAATTGCACCTGGATGGTTTCCGATGCTTCGTGCGTAGCCACCAACCTGGAGGTGTGGGTATCCTTGATGAATATTGATACACCCCCTCCTTTTGTGGTGTGGTCCGGGTTTTGGGGCCGGAACGCATGATATGAGATGAAACCTGATAGTGCCGGGGTGCTCTCAGGAGCCATGAACCAGGTTTCAGTCACAGCACAGACATTGATGTTCTCCATACTGAGAAGGGCCTCGAGTGCGTGCATTTTGAGATTTAGACTTCTGGCATTGAGCAGCATTACACTTAGTTTCTTCACGTTTTTGTTTTCTAGGGTGGTAGGTTTAGAATTTGAGCCTTGCCTAAAAAAGGCACTATGGGGTGGCAAGAGCCTTAGCCAATATCCGGAATCCCAGGGGTGACAGGTGCAAGCCGTCCCTTGCGAAGCAGCGTGGCTTGTCGAGCATGTCATCCCAGGCAGACAGGCACTGGATCCCCTTTGAATGACACCAGAAATTAAGCCAATTGTTAAAGCTGATCATCTTGTCACTATATTGTGGCATCATTCTTGGTGAAGGAAGGATACTGCTCAGGGTCAGGGTCATACCTGCCTGGGCTACATAATCAGAGAGCTCCTCTATGTCTCTTTTCATGTAGTCCAGGGAGATACGTCTCAGGTCGTTCACACCAGCATGGACAATGACTGTGTCATACTTGTACTTGCCGTGGAGTGACCTGAGTGCTTGTGTTATGTGGCGGATTCTAGCGCCCGATAGGCAGCTTACCGTGACCCTCTCCTTGTTCAGCCTGGTGAGTGGGACGTCAGTGTGTCTGACTATGGAGTCACCTATGACAAGTATGTTTGGTGTTGTATTTGGCCTTAAGGGCAGTGACTGCTTTGCACACTGATTTTGTTGTTTATGTGTTGTTTGTGTGGTGTATTGAGTTTGCAGTTGCTTGGGTGTCTGCTTTGGAGGCCGCTGCTGTTTAGGTAAATCAAGCTATACACCTGCCTCTGGAACAGAGGTTGTAGGATCATCAAGTTATACACCTGCATCTGGAGCAGGTGTTGTAAGATCATCAGTCAATACATCTGCATCTGGAGCAGGCATTGTAGGATCATCAAGCAATACACCTGCGTCTGGAGCAGGCGTTGTAGGATCATCAAGCTCTACACCTGCGTCTGGAGCAGGTTTTGTAACATCAAGTTGTACACCTGTGTCTGAAGCAGGTATTGTAGGATCAAGCAGTACACCTGCATCTGGAGCAGACATTGTAGGATCAAGGTGTACACCTGCATCTGGAGCAGACCTTGTAGGATCAAGCTGTACGCCTGCATCTGGAGCAGACCTTGTAGGATCAAGCTGTACGCCTGCATCTGGAGCAGGAACTTTAGGATCAGGCTGTACACCTGCATCTGCAGCAGGAATTGCAGGATCTAGCTGTACACCTGCATCTGGAGCAGGCATTGTAGGATCATCAGGCTGTACACCTGCATCTTTAGCAGGCATTGTAGGATCATTAAGATATAAACCTGCATCTGGAACAGGACTTGTAGGATTATCAAGCTATACACCTGCATATGGAGCAAGCATTGTAGGATCATCAAGCTATACACCTACATCTGGAGCAAGCATTGCAGGAGCAGGCTGTACACCTGTGACTGGAACAGGCATTGTAGGATCAGGCTGTACACCTGCATCTGGAGCAGGCATTGTAGGATCATCAAGCTATACACATGGATCTGGAGCAGGTGTTGTAAGATCAAGTTGTATACCTGTGTCTGGAGAAGGTATTTTAGGATCAAGCTGTATACCTGTGTCTGGAGAAGGTATTTTAGGATCAAGCTGTACACCCGTGTCTGGAGCAGGTATTTTAGGATCAAGAGGTACACCCGCATCTGGAGCAGGCATTGTAGGATCAAGCTGTACACCTGCATCTGGAGCAGGAACTTTATGAGCTGGCTGTACACCTGCATCTGCAACAGGAATTGCAGGATCTAGCTGTAGACCTGCATATGCAGCAGGCATTGTAGGATCATCAAGCTGTACATCTGTGTCTCGAGCAGGCATTGTAGGATCATCAAGTTATACACCTGCATCTGGAGCAGGTGTTGTAAGGTCAAGCTGTACACCTGCGTCTGGAGCAGTCATTGTAGGATCAGGCTGTACACCTGCATTTGGAGCAGGCATTGCAGGATCAGGCTGTACACCTGTGTCTGGAGCAGGCATTGTAGGATCAGGCTTTACACCTTCGTTGGGAGCAGGTATTGTAGGATCAAGCTTTACAACTATGTTTATTGCATTTATGATGGAGTTAGGCTGTGTACACCTCTGCTGTGTAATAGGTATTACAAAATCAGGCTATGTGCACCTGTGTTCTCCAGTAGGTTTTATAGAATTAATCTATACAGATTTGTTTGGAGCAGGTATTATTGGATAAGGCAGTAAACCTGTCTGTGTAGCACATTTTATAAGGTCAAACTGCACTCCTTTGTCTGTAGCAGATAGTATGGAATTAGCCTGTACATTTGTGTCTGTAGTAGGTTTTATGAGATCAGGCTGTACAGCTCTGTCTGAAGTAGATGTTGTAGGAACACACTGAGCACCTGTGTCGAGAACAGGTATTATAGAAATAGGCTGTACACTTGTGTTTGTAGTAGATATTATAGTGTCAGGCTGTACACCTATACCTGTAGCAGGTATTACAGGATCACGCTGTACAGTGGTGAATAGTGGGTGTTTTTGTGGAATTGAGCTGAAAAGCTGTCTCTCTATCCAATATTATAAGGCCAGGCCGTACACATGTCTATAGCATGTGTCTTGAGGTCTGTCTATACAGCTGCATCTGTAGCAGGTATTGGATCAGACTGTACACCTGTGTCTGTAACATGTATTTTAGAAACGTTATGTATGCAGCAAAAGTATTATTGAAAGCAGGGAGGGAATTTGTAATAAATTCAGTTATAGATGTTATATAGGAAGTAATTTACTCAAAGGAAACAGAAAAGAGGAAGCAGCAAACATCAACTGTGACATGTCTGTTTCAAATTAGCTAAAATGGTAAATATGAGAAGTTGGACATGAAAAAGGTTACCAGTAGGGAGACAGGAGAGAACAGGGAGAAGGAAGGTGAAACTTTAAAGAAAAAGTCACATGGTAACAATGTAAGGCAACAATAAAGCTTGCATTATGGGCTGCCTCAGTGGACTACATTTTTAACCAAGGTGAGCTAAACATCTGCTCTTTCAGAGCAGATTTGGAAAACTGACGAGTCAGAATACCTTTGACTTATTTTAGCAGTTGTATTAGCAGCTTACCCAAAATATATTTATAAAGAAAACAAATGAATATTTTAAATGGCTAAACGGCAGGCATCCAACAGGTGTTCTGTGGGCCACAAACCGGCCCACCAAATCATTGCATCTGAAGTTCATGGCCATCAGCATGACCCTTTTTTTGCTGCCTAAGTTGCTGAGGCCAAACCCCAAGATGCTGACGTCATTGTAAACTGCTTAGAAGAGTACATAGTGCACTTAGAGTTACACTGTTGCTGTACACTTTCTAGCAATAGCTAGAGTGGAGTCTATTACATTTCTATTGATAAATTATGATGCTGTCCTCACTGGTTCTTACATTTCATTCTTTGTGTGAGTTTGAGTTAGGACAGTATGGTGCAATAAATTTAAAGGCAGAGGCTGCATTCAACAAAGGAAGGACTGTTCCTTCAAGATGTGGGAGTGCTTGTCTTGCTGCATTTCTCAGTGCATTGTGGATATTGGCAGGAGGCTTAGATTTATTTTCTCTGCCTTCTCACTATCAAGCGGTATTGCTGTAAGCTTCCCATTGCAAACTTAAGGCAACATTGACAAAACTGACAGATCCCTTCTACAATTTAATGTTACTGCAGACTGGATTATGCTGTTTTTGTTAGCAGTTTCTTTACTGTGTTTGCTGGTGAGATGTTTATAGTACTACTGATGTACTTTATTGCAAATAAGTTGTCATTGTCATCTGTTTAAAAAGAAAACAAAACAATTGGTGCCACCGACTGTCCCATTGAATTTTAATAATTCATAATAAATACACACACTAATCATTTTGGTCCTTAGAAATAGGAGGAGGAAAGTACTTGTTCTGCATTTAATATATGTTATTACAGCTCAGTGGTAAGGGCAGCCACGGTGGTGCAGTGGTTAGCGTTGTCACCTCACAGTGGTTTGATCCTTGGCTGGTGTGCCTTCTGTGCGGAGTCTGCATGTCCTCCCTGTGGTCGAGTGGGTTTCCTCCCACATCCCAAAGACAGCAGTAGGTGGATTGGACACTCTAAATTGGCCCTAGGTGTGTGTGTGTGTGTGTGTGCCTTCTTTGGAAGGTTGGGCGCCGAGCTGGCAACTCGACACCGTAAAACTCCACTGCCAATCATGAGCAGATAGGTAATCCGCTGTGGCGACCCCTAACCGGGAAAAACCGAAAGAAGAAGAAGACAGCTCAGTGGCAATGTGAATGACAATTAATTTGTTTTCATTCCTTTTTACAGCAGTTTTATGGCAGACATGTCAATAGCAGTAGCCATAGTCATCCTCCAGAAAATATTAAAATTTGTGAAAGACTTTCATTATAGGGCGAATGAGGTGCAGCTTTTTTAAAATGTGATTTTTGCATTACTGAAGTCAGATTGAGCAAGAAGCATAGGTTTGTAAAATACTTATGAGGCAGTCGAACAATGAATTTTACAAACCTCCTTCCTCTTTTTGCTTGCACTGACTTTAGTAATGCTGGAAAAGCATTAAAAGTTGAGTATGAACAAGATGCAGATTTACTCCCTGTGCTGTGGCAAGGTCACCCATAAGTGTGGCAGCAGTGCTGCCACCTATGCCCATTGATTGACAGCAGAACTCCTGAAGAACATACCACTTCAAGTTTTCCTGTTGGTTTATTTTACTTGTACCTCATTAGAAGGGACTAACTTCATTTTGACTCCTATGTGTTATTGGAACAAGTTTGAACAATTATGGTGGACATTTTTAATACCAATCTAGTATTTGATGTGGCTTTCAAGGCTACTGAGCTAGGATGCATATATGTGATACAACTTGGGATATATTACAGTGGCCATTTTTTTTTAATAATCTGACATTTCGGGTATACATAGCTAGTTTAAGTGGTTATAGCTGGGGGATATTATGTAGTCTGTGAGTGAAATGGATTGACTTCTGCAACCATTTTATCACAACAGTCATTGATCTGGCTTTGCAGGGCTAATATATATGCATTTTAAGCAAAATGGTATTCTTTACAGTGGCCATATTGTTTTTACCTTTGCTGATTGTTTGACTTTGCATTGATAGTGTGGATTTCTGGGACTTAAGTGGAGATAGATTACTGTGGCCATTACTGTTTGCATTTGACTGTGCTCGTCAGTGGGATAATGTATGTATCTGATAGCAATAAATGTAAATACTTGACTATGATCATTATTCTCATTATTTTTTTTGTTCACAATCTTGTATATAAGTTGCACACAATAAACTGGCAGTAAATTTTGTGTAAAGGCATTTTGTGGATGAAAGTGGCTGACCCCTGTCTTTATTTGAACACAGTTAAACAGTCCTTTGATTTTGCTTGGCAGGGCTAGTCTGCTTATGAGTGAAGCAAGTTGAAATACATTATTGTAGTATTCCTTTCACTGAAACATCAAAGGCATGTTCAAAGCATGCAGTTAAAGTATTTATTGTTAAAATATCACTGAAATGACTTATTGAAGGTCTGTAGTGTATACTGATGTGACTAGCAACTGGAGTATAGTGGCTGTAATTAATTTCATGTTTATTTCAGAAAGGGTTTTACTGAAGAATATTTTTGGAAAGCTAACTAGACATAGAAGAAAGTTGGTGAGCTCGCATTAAGCTTTGACTTTTATATTTTGGTTCATCTTGATTTCTTTTCCACAGATACTTAAGACAGCTCTGTCTTCTTGTAAGAAAAGAAAGATCAATAGTGAGGGTCATGTTTCCAAATGCTTGTGGGCTGTGGACTGTTTCATCATAAAACAGAATGGTGTAATTTTGTTTTTTATCTATCAAGAAACTTCTTTATCTTGTTTTGCCCAAGGAGTACAAAATAAAATGCCATTATACTATAAAAATTTAGCTAACTTTTGACGGCATCACTGGAAAACTGAGGACCATTACATTTACACTGTTGTAGCAAGATTTCTTTTAATGTTTTTAAGTGGGTTGCGAGCTTAAGTGTTCATAGTCATGGCAAGCATACAGTGATCCTGAAACTGCCAGTGTTGTGTCATCTCTTCTGGTTCATTGACCGAGATAGTACACGCCTTTGACTTATTAGGTATAGAAAGCAGATGTATGTTGGATCATGGTATCGTTGTCCCCTCCTCCCGATCTTGCAAGTACAATATGTGGCCACTCAACCAAGAAGGTTCAACACCACTGGGCTGAACATTACATGTATTCTGTTGTGATGACAATACATAACATATTTGTATTGTAGCAAAATGCTAACAAATACTCTTGTTTTTAGGTAGACGAAGCACAGAATGCAGTCGGCTGTCATCACTTGAAAGACCCCAGTTACATCACTCTGCAGAAAACGTGCCACAGTGTGCACAGACTGGAAAGGGATATGACAAGCTTCATCTTAAGCCTATAAAACAGATTTCTTTGGGACATAAGTTGAAAAGGAGTTCTGAAAGTAACACATGTTTTACTGTACAGCAAGGTCCGGCAATCTATCACAGACCTCATAAACGGAAGAAGTCCTATAAGTGTACTGAGTGCAGTAAGTGTTTCACAACTCACTTTGGCCTTCGACAGCACTGTGCCCTTCACACAGGGGACAAACCATACAAATGTACTCAGTGCAGTAAGTGTTTCACATTTCTCAGTAGCCTTCGACATCATCAACTTGTTCACAGAGGAGAGCGACCATATAAATGTGATGAGTGTGGTAAGTGTTTCACATGCCTTAGTAGTCTTCGACTCCATCATTCTACTCACCTGAGAGAAAAACCATATAAATGTACTGAATGCAGTAAGTGTTTTTCATACAGAAAAAGTCTAGCAGACCATCATGCCATTCACACAGGAAATAAACCATATAAATGTACTGAATGCAGTAAGTGTTATGCACACAAAAGAAGTTTACTACATCATCAAAAGACTCACATGGGTGAGAAACCATATAAATGTACTGAATGTAGTAAGTGTTTCATATTTCTCAGTAACCTCCTGCAGCATCAGATAATTCACAAACGGGAGAAACCACACAAATGTTCTGAGTGCAATAAGTGTTTCACATCTTCCCGTTACCTTCAATTGCATCAGGGCCTACACACAGGAGAGAAACCACATAAATGTACTGAATGTGGTAAGTGCTTTGTAAGCAAGGGACATCTAAGATACCACTTAAACTCTCACACAGGAGAGAAGCCATATAAATGTTCTGAATGTGGTAAGTGCTTTGCACAAAAAGAGCACCTAAAATACCATCAGTTTTCTCACACAGGGGATAAACCATATAAATGTACTGAATGCAGTAAATGCTTCTCACGTCTTAGTTACCTTCAGCAGCATCATGTTGTTCACACGGGCGAGAAGCCATATAAATGTGAAGAATGCAGTAAATGTTTCCCACGTATCAGTAATCTTCGACAGCACCAAGCTATTCATGCAGGAGGGAAGCCATACAAGTGTGCTGAATGCAGCAAGTGTTTCACTTCTCTGTCTAGTCTTCAGCGCCATATTAGTGTTCACACAGGAGAGAGTATTTATAAATGTGGTGAATGTAGTAAGTGTTTTACACGAAAAGGAAGCCTACTATACCATCAAGTTCTTCACACAGGGGAAAAGCCATATATATGTACTAAATGCAGTAAGTGCTTTGCACAGAAGAGATACTTAAAATACCACCAGAAGTCTCACACAGAGAATAAAGGGGTCCGATTGGAGAGATAAGTCAGCAAGCAAAGGAGAGTAGTATTGCTGAAATTGAATTCATCCTCAAGTATTGGTGAGCACCTTCATGAGCTGGATCCTGTTTTTCACAAAATCTCACCAAGACAACTGATATATAGACTATATTTATATAGCATATATCATGGAGAGAAGAAGGTTAAAAATTAAAGACAGCTGGGTGCACGATACACAAGATAAAAACATGCCCAATCCTGGTAGGTGCACCAGTGCCAGGACTGGAAAAAAGTAACAGTGGAGAATCCTCAAAATACAGAAACATTCCTACAATGGGGCCATACCATGCCCAGGGGGATTGTCCCCCTTTTGTAGAAGGAAGTAGCAATCCACAAAAAAGAAGCACCATAAAAACTATAGAGTGGACTGTTGAGGATAAGAAAGAAATTATGTATTGTTACTATTACACAAAAAGCCCAGAATTTCCAGGCACAAGATGTACAAAAAGATTAAGAGAGAAATTAGAGGAAAGAAAAATGCTTCCACAACAAAAATTGTCAGAAGCCTCAACTAAACATTTGTGTTCATTAATGCAACAAATACAGACCAAGAAACTTGGATCTGTTTGGAAAAAGAAGTGCGAAAATATAAACAACAAAACCTAGAGATTTTTAAAAGTGTAAAAAAGAAATATGAATATGGGAAAGAGAGAGATTTGATATGGTGCAATATTTATGCAAAGGTGAAAGCCCCAAAGATATTCAAAGAGAAGTACAGACAATGGCATCCAGATATGGAAAATTTCACAATAAAAGTAATATCACAAAGAGGGAATGTAAAAAAGAAGATTATTAAAGTAGAAGTAAAAAAAAAAAATAGAAGTTGAAGTTATGGAGTCCCTGCGAAGTGAAGGGTTTGTTGTAGAAAGTCTAACACAGGTTACATCACAGCATGATGGAGTGAGTCTCCAAAGTAATGAGAAACAGGAAGATCAGGAGACATGGAAGAAGTATGGACATGAGAAAGAAAGAGATTTAATATGGTGTAATATTTATGCAAAGGAGAAAGCAAAACTAATCACTACAAAAAGAGCAGCACCAAAGATATTTGAAGAGAAATACAGGCAAAGGAATTCAGACATGAAAAACTTTACAATACAAAAAATAAGACGGGGGAAAAGTAGAAAAGGAGATAGTAATTGGAGAATTTAAAGAAATAGAAACTTAGGTTATAGAGTACCTGTGAAGTGAAGGATTCAGTGTAGAAAATCTAATTCAGAAAGCACACAACAAGATTGGGCAATGGACATCCAAATTAAGGACAAAGCAGTGGAATGGGAAGCAATTAGTCAGATGCCATTTGAAGATATTTTGTAGCCTTCCACAGGAAACCAGTATAAATGGTTCACTTGAAGCTGGACAGCAAGGGAAGGAACAGGAAACTGTGGAAACTCTGACGCAGTCATTGTTGAGTGAGAGGCCAGTGAGTTCCCATATGACAGAACAGTGGATGGCACAGGAAGAAATTGAAGAGAATGTGTCACAGGAAGATGCTGTAGAACATTGAATAGAATGCTCGCAGGAGATGGAAAATGAAAAGTGTGCCCTCAGTTTAGAAGAAAATTAGTTAAGAAGAGTTGCTTGATTTGATAGAGAGAGACATATTAAGATCAATGAAAGAAATAGACCGCAGAAGGTCAATAAAACCCCAAAAGTCAGAAGTTTGATAAAATAAATGAATACAGTAATTAGGACTTTTCATACAGATCCATGTAATATAATAGAAGTAAACAGGATATATTGTGTTCAGATAAATTAATAACTGATAACGTTCTACCACAAGTACACAGGGCTGTGAGGTAAAGGAAGGGGAGAAATTGAATACCATCATGGAAGTATCAAATAGAGAAAACTATAAAGCAATTAAGACAAGAAGTGTCACTTTTAGAAGAGTAGAGAAGAGGGAACAGATCAACAAAAAATACTTAGAAAAACAGATGTGATAAAAGCAATGTGCAGTATTAGAACAGATCAGGATCTGTCATCACAAATAAACTAAAAATCTCAGCACAGGTGGAAAAACTTAAGATACGCAGATAAATATAAAGGAAAGGTACAAAATAAGCAATTTATCGATGACCCAAAAAGTTTTATAGAGAACTGGCAAACAAGCTAAAAGGAATTGGACTACCACCAAAAAAAGAAGAAATAGATATATTTTGGAGAAGCAAATATGAAGATTCTGTGGAACATGACTTCTTCTTTCGGCTTTTCCTGGTTAGGGGTCGCCACAGCAGATCACCTGTCCACTCATGATTGGCAGTGGAGTTTTACGGTGTCGAGTTGCCAGCCTGGCGCCCAACCTTCTACAGAAGGCACACACACACATGCACTCACGCCTAGGGCCAATTTAGAGTGCCCAATCCATCTACAGCATGTCTTTGGGATGTGAGAGGAAACTGGAGCACCCAGAGGAAACCCACGCGACCACTGGGAGGACATGCAGACTCCGCACAGAAGGCACCCCAGCCGAGGATCAACCCAGAGAATCTCTTGCTGGAAAGGCAACAACGCTAACTGCTGCACCACCGTGGCTGCCCATTCTGTGGAACATAACAAAGATGCTAAATGGATAGAAAAAGGTAAACAAAGAATAAGAAGTTTAAAGGTACAAGATATGAAATGAGATTAAATAACAGCCATAGTAGTTGAAACAAAGTTAAGAAAAGCCTCTAATTGGAAAACCCCAGGCCCAGATGCAGTTCCTAACTTCTGGTTGAAAGTATTAACATCTTTGCACAAATATTTAGCCATGAGTAAGAACTATTTATATGCACACCCTGAATAGACACCAGCCTGGTTAACAACAGGAAAAACAATGCTCCTACATAAGAGTGAACCTGCAAACTACCCTAAAAATTATAGACCAATAACTTGTCTTCCGACGACATATAAAATATACACTTGAATTAATGCCAACAGAATTTATAGTCACTTAGAAGAAAACTCAGTTATGGCAATAAAAAAGTTATATGGAACAAAGGATTATTTGTTGTTAAATAAAGTAATAGTGGAGAACTGTAAAAAGGGGTAGAATCTAAGTATGGCATGGATTGCCTACAAAAAAGCATTTGATAGTATCCCACATTCATGGATATGGCAGTGCTTAAAAATGTGTAAGCTACATCCTAGACTGTTTGACTACATTACAGTGACCATGAAACAGTGGCAAACCACTTAAGCCATGATAAAGGACAAATTATTATCCCAGGTATAAAAATTCAAAGAGGAATATTCCAGGGTGACTCTATCACTGCTGCTATTCTGTCTTATCCTAAACCCATTAAGCTGAATACTTAACAGCTTAGGCCATGTCTATAATTTGGCTCCTAGAAAACAAAGTGTAAAGAATTCTCTGCTTCTCTTTGTGGATGATTTAAAACTGTATATCTTATCAGATGAGGAACTGAAAACACAACTACAAGTTGTCAAAATGTTTTCAGATGATACAAGAATGCCATTTGGTCTTGCTAAATATGCAAAAGAAACCTTTAAAGCAGGAAAACTGCAGCACCAGGAAAATATCAGTTTGGAACAGGAGTGTGATATAAAAGAACTTGAGCAAGATGGAGTGTATGAATATTTGGGAATTGATGAAGGATCAACAATTAAACATGAAGAAATGCAAATAAAACTTAGTAGAAGACTAAAATTAATACTGAAAACAGGGCTGACATCTAGGAACAAAGTCCAAGCTAAAAAACAATTTACTCTTCCTGTCCTAATTTACAGTTTTGGAGTGACTGACTGGCCTCAAAAGGTGATGGATCAGTTGGACAGGAAAACAAGAAGGATGCGTCATGCTTATCAAATGATTTAGAAAAGTCATTGTATACCAAGACTATATATTCCCCATTCTGAAGGAGGTATGAGCCTCCTCGAAATTGATTACATGTATAGATCTGCAATTGTGGGACTGCATACATATCTGCTTACCTTGAAGACCCAAACAAAGTGAAAGTTTAAAAACAAGAGAAGAATAAGTCTAAGATGACTTCCCTGCTTAGTTTAGCAGAAGCATATCAGTATCCAACAGGAATGAAAATAAAACCAGAACTGGATAAAAATCGGGCAGCTACTGAATGTGCCAAAAAAAAAACAAAAGAAAGACTATAAGTTGAAGGATCAGAGAAGAAGGCAAGAAATGTGGAAAATGCATAATTATATTTAGAATAGAAAACCCTTGGAACAACCTCATGTTTATCAGAATCTAATGCAGGAATGTTTAAGGAGAGGTGAATTTAAACCAAAAGATGAAAGATTAATGCTGGTGGTCCAAGACAGTGGACTACATACACGTTGGTTTACAAAGTCCATTGAACGTGTGGGAGAAACAGACAAATGTAGGTTTTGTAAAACAGCATTGGAAACGGTCACCCATCTTGTTTCTGGTTGTGATACACTAATGACAAAAGGAATGTATATTGAAAGGCATAATAATGTGGCAAAACTGTTGCATTGGGGATTATGCAAACATAATATTGAAGTAGCCGAAAAACACTGGAAACATGAGCCACAAAGCATCATAGAAAATGATAAAGTTTACATCACATGGGATCTCCCATTACCAACCTTTCAAAAAATAGATGCGAAAAAAAACAGATATAGTAATCCATGAAAAGAAGACAAAAGTAGCATTGATCATTGAAATTGCTACATACAGCGACTACAGTGTCTTACATACAGAGAGACACAAAGTCATAAAATACCTGGATTTGCAGGCAGACACAATGGCAATGTGGAAGAAGGATACTGAGACAGTTCCATTAGTAGTAAGAGCAACAGGTCTTATAAAAAAGAATTTACAATCATGCTTAGATATGTTACCAATACATGTAACTTCATATGAATTGCAGAAGGAACCATTACTAGGCATATTGTGGGTGCTGCAAAGAGCACTTCTGGCTAACATCAAGGATTGAAACAATACTAATTTCATGAACTTTAATCATACTTAGACTTAGAAATGGGTCCATTCCTGTCACAGTATTAGAAACCCAAAAGACTTGAAGAAATAAAAAAAAAAAAACGTTATGTTCTGTGATTTGATCTATGTTTATAGTACACAAAACATTCAGATAGAAGTTGTCCCTTGTTTATTAGTCTACAATCTCTATCAAATATTCCTTTCCATAGAAACGATAAGGAGTCAGTAAATGGTGATCATTTAGGTCACTTGTAATTATGAGACAGTGAGGGACAAAGTCTGAACCTGATCTTTTCCTGTTTTGACTAAATTATTTTTTATTGTTAACAGAAATGGCGGCAGATCCAAAGCAGACATGGCCTGCCACTTGGAAAAAAATCTGAATAAAAATGAGTTATTTCACTACAGCTTACCTTTCCATCTTATTATGTATTAAAAGTCATGGTTTTATTTTTTCCTGGTATCTGTGATGGGTGTGTATGATCACTTTTAATGGGCTTTGTCCAATTCTAAATGGGTTGGACTAGCAAGGTTGTGAAGTGTCTGGTACCTAAGTGTAAACTTCATTTTCACAACCTCGATATATGGCAATTCTTATGTAAGAATCCCACTACTATCAAGTTATTACTTTCATTTTTGAAGTAGACTAAGGGTGGGAAGGTACTAGACGTGAAAGCTTATTTCATATAGCTACCAGAAATTATAACAGAAAGGCCGGCTATATGGAACAGAAACAAGGCATGCCTCTCCAAAAGATGGCCCCCACCTTGGTACATACACCATGATCGGGGGAAGGGAATATGATATAAGGATATGATAGGTCTGGATTATACCATCTACTTTAATACCACTCACAGGGTAATACAAATGCCACCTACCCCTGAGCTCTCTGCTACTCTCTGCAACAACTATTGCCTGACATTTGTTTGCATTCATGGTTGACACAGCACACACACCACTGCACTATCAGTGTTACAGCACATAATACCACTGTACCATATGAGCTATTACTGTTACACCATGTAACACCACTGTACCATTACTGTTAAATCACGCAACACCACTGCGCCATTACTGTTACACAATTGAACACCACTGAGCTGTTACTATTACGTCATTACACCATTACTGTTACAAAAAAGAAAGAAAATAATCTCTCCACACCATCAAGCCAAATAAAATTTATTAAAAACGACAAAGCTTTCGGATATCAAAAACATCCTTCCTCAGTGTCTTACACGAAATAGAAGTTAAAACCAACATTGATACTAATAGCACATGACACAGCCATTAACTGATTAAAGTGAACACCCAGTTCTTAAAGATACAAAAACAGTGATAAGAGGGGTAAGGAATATATACATCTTCCTCTCATTTTTTTTTTCTAATTTTCCTTTGTTTATTTTTTTAAAATAGGTTTTAGTGTAACTTGTTTATTCAAGCCCTGGTCTCTGTCTGCTTCAAGCCTCACTATCCATTCATATTCCTTCATGTCCACATTATTAGCATATAGAATTATTAGCATATAGTTATTGAGCATAGGTCGGAGATTCGTAGGAATATACCTACTAACTCACTGGCTTGCCACATTTCTGCAATGGGTGCTACTCATCAATTTGACTTCAGGGTCATATCTATTGTATACCCCGGTATTAGACATGGAGACTGTGTTAATAATGTGGACATGAAGGAATATGAATGGATAGTGAGGCTTGAAGCAGATAAAGACCCGGGCTTAAATAAACAAGTTATACTAAAAACCTATTCTAAAAAATAAACAAAGGAAAATTAGAAAAAAATGAGAGGAAGATATGTATATATTCCTTATCCCTCTTAGCACTGTTTCTGTATCTTTAAGAACTGGGTGTTCACCTTATTCAGTTAATGGCTGTGGCATGTGCTATTAGTATAAATGTTGGTTTTAACTTCTATTTTGTGTAAGACACTGAGGAAGGATGTTTTTCATATCCAAAAGCTTTGTCGTTTTTAATAAATGTTATTTGGCTTGACGGTGTGGAGAGATTATTTTCTTTAGTTTTTGCTGCTGCTTTGGTTTTTTTCTCTCCACCTTATCACTTGTTCCACATTTTTACTGTTTGAGTTTGCACTATTACTGTTACATCAGTAGCACCACTGCACTATTACAGTTATATCATGCAACATCACTATTACTGTTGCACCATATAACACCACTGTGCCATGACTGTTGCACCATTGTGCTATTACTGTTACACTAACACCAGTTCGTTCTACACCACATAACACTACTACATTATTACTGTTGCACCACATAATACCACTACACTGTTATTGCACCACGTAATACTATTACACTTTTACTGTTACATCACGTAACACCACTGTACTATTACAGTTACACCACATAATACCACTGTGCTAGTACTGTTGCAATTTGTTGATTAGAAGTGTAAGTAGTTTTTTTCTTTTTATTTGAATTGCTCATTGCATCCTGTTGAGTGTGACAAAGTAGGGTATGCTGGGTTACAATATCATGATGATAGAACGCAGTTAGTAACAGTCTCTAAGCCATAAACACAATATCATAGAACTTGGATCCAGGTACCTTTGTTCCAAAATTACTATTCGCTGCCAATAAGTCAGTCATTTTTCAGGATTGGTAGCCTCAGCTGTGAAGATAAATGATTCCAAGTATTAATGGATGGATTAGGTTTTCACATTTTTAAGCAGTGAACCCCTACATAAAGACAGTATATGGTGTATTAAACATTTAGCTATGTAAAGCATTCAGTATGACAAGATAAGGTATAGTCAGTAAGTAATCTAGCTTTCTTCTTCCCCTTTTGGTTTTTCTCATTAAGGGTTGCCACAGCAGATCAATGGTCCACAGAAGAATAGGCAGTGGAGTTTTAAGGTGTTGAGTTTTCAGCCCGGCACCCAAACTTCCATAGAAGATGTACACATGCACACACTCACACCTAGGGCCAATCTAGAGTGTCCACTCCACCTGCAGCATGTCTTCGAGATATGGGAGGAAACCGGAGCACCAGGAGGAAACCTACATGACTGCAGGGAGGACATGCAGACTCTGCACAGAAGGCACCCAAGCCCAGAATCAAACCGGAGAACCTCTTGCTGTGAGGCAGCACCGCTAACCACTGCAAAGTAATCTGGCCAGCTGTGCAGAAAATTCATGAAAATCATTGTTTTTCCACTGGCTTCACAGTCCAAAATTTGAATGTTACAAGATACTATTTGACCATGCAAAATATGAATGGCAAAAAAAAAAAATGCTGTAAGGCTTGTTTGCATAAAAAATGAGTTTTATATAGAAAAGCAGTTATTCTACTTTACATTTCAATTTTCATACTATCTTACTTTCAAATTTCCAATCTGTACATTTTCCCGTTTTCCTCAAAAGTATCAGTAGTACACAAATCCATAAAAAGTCATCATTAATAAGTTGTTTGCTTACTATTAAGCTTGTATTTAAGGTTAATCTCCTCTGTGGCCTTTTCCCACTCCATACCATCCTTTGGTAATTCATTATAACTTGCTTTAATCAGCAGTAACAACTTCTCTGGGGAGATTTTTGTATCCTTCATATTAAAAAAAAAAACACAAAACCATAACATTAAAAATTATTGCTCAAAATCCTAGAAACACTAATTTACATACAAATCCTCACATACATCTAATTTAAGAAAATATTAAATTCATAACGTGGTTTTCATCCAGCATGTTAAGATATTACACAATGAAGACTTTAACTAGACTGGGTCTTTCTTGCAGTTTTTACTGAATTTTTTTTGTGATCTTTCCCCCTTTGCATTTCATAGGTAAATAGCACTCTACTTAGATACATACTTTATCTCTTGTAACCTTGATAGATGTGACCTAACAGGAGCAGTGTTTAAAGATCAGTGGAGGGCCTTTGACCTAGATCATCACAACTTAATTTACAAGCTATGAAAGCAAAGAAGTAACATGGCTCACAAACTGAAAGAGTAACTGAAGCAAGCTTTAACAAATGCATGCTCCAAAGAAACAACCATTTCTACAGATATTCTACATGGCTCTGTTTTGAGCCCCACTTCTAGGTATTTCTTTATAAACTCTATTTTTGCCCATCCCCAACGTAACATGATCACCTATGTGTTTTACTTTGTTTTACTCAGTGCCAGGAAAAACAGAAGTGACCTCAGAAAGCCTCTACAGACCCATTTTATTCAGGTCTACTTACTGGTTACTTGCCCATAACAGTGGGTTTGGCATAATGGTTAAAGGCTTCACCTCACAGACATAAGGTACAGGGTTTGAGTCTGACCTTGGGTTATTGGCTAGGCTTAAAATGGCTCACAAGGACAGTTAGCCTAGTACTAATCTAGGATCCTGTGAACCTATAATCCTAAAAAGACAAATGGTATAACATCTGGGGCACTGTACTCCCTTTCAAATAGTTATGCATCATGAATTAACAACACTGCAGTATATAGACTTATAAATATCAGGGTACATACCTTGCTGAAACCTCCTTTTCACCCATCACATAGAAACAACTATCAAATATATCCTTAACAACATAAAATGTACATGACAGTTTGCTAAACAACTTGGCCACAATGCATGAAAACCACAATAAAGTATGTTACTACAACTGTATTGCATCCTGCTATTAATCACATTTTTAAACAGTTCCCCTACTATATCATTTCAAAAAAGCCCAATACCAACTATGTAATTTTGAAAATCTCTGTGATCAGCATATCCCCCTACTGCCACCTACTGACCAGTGTAAACACCCTACTTCATTACCCAAAGGGTCAGTTACTGGTTGTAATCATATAACCTGTATCATCATCACCAATGATCTTTCTGTCAATATCAGTTAAACTCATAACAGTAAATATCCCCAACAACACCAAAGACTAATCATGCTACAGCTGTCCAGGCCACATTATTCCATTACTACAGCAGAATTTGCCTTTTCAAAAATGAGGTCTGCAAGGTAGAATTCCACCCTCTCCATCATTCATACCACCTATCTCTAGCTACAACAAAAAATCGCTACCAGAATGCCTTCAATCTACCACTAAATTCCCCTGCTTTCTCCAGACTCATATCGTATTACCTCTTTATTCTCTTAGTTTGCACCTTTTTCCAGTTCATCTGTCTCTAATCACTTCAAAACTCCACTAGCATATTAAATGCTGTAAATCTGAGTATTTAACCAATGACTGAAAAACACACCGTCAGTAAATGCGTCGCATAATATACACCAACATAAACGCACATTAAGCAGCATCCTCAACATATACAGACCTCTGTCACACCAACACAAGTGCAGAACACTAACAATGATAAATGAAAAAATATCACAGGATTAATAAATGTAGTACGTCAGGTGAGTCGCTATGTGACATGATTGGGAGTTCTAAACTGACTATATTTCACAGACTGGGGATAGACATGCATCTAAACTACATGTAAGGGCAAGTAAGTGCAACAATATTTAGTTGACATGAATACCTAACCAAATTATCCCCATCCTAGGAATATAGGCAGTTTAAAATAACAGCCAATCATGTCAAATTTATGAATCCTGGGGATACTCCACCTTCACAAAAAATCACCACAATGTACTGCCATGTAAAATGTTTGGCTAACCACCAAAGAATACAAAATATGCAAGCAATTATTTTAATAGGGTAGCAAGTCCTTCAGCACTACACAACACAAGGCAAGCCCTCACACCCCTGAACTTACCCACACACACACTTCAATTCCATAATCACTCAAACTCAGGGACAAGGAAAAAAGTGACCATAATGCAACTGTTACTTTCTTGCTATTCCCACAGATTAACCAGCATTAAACGATGTAGGTATTGTACAATGTAATGGTAATCATTATGCTTTTTGCTAATAGTGGCAATTGGTGAATGACCCACCATTTGTGCACTGTCAGTATTACCAACATTTGATCAACTCACAGTAATCCGTAAGCACATACTGTAGATTTTAGATTTTAAATATACTCAGACAGTTCATCTAAGTGTTATAACTCTTTTCCATAAATACACATGCACACAAGTCATTTGTATACCAGTCATAATGAAATGTTTATTACCTACACATATCAGTAGCCAAAATAAAAATCATTGTGCTCACTGTACTAAAACAATTGAATATCAATGCATTCAAAACATCCAAAGCCAGGAAACTGAAATAAATAAATAAATTTACTGATTCTGAAAGTGTGTTCACTTTTATTGTAGAGCAACAGAGCAATAGTTTTGGATATTTTGATTGCCCAGTCTACATAGACAATTTCCAAATGCAATAAATAAAGATACACACACACACACGCACATATATATTTATATCTATACATACATACATACATATATATATATATATATGTGTGTGTGTGTGTATAGATCTAGGACAGTTGATTGAAAGACCAACTGTCCGAATCCAACCCTACTGAGCACCGTTTACCGAAACTGCTTTCACCAAAAAAGCAGCTTCGGTAAACGGAAGGTAAAACACACACACACACACACACACACACACACAAACAAAAAAAATCACATACCATGTTTACGCAGGGGGGGCTTCACTCCCCTGCACCCCCACCACCCCCTACTTTTATATTCTCACTCTGAGATCGCACTACAGTGGGAAAAAGGGAATATTCCATTATCCCCACTGTAGTCCAGTCTCGCCCACTACCATGTCCCCCCAATTCCCTGTACTTTTACGAAAGTTTCGCAAAAGCACTTTTTTGTTAAAAAGTGCTTTTGCAAAACTGTTACAGCCCATTTCACTTTTGGTACACTGTCCTAGACCCATGTATATATGTGTGTGTGTGTGTGTGTGTGTGTGTGTGTGTGTGTGTATATATATATAGATATATATATATATATATATATATATATATATATATATATATATATATATGGGTCCCCTTAACATTGCTGACACTTCAAAATGCAGAATTTCATATGGCCAAGACCATATGATCGACATTTAAAATGCCGACAATGCAGAACTGGCTTCTCCGTACATTGCGGAATGGAAACATTTCCATTCCTGCACTGTAGTGCAATCTCGGAGTTGGTATACTTAAATTACGGGGGTGGATATATATCTATACATATATATATATTATATATATATATATATATATATATATATATATATATATATATATATATATATATATATGCACACACACACATCTATACACATTATATACATGCATATGCATGAATATAGTTGTGATAGTTGTAATCTGCTTGGAACTAGCATTTACTAAATGTTCAATGTGTATTATTATCTTGGAGCTTTTCTCCCCAGGCCTGCGCTGAAAATGGACATGTATCCAGTCGGACTATCCTGGTCAACAAATGTAAAATAAATAAATGTCTCCTCATCTGGGCCTGTAATCAAGGAGCCTGAATCCTCACCAATGACACCAGTAAGGGACATTTACTTGGAACAAAGATAGATAGACACAGTATTTCCATATGCAGCTCTGTGCATCATGCTTAATTTCTCTTAAGAGCACACAGGGAACACACTCAGTCCAGGGGATGGGTTTCTCTCTCTCTCTCTCTCTCTCTCTCTCTCTCTAGGCCCCCAGTAAGACTCTCTGTTTGCACAGCTGTAGATGTGAGCCTTAGCTGAGTGTCCAAGCCAAAGACTCCACCACCCTCTATCTGTGAAACTAGTGCTTTGTATCCCTGCTCCACGTAACTGATACACACACACACACACACACACCTGGGAAAGGCTGGCACAGATTTTCTCACTCTGCTACCCTTTTCCCAGACTATAAGGTAGTTACTGCCAGCAGATACTCCAAGGCCAGCTACTGTAAGCCTCTTAGAAGGGTACCAGATTATACAGAGTGAAATTAATAATAATATAAATTGTAGTGTTTGACCAATGCAGTAAGGCTTTCAGGAGTGGCCACAGTGTCACCATATAAATATAAGTACCCTCAAAGGTTAAACTATTCTCTGAAGAACCACCTACAAAGAAAAGTTTAAATAGATTTAATAATAAATAATAAAAGAACATGAAAATACTAAATATCTATTTACAATAAACACCAAAGTCTCAATCACAGGAAATATTAAATATAACACAGATGGATAGATTCACATAGATACAGAAAAACAGTACTGACATACATGTGTACTTCTTTTTCTGTTCAGTAGAACCAACTGTTGGTACATTTTTTAAACACAAGCAACTTTACAAATACATTTTCAACACAAGCACCTGTACAAATTGATTTGATATACAAATTACATATAATTCTTTACAAAATTCCAGCTACCTGTGTTGGCATATGTTACACATCCACTGCCCTACTTCTGCAGGGCATAGCTGGCAATACCTCACATCATCACAATAGTATACGAGTGTCATGCATGTATTAAAAAATTCACTTGTTCAAAGCAGGGAAAACTGATTGAACATTAGATTACAAATTACCAGTTTCTTCATGTGCGAGATCACTGTACACTGGGGACAGGGAATTTGCTCTTCTGTTGGTGTATACACAGAGCTGGTGCCTGCTAAAGTCTTCATGTCCCCATCAGGTACTGAAAGGTCCATGCAGCAAGGATGGTTTATGGTATACAAACCTTTGGGTCCAATGGGATAGGTAGTCCATGCATTGTCGGTTGATTTGATGTGAGAGAGGCACGTCTACCTGTACGATGTACATGTTCACAAACTAGCAGTCAGCTATGTTCTGGTTATGAAGGTGATGGTATGTCAGCTGCTGAACAACTCTTCTGTGTCAGAGGGTAGTGGCATGCAACATCAAGGAACAATTGATCCAATGGTGATCAGCTAAAACAGATGCCAACTAGCATCTTAGTGCAAGTGATGCACCTGTACATTGAAAAAATGATGGTGATCAGAAAAGTGGATTGCCACAGCTCACTGCGTTAATTTTATTTTTCTGAATCATGCAGCCATATTTTATTTTGTCATTTGCATACACTATGGGTCTCATTAGCATACTGGCAATCATTCATAAAGTTGCAGCTATGCTACAGATTCCACAGTCTGTCACCCCTTTATTATGAAACACCCAAAATTATAGCTATTCCACAGATTTCACAATTACTGGTATTGTTCCACAGATTCCTCAATTCCTGCTACCCCCTTTAACTACTATGAAACACCTCTGTCACCCCTCTCGAAAGCTAAGAGCATCTCATCCAAGGGCCATGATAATATACTAGCCTGCCTGATTCACAGTACCATATATGGCCTATCTGAACCCCTGCTTAATCTTTTTAATTTAAGTCTCAACTGGTTACAGTCTTGAAGACTAGAAAACAGGCAGTGAAATGCCCTTATTTATAGGTGTCTCAGTCTTGGACCTTGGTAACTATAGACCTATTTGTGTCATGAGCCTCGTATGTAAAGCTATTGAACATGTTACCTCAGACCAGACCTCATTAACTTGGACATTGAAAGTCTCTTAAGCCTGGACTCTCATCAGTTTGGCTTTGTCAAATAAAAGGTCCTGTCTCTTTAACCTCATTAATTTCTTTTAAAAGGTGAAAAAAGAAGTGGTTAGCAGTTATGCAGTACATACAGCATATCTGCACCTGGCCAAGGCCTTTAACAGTATTTCCAGTGTAGGTATTACTGACAGACTTGTAAATCTGAACGTAAATCCTTATATTGAGCAATGAATAGCTAATTAGTTGTTTGACAGAACCCACATGGTTAGATTTGCAGGTACCACTTCGAAAAACAGAAAAGTTACCAGTGATGCACCACAGGGCTCAGTGTAGGGCTCTCTCCTATTTGGCATCTAATTCTTAGATCTTGAGGCCAACATTCCTTGCCTATGGTTATCTAAGTTTGCAGAGGACTGTAAACTGGGTGTTATTCAATGGCCACTGACTCACAAGTGCTCCAACATGGTTTCGACCATGTTAACAAATGATGCAAGGACAATGCTTTCAAATTAAAAGTGAAAAATGTAGACTAGTTAATTTTGGTAAACAAAACATTTTTGCATACCGTACAGGTGGATACACCCTTTTCAACCAGAAACTGTCATAAGGGATCCACACATTCATAATTATTTATCATTTGGCCATTACATTTTTTCAGTAGTTCAGAAAGCCTTCTATCTGGCTTATATAAACTGCAGAGGCATCTCCTCCAGATCCATGGATGTCTTAATTCCCATTTACTCATATCTCAACAAAACAATCAATGAACACAATACACCTTTGGTGTATTTAGCTAAACGTATCACTCAGTTTCAATGACATCAGAGATTCATAACTAAAACCATCAGTGGCCTCAAAATATGAGTTATCAGGACAGAATTTCAGCAATCTCTCTGTACTCAGTCTCTTACAGAGACTCCTTCATGGAGATCAGACTCTAGCATTTGGAACCATGAAAGATCCAACCCACTTTGACTTCTTATTCTTTCATAGAACAAATGGTACTTCAAACAGGTAAATTAACTAAATTCTCATCAACAAATAAATAGATCATATTGGTGTGATAAATCCATACCCCCAATGTATCCCTCATCTCTGAAACAAACATCTGCAAAACATGAAGCATAGCAGCACCCTTGCCACCTTCAAGGTAAACAGAAAACTGGAAGGGCAGTCTCAAATCACCCCTGGTCTATCCTGTCTTGCCCCTCTTAGAGGGGAATAGGAGGAGTTTTTGGTATGCTTGTACTGGGCTGCAGACTGATTTGCTAGTACTTACCTATGAGCTTATTTACATATGATTATGTGGTCAGTTGCATGTTGTACATGCTGTTCTATTTCCTGCTAGAGAGGTTGTGCTACATGTGTCTCTAAATTGCTCCTTGCTTGCAAGTTGCCATTCATCATATCATTTTGCATGATGCATTCTATTTGTTTCAGAATATCCCTATAGTAAAATCTTTGTTTTTTTTTTTTTTGCTTTCAGCATAAGTATTCCTAGCCAGTTAATACGTCTCTAACCCCACACACTTATTAGCATCTTTACTTTTTTTTTTGTGTGCATCATTTATTTTATTTTGTTGTACATAATCCTTTAGAATTTCTACATGTTAATATTCTGTTTGCAGTTTCTTAGTATTTATGTAACCTAGTGTTTTCAGTCCCAACATTTTATTTATAATTATTTTCTTGTATAGGCTTACACTTGCATGTCTATGTAACGACTGTCCATTTATTCTGCAATGCATCACTTCAACATATTTCTTAATATTTGACAGCCCTCCCCTTGGATCATCTCTGAAAATAACTTTACTGTGCAGGGTTAACTAAATATAAATAAATGTTAGTATAACTTGTATTATCAAACTAGAAATAAATGAAATGAGCAATGCAAAAGGTAACATTTCTAAGAGGTCTTCATCATACTAATCATACAAATTTGGGGTGCATCACCCCACGTGCAATCTCAAACTTATTGCAGTCAGACAGCCATGGGCCAAAGGATTAAACATGAAATTCTTGAGAAGTTCGTGTTATTTTGAGCCGAATGGCCAAAGCACACAATACACACTCACACACACATTATATTATAATATTGTGTGGAATTATTAACTCATTGAAAACACCTAGCTTTGTTCATACATTTTACCATATTTCTACCCTTTCTGGTACAGTTCCTTTAGTGAGGAGAAAACTCCCACCTTTAACTTGTTATTTGCCTTTTTATAATGTACATAAGCTGCATCTGTAAAATAAAAGATTCAGTGTTAAGCAATTAAGGACAGTTTCTCATACTATTTCACTGAACATTTTTAGTCTGTTTTTTATCAACCATCATAAATTAAGATTGTATTGTGTGGTTCACTCTCTCTCACTCAACTTATAACACATAACAGTTGGGTAAGTCAAAGTCCAGTGCTTTCTTGCTGCCTCTACATCTTCCTGTTATTCAGGACTTGGTTTCAATGGCCCTATCAGTTTCACTCCCTAATGACAGATAAATGTGTCTGCTCTCCTATTCTGGTAACTTTTTTTTTTTTTAAGGAAAGGAGTGTGACGTCCTCCACTTGGGGCAGGTGTGGATTCTTCTTCCAGCGTGCATCTGAACTGCAGCTTCATGGTCACTATAGTGGCTGCTAGGGGGCAGTATGCCAAAATACTTCACCAGTTCAGACCTATGTGAGGAGCAGTGTGGGCTAACTAAATTACACCTTGTATGGTACATATAATTGGTACAGAAGGTACATGTTCTTCCATCCACAGTGCCTCTTAAGTTCATAGGCAAGTACTAGATTAGCTGCCCTTGCAAGCCATTTTAAACCTATCCAAGTTCCATTTTGGTGCTTGAATTAGTCTGTTTAGCATTAGATAGGCTTTCCCCATCCCATGGTCAATAATTACATATTACTCACAGTGAGAATAACTGTGATAGGGTCATAGGTAAGTACTAGTTTAGCTGTCCTCATGTGCCATATTAAGCCTACCCTGTTTTTTTTTTTGTGTTTGAATTAGCCTCTCCTGTTAGGTGTTAACATCTTGACAATATGCCTTCTCTGGAGTCAGGTATAATACCATGGTTAGCTTGTGCCATATAAAGTCCTTTGCTGTACAGTCTGTCTCAGGTTCTTCCTGTTGGCCAGTGCTTTTAAAATTAGATACAGAATGCTGGCTTTGGTTCTGTAATTGATGCCCTCTTCTACCAGGTAGTATAAATTTATTTATTTTATTTTATTTTACATTTGTTGACCGGGCTAGTCTAGCTGGATACATGTCCATTTTCAGTAGAGGCCCGGGGAGAAAAGCTCCACAATAAAAATGGGTTAGTAAAATCAAGTATGTTATACATTCAAATAAGTAATATTATACAAAGAAAAAAAACTGGTTCATAAGTATTACTAGCAAAAATACTTTACAATAGTGAAAATAAGCAAACATAAATATATATATATTTTTTTAAGGGAGAATATAAAGGGTGAGAAAATAGAGAATAGAAAGTTTTAGTCGAGGTTTGTAAAGGACAGAGCTAATAAGAATTACGCACAGGATTTAGCTGATTTTTGAAGGTTCAAACACTAATACTATACTAACCTAGAAAAGGTTTGAGGGGGTGAAAAGGGTAGAGGGAGTAATAGTTTAGTCAGGGTTAGTACAAGGACAGAGCCATTGAGACTTAAGCAGAGTTTTTAGCTGCTTCTTGAAAGTGGGTAGAGAAATAATAGTGGTGAGTTCATGAGGGAGCTTGTTCCAGATAGGTGCAATACAGTTGGCGAACAAACAGTCTCCAGCTTTGTTGTTGGATTTATAGGGTGCTGCTAGTAGCTTTGTAGCGGAGCACAAGGATGATAGATTTCTATAAGGAGTAATAAGGGTACTAAGTATTGTGGTATTAGAAGGATGATAGAAGATTTTGTGGGTGATGGTAAATTAAACAGAAAATCTGGCTGCCTCGGTTCTATAGTTGCTTAGTATATGATCTCATCTGTCCTGATCAGGGATTCCTAAGACTACCACACAATGAGCATCTCAGCTGTGTCCTATACTGCACAGCTCTCTCAGCTTCAGGAAATTATGTCATCCTCTTGTTTGAGAGAAATGTTTTCCCTTTTTCACTTTTTTTTTTTTTTTTTTTTTTACAGCAGTATGACCTTCCTGTTGGACCTTATGTTTCCACAATATCCACAGCAATCTTTTCAAACAGAACCTCATTTATTGGTATTAGAATCAACATAAGTCTATGTTAGGAGTTAGCTGCCTGTTGACAAATGGAACAACCTGCATGACCTGTCCCAAACAACCTGGCTAAGATCCTTGAGTTAGTTTTGACTGTGTAAAGATGACTCCTACTACGTGATTATATGATTACCGGTCATTTTCATGAACACTGGCTTGAAAGTCATGGGTACCAACAAATGGAACACAATTTCCTCTTTCTCCTCAGTTACCCAACATATCAGGTTATTCTGTATCTTAAGGTAGAGATAAGCTGGTGGAGGTTCAACAATAATGTCCTAACCACTACCTTGGATACATTTTCCTAACATAACAAAGTCTCACCCTGGTGGTGGACCTTTCTGAAGCTTAACCTGTCTGTCTAGAGGACATATGACTAGGATTTTCTCTCTTTATGTTACATGAGGTAGAAGGCACTGCTTCCTATATATTTTACAGTCCATATTTACTAGTGTTATGGACCTCCAAATTTATATCTTTCTTATAGCATTTTCCCATGTAAATTTTATCACTCCCTCATGTCTTCTTTCATTACACCTTTCTTCATCCATTCATGTAATACTTTGAAAAAAAAAACTTGTCTTTCATCTTTATTCATTTCTTTATAATACTCATAACGTATACCATCTAATCCTGGAGCTGATTCACTTTTACCTCCTTTTATCACCTTCTCTATTTCTTTTATTGTCATATCATTTTCTAAAAAAATCCCTTTTCAGACATTTTTTACTTTCCATTATACTTCCCCATCTGTTTCCTCTTTTTCATAAACTGACTCTGCAAAATGTTCTACCACCTTCATAATATCTCCATTTGTATTTTATATTCCATTTGCCATCTAATATAGCATGCATCTTCATTCTCTCATTTTTACGCATTTTCCTAATTAAGGGGCACCTCCTCTTTCTTTCCTTTCGGAAAAAAAAAATTGCCTATATAAAAGCATTTTTACTTTTTTCTGTATTCTTTTCATACATTTGTTTGTTTTTCTATTTCCCTATTTTTCTCACTTCATTTTTGTTACTTTTTCATAATTTCATTTACATTCTTTATATCTCCTCTTAGTTTTAATTTTCTTTCGCCTTCTAATTATGAATATTGTTACATTTCTGCTTAGATACTACTGACCACTGCGTCCAATTTTTATAAACTAATCTTGTCATGTGATCATTTTATAATCTTTATCTCTATCATTTCCTCCTCCTTTTAATCTCTGCACTTATTCTCTTTATCACTTCCCCTTTTATTATTTCAGTGTCTTCCCCTATTCTCTGCTCTATGATCTGAAAACTCTGCCATCTGTACCCCCTTGTTATTACTTTCATATCTTTAGAATAAATTATATAATCAATTTTAGTCTTAAAGATTCCCCTTTTATGTGTCCATTCTCTATTCTTCCCTCTTTTAGATCTCTACATTTTATTAAACCCCTTAACATCTTAATGCCCTGGGTTAGTTTCCCTTTTCTTTCCACAGGTTGCAGTTAAAATCTCTTACCATCACTACTGGCATATTGACTAACATGTTTGTATTTCTTCAAACAACTCTTTCCTGTCCATCATATTATTGTATGTATATTTATGTGTTTATATCACTATTTCTTATACATGTTTGTCTTATTCTCATATCACTACCTTCCCTGGTACTACTTTTGTTACATGTAAAATTCTTCTTTCTTTATTTTTATAAGAATGTCTATTTCAGAACAAGCCTTATTTCCTACCAGATGAATAGCCTGCCCCCCCCCCCCTTACAAACTTTAGTCCTTTCCTTTTTACTTTTGTTACATCGGCTATCTTGCAAGCAAAAAGCATCCATTTTTATTTATATTTTATACCATTTTACCCACCATTAAACCTCTTACGTGATTTCTAATGCTGTTCATATTTAATGGTAAAATATCATCCTCTTTCTTCTACTGTAACTATTTTACTCCCACATCTTATTTTTCTTTTCCTTCTCCTAAGTCTCCCCTCAAATGATTTTTCAGTATCTTGCTCTTCTCCTGTCCCAATTTCTCCCCCATCATCCTCTGTACTTATTAAAATTCCAAATCTGTTCTTTTCCTGTGTATTAATAACCTCACTTTCATAGGTTTGTAGGTTCATAGCTGTTTACTAGGCTAACGTCCACAAGGGACTTTTTAAGCCTAGCCATGCATCCCAAATCTCTGACAAGTCTTGGTAACCTTGTTAAGTGTAAACAGGGGCCTGGGAGATGAACCATTTACAGGTTGCCTGTGCCCATTAGAAACATAGGTGCCAAACCAGGGATGAATTTCCTGTTTTTCATCCATTTGTCCAAGTTGCATTTGAATTGGTTAGGCAGGAACTCTTCTGCACATGGATTAAGCCTGTTCCAGAGATGGGGCAGTTTCTGGGATACATACCTCTCTTTCCAGCAGGTACTATTTATGCCACAGGCAAGGTTTAATTCTTTAGAACAGGTAATTCTGGTGCTGTGTTTCACTCTTTAGAATGAGTAATTCTGGTGCTGTTTGTTTTATAGACATGCAGGAGGTCCATCAGAGTGGGGTCTGACAATGTCCTGTATGCCAGGCATAGATCTCACCTCAAAAGCCTGTAGGAGACAGAATACAGAGACAGGGCCTTGGGGTGGTCTGCAGAGGACATTTTACTTGTGTCCTGTATTCTCTTAGTGAGGAACTTCTGAGGACGTTCCAAAAGAAACTGATGTGACATACAGGCAAGATATTCTATTTATCTCATAGGTAAGTACTTGGCTAGCTGCACTCATGGGCTATTTTAAGCCTAACCAATTTCCCTTCCAAAGATGAGAATTAAACCTTATACCACAACCCCAGTATTTTAAACTATTTATTATCTAAGAACATCTTCATTGTTTAACCTTTCTTCAGAAACCCATCCCCATACAACTTTCTCCTTCAACACTTTCTGTAATATTTTCTACTGTCTTTCTTTCTTCTGAGCTTTCCTTTTCAACTCATCTTTCTTTTTCTAATATGGGACAGTCAAACCAGAAGTTTCAAAATCTTTACATATTCTACAAAAAAACTTACATTTTTTGGTTGTATGTCCCATCTCCTAGCACTGGCCACATCTTCATTTGCTACATTTTGCTAAACTATTTTCATCCCCACAGAAATCAAAAGCTTTAGGTTGATGCCAGTACCTAATAAAACCTCCCCAATCATTCAGAATGATTGTATTTGAAATAAGTTGCATTTTCCCATAATTAATATCCATTGTTACCCACATTTCACAGCCCCAAGTCCATACATTTCTTTCAATCATATATGTTTTCAGTTTCAAGTATTTTACTACATAGTGAAAGAAAAAAAATACATGTTTACCTCATGGTCATCCTTAGCTGAAGTGCTAAACTGCATTGTTATTTATTCCCCTTTTTAGTTGTAGCCCCAAGTTCTGAAATAAAGAGACTTTCCATGGTGCTCCTGCATTTCTTTTTTTCAGTCTCAGTCATAACTTTTTCAGGCAAGTTAAAACTTTTAAACGTCACTTCACAAAAATGCTAAGCTACCAAATGAATTAATCCTCTTATTTCTTTAATGTTAAATCCTAGTGACAAAATACCACTATCCATAATGTCATATCTGTTCAAACTACCATCAGGTTTACTTTTTATTTTTACCGCCGGTCATAATGTCTGTGGCTGTTGAGAAACTGCAGCCGTTTGCCTCCTCACATTTTTTTTCTTCCGTTCTTCCTTACTTTGCTGCTTCTACAGTACTTCATCTTTCCCTGAAAACTGGCTACTCCACCAGCCAAGAATATCTTCATTGTTTTCCTTTCACCACCAGCTGTTTGTGTTTCTAGTATTTCAGTTGTTTCTTCGTCTATTACTCTCTCCACCATGTCGCTCCAGCTACCTTCTTTTCCTTCCTTTGACTCTGCCTGGTTCATCACATTTATCAGCACTTTTGTCTCCTGTACACCATTTTCCAGCTCTGTAACAGTTATTTCATGTCCTCTTTTTTTAGTAAGTCTTCTCCTGCTCCTCTCTCCAGCTCTGCTGCACCGAACTCCATCATGGGATTTTCAGAACTATACTAGCAGCCCCACAGCACCACCTAGTAGCTCCAGAGAGTACTTCACTTCCTCTCCTCCAAAGAGTAGGAGAAGTCCTCCAGTGGCCTGGCCAAATGTCCTCTAGTAGTATAAACACCACTCGGGTCTTCCCTAAAAAGAGGCTATTAGCCTAGTGGGACTAACCTGGTCAACAAATGATAACCAAAATATATAAAATAAATAAATGTATTTAAGCTGTTGCCCATTGAACTACCTCAGTTGTGATTCTACTTCAGTGACTAGACTAGGATCCCTAATTTTATCCCATTCACACTGCCTCCAGAGATTCTTAAACATTTCAAAGTCTTTCCCACCTATTGCATCACAAATGAGATAGGGAACCATGGATACTGGATACAGGCCTTCCCCAGACTGAGTTTGTACCTTCACCTGTGTAACTGAGTAATGTCTTCCCCTCACAAAACATACTACATTAGTGGATGTTGGTAAATTAACCTTTTTCTGCAAATATACTGCAGTTTCATCAGGATAACTAAAGTATTAATGTCTAATGATCCCTTACAATACTTGCCCATCTGTTCTAATTATGTACTTTATTTTAACTGCTGTAGCACAGTAACGCTATATGCCTCAGCCAGTCACAGCTTCTTCACCCACCCCCACCTCCTATGCCTCAGCCAGTCACAGCTTCTTCACCCACCCCCACGTCCTATGCCTCAGCCAGTCACAGCTTCTTCACCCACCCCCACCTCCTATGCCTCAGCCAGTCACAGCCTCTTCACCCACTCTCACCTCCTATGCCTCAGCCAGTCACAGCCTCTTCACCCACTCTCACCTCCTATGCCTCAGCCAGTCACAGCCTCTTAATTTACTCCCACCTCCTCAGTTGTCTGCATGAGAGGTTCCACTTTAGTTTACCCTCTACAGTACTTAGGAAAGCACTTTCTCTTACCACAACTAAAGCAGAGTATGGAAGTCATAGTCCCTTCCACTTTCCTGTTTTCTCAACTATTTCAGCAGATCCCTCTTTATACACATCTTCATGTAAAAGTATTCTCTCCACTAAAATCACAAGGCTTTTGACACTTGTGGAACTGTTTGATAACCTTCACAATACCATGATATCTGTTTTTACTTTTTAAGTGACTGATGTCAAAGCTCTTTTATATCTATTAGAAAAATTTCTAGAATTATTTATTTTTTCCCATTATTCACATCTTCAGAGTCTACCAAAATTTTACAGTATGGTTTAACTCAAACAATTCTGGCCTTACCATTTTCTCTCTACAGAAGCACATCAGTATCTGAGATAACTCTTACCCTTGCTAGTAAATGTTTGACTTGTCAGAAATCATTACCTTATAAGCTGGGAATGTCTGTATATACATGAAGAGTCACCCATATGAGATGAGCTGTCAGATTCCATGCACATCTGGATCAATCCTAGCCTTAACAGTTGGCAGTTCTTTTCAAGTAACACTAAGTAGGCTTCCAGGTCTTAAGCAATACTCATTAATCTTAATGGTGTGGCTCTTGGTTGTGCCATGGGCTTGGCTGCTGCTGCTACCCTTGTAGATGTAGCAATTTTTAGAAAATGTTCTACAGTGGTCATCATGTATCCTCTGGGAAAGCAACACCTCTGGACTAAGTCTGGGAATCCCCAATATAGAATTTAATCTTTAGGAGCACAGCATTTCTTCTCACTTGCCACAAGGACAACTTGTGGTTTGACAGTGAACATTAACAAAAAAGCAGAATATTTACATACAAAAAACTACAAATTTTATACAGATTTACATGCTCAACAACTTTAACTTTCACACTGCCATGATTTATCAAATTGGGGGAAAATCTATAATACAAAAAGTTATTCAGATATTTTTTAGCTAGCATGGTATCTGCAGAACAAATGTATGGACGTTAGAAGTTATGTGGCTTTGAATACAAGGAGTAGGTCAGTATGGCTCCTATTAATATGGCGCGTACTGCTGCTATAACTGAAAATTTTAATTACGTTCCTAGAAGCTGCTGCTGTTAAAAGTATACATACATTAAGTTACGATGCTTAAAGATATGTATATTTATGCAGTCTCATTGATAGAGCACACACCCACATACACAAATGCAAATGGGTGATGTGTTAAGACACCTTCACAGAATCTCCGCTATTGATAAGTCTCAGGTATGACCTTTTTGCAATGTGTAATTCCTGAACTACAGGATCATATCCCTAAAGTCTATGAATTGTTAAGAGAGGTTGGAAGCTGTATCCCTTTTTTCAGTGTCTCATAGATTTTGAGGGGAGATTTTTCTCTGTCTCTCTCCCCCCCTCTCCATATACACATACATATGAGCCTGGACACACCCACATACATATATAATCTCTATGTGGGTATTGTATTCACTCCATACAACTGGCTCTTGGTCAGTGGAGTGAATGATTATGAAGTGTTGTAATTTTTTTCACCAAAATGTTAACATTTCATATGAATTGAGAATGGAATATTTATGGATAAATGTGGGTTTTGGTAATGCTGAAACCTTTAATATTCTGAAGGTTTAGGCATTAGGGATTAGGAGTGTTTGTAGGAGTGTAGGAGGGATAGTTGAGGGGATAGTCTGAGGGTAGTGTGTATATCCAAGCTAAGTGAATGTCACTGTTATGGGAAAGTCTTTTTAAAGGTAAGGTGCAGGGTCATTAGTAGTGGGGAGCAGAGGAGGGGTGGCGATATCTGAATAGTGTCACTTGGGCTACCATTAACTTGAGTTCTCCAACTATGGTAATTTTAAGAATGCCAAACAGTGGAAGAACTACAAGAGGACTGTTGGGTAGATTGGAAAGCCTTATGCATAATCGGCTGGATGGAGGACATGGATCCTTTCTGATGAATTGTGTGCAGGACTTCCCAAAATGTAACATCAACAAGATAGGGCACAGGGAAGTCAGTATTCGCACCATGCAAATCAGCTGTGGGAGATTGTGTGGGAAAGTCAACCTTCCTGAATGAAACCTCTGTATGCATCACTGGAGGACATGAATAAGAAGGCGGCTTTCTCTTGGAAGCTAAAATGGTTAGAGGGAATTACTGAAGTACTCTGAACTGTCTGCCTTGTAAGACCATCTACAGGGATTGAGCCTCAACAGAATAAAACTGGAGCGGGTAAGGCTGAGACCAGCAGAGAGTATAATGGGGGGGGGACACCAGAGCAAGGATGAATGCTGGCTCAGAAGTGAGAAAGGGATAGTAACTTGAATAATTCCTGGATCAACTCCAGCCAGATTCCCAGTCATTATCAACACAGGCTGCAACACAAGCAATGAAAGCATAGGAAGACCAAAACCACAAGGCCAAGGACAGACCCAAAGGTCATCACTAAGGTGGACAGCATTGACTTTGATAACTTCATGACTATGAAAGATGTTAATGTCAGCAATGTTATCATCAAGACTGTCTATGCTGAAATGGACAATATTGTTTTCAGTGTGTAAAAGGGTTTGGGGCATCAACATTTAAGTTATACCAGCTGATGCCAGGTTCTTCATGACCTGGGTGAAAAGTGTAGGGACCGCTGAGGAAAGGCTTGGTCATGGGATTGGTAGCATAAATGGCACATTCTAACAGAAAAGAGCACTGACTGACAAAGTACTTTATCGGAAGAATAACAGAGAAACCATCCTTTTCACACATTTGGGAAAAAACAGTCTGGAAACATTAAAAGATTGCTTACCCACTTTATGCAGCAAAGAAAATCTAGAAAGAAGGGCAGCATGGGGCATGGTGGGATAATGGGAGGTGCTCAGCAGCCTGATAAATGTGAATTCCCAAGCTGTCCTAATGCGTATTACACAGAATGGACTTGCCCTTTTCAGTCAGATCTTACAGTGTAAATTAATGGTCCCTAAACACCGGGCTGTGGAGCACTTGGTGCCGGGCCATCAGATATGGAGTGAAACAAAAAGTGAATGCGTGTATGAGTGTGTTTATGTGTCTGTCTGCATGTGTGAGTAAATGTGTGCATGAAAGCAAGAGTCTGTGTGTGTGTGTGAGTGATTGGGAGAGAGTGAGAGCGATGTGTTAATTAATGCATCTATAAATGAGGATGTGACTGAGTGTGTTTGATCGGGAGAAAGTGTGGACGATGTGTGAGTGAATTCAGGTATGAATGAGGAAATGACTATGTGTGAAAGAGCGGAAAAGAGTGAGAACGATGTGTGTGAGTGAACGTGTGCATGAATGCAAAAGAGACCCTGTGTGTGTGAGACAGAGGGAGGTGGACAGAGAAAGAGAGAGAGTGAGAGTGATCCCTGGCACCAGCAGCAATGAGGTTTGTGTATCTCTCAACTGTAGCACTGGACACATACCTCTCAACCTCTTAGACCAAGAAATCTGGACAAAGCCAAAAATAATAGGGTGGGACAAAGGCCCCAAAATAGGGACACTTTTAAGTGCTGCTCTTACAAACTTAGAAAGTTGATAGAAATACAGGTTTTGCATTAGCATTAATTTTCTGAAGGGTGTGAAGTATGAAATTCAACTGTCTGTCATTATTTTCTGACTTCAAATCTCAATGTTCTGCCAGTAAACAATACTTTTATGAGAAAAAGACCAAAACTATGAGGCAAAAATCTGGATATTCTGTGAAAAATATGTACCCTTGAGAGGTGTGCTGGACAGAGCCAAATAATAGGGACATATTTTAAATATTGCTCTTATAACCTTAAAGTCAATAGGGTTGCCATTAGGTTTACTTACCTCTCAGCCATAGTAGATCAATGTTATGCTGTTAAGCAGAATGTACACTTTTTTGGGTAATTATTGTCAATTATCTTTTTATTGTACTTTGAAGCTTTTCTCCCCAGGTATCAGCTGAAAATGGACTTCTAGTCTAGTCACGCCTCCTTGTTAAACAAATGTCAAATAAAAAAATAAAGAAAGAAAGAAATAGGTACTTTATTATGCATGCTGCGAGATGGCCAGTCTGTGGCAAATTGTCTTACATGATACCAGTCCTTGGTGCAAAAAAGGTTGGAGACAGCTGGTGTAAATCATTCACTGAAAACAGACTGATGGATCCCAATATCAACACCTTTAGAAAAAAAAAAAAAAGACGACAGATATATGACATCTTAAATTGATAGCATACTGGGTAGGTGTTACTGCTTCCTATAAAATAAGAGGTGGCCAAAACTGACATTCTGTACGGGATGTGTTCACAAAAAAGTAAATCACAAAGTGCAAAGGATTTAATTTAAAAAGTTATCAATACCCATTAATAACCTAAACAAAGGAAATGTGTTGCCAAAACTGTAAGGAGGTTTTTAAGAATGTATGGAATGTTCTTAAACACAAAGAATGAAAAACATTTACAACTATATAGGTTCAGCATGAGTGATATTGAGTGTATAAAAAAGAATAGGGCAAAGATCTCCACCCTTATATGATATATTTTCTGGTTTCTACGTAAGAGTTCAGGTTTCAATCGTGACTTTTAGTTATGGTCTGTGAGATGTTTGTGTATTTTTTTGAGTATACCTACAGATTTTCACTAGGTACTCATCCACGGTGGTGGTGCTGCGGTAGCATTGTCGCCTCACAGTAAGACGCTGTCCAGTTCGACTCTCAGTTAGAGCGTCTTCTGCGTGTAGACATGCGTGAATGGGCGTACCTTCATTGAAGTTTGTGCATCAGGGCTGGCAACTCGGTACATAAAAATCAACTGCCAATCATTAGTAGACCGGAGTTCCGCTGTGGCGACCCCTAACCGGGAAAAGCCGAAAGTCACAACAACAACAACTCTAGATGTCCTTCAAGAATGCAACTGCAGTCATAACATGTGGGTTGTCCTGCCTCAGGCAGCCCTCGGTCGGCCGGATTCCAAAGTCTGGGTCCGACGTCGGCTGATGTCGCATTTCTCTCCGATGTCAGAGCGGCTGGAGTATACAAGCATCAGCCGACGCCATTTTCTTCAGTCTTTCTTGCCGCGTGGTGCCCGAAGCAGAAGCAGTTCGTAAGTGCCGGTCGGTCAGCTCCTGTATTCTACGATACCGAAGTCATCAAAAAAGCTAAGTACCCCGTTGGGGACCTTTTCTTGCCTCAGCCGATGTCAGAAATTACTGAAAAAGTTAACAATTGTCTTTTTTGTGGTAAACAAATACCTCATAAGGATTTCCACTCTTACTACCTCCCTTGCCTGGGCCCAGACCACGATGTCTCGGCCTGTGTAGCCTGTGCTCGCTTCAACAAGCGCACTCTCAGGCGCCGGGCGGAGTTCGCTGAAGACTTTTTCGGTGATAAATTTGCTTATACCATGCCGTCGGATCTTCCGACATCGCAAACTCCCAAAAAGCGAAAAGACCGGGACCGACATCCTTGACCTGCGTCTACTACCGACTCCACGCCAAAACCTAGCGCGAGTACTCCGGTTCCCTCTGAGATGGTCTCTCCACCGCTCCGAACCGAAGACACCGCATTACCGACGACTCCGATTCCAGACATTACTCCGACGCCAGTTATAGATTTTCCTCCGGATACCGAAACCGAGGAAATGCCTGAGACCATTGCTGTAGACAAGGTCACTCCTGCACGTGGAGCTGCCAGGCCTCCTATGGCCATGTCTATTAAGGCCTACACTAGGGCTAAGGCAGCCAGCAAAACAAAGCATATTACTCCTAGAGCCTTACCTCAGCCGACTCCGGAGACACAAATTATGTCCATGGCTGCTGATTTAATTTCCATGATTAGAGGTTCGCAGACCCATCCTGAGAGAGCAACCCAGCCTCCTCCTGATAAAAGGCCCCGGGTTGAACCCTCTGACCCTACTCCTTCAGATGAAGACTCTGAGGGCTCTGTCCACTCTGATAGCCAGGAAGAGCTCTTCCAGACCTATGAGGACTCTGATGCAGAAGATTCCATACCTTGGCCTCCCTCCTGAGGATATTTCCTTTGGGGAAGTTCTGCACACCATGAGGGAACATTTCAAGTGGCAGGGCCAGGAATATTCTGATTCCAGGAAACGCCTTACGACTTTCCTTAAGAAGCCTCAGCACAGGCCCTTAGCTATTCCTCCTGTACTTGATGTTCTGGATGATTTGTATTCTGATTCTAGTGCTACCCCTGATACTCTCCCTCCTGCACCAGCCAAGCCAGACAGGTATTACAGGGTCCCAGAAACTCATTCCCATTTATTCAGAGCCCATACTGTTGATTTGGAAACTATTTCACAGGGGCCTAAAGGAGTTTCAGCCTCCACCTCAAAAAATCCTTTGCCCTCCAACAGGGAAGCAAGGTCATTAGAGAGATGGGGTAAAAAGGTTTACACTTCCACTACCTTATCTATGAGAGCTTTAAACTGCCTTTTTCATATGTTCCAATATCAGGATTATCTCTTAGAAGATTTACAAAAAACACTAGCTTCTCCTGATCCTTTAGACAGGAAGACTTTGCAGGAAGCTGTACATAACACTCAGCAAGTAAGCAATCACTTCCTGCAGTGTGGATATGATGCACTGGAAGCTTCATGTAGGGCAGCTATGGCAGGGGCAGTGATGCGAAGACATGCTTGGTTAAAAGATCAACCTCTACCAGATCATGTAAAAGCAAAACTTCTGGATGCACCTTTGGAAAAGAACAAGCTTTTTGGTGCAAATGCTAAGGATGTGCTAAAGACCATCGAAGAAAAAGCAAAATCAGTTCAAACTGTAAAGGATTTCCTCCAGGTTCAACCCCCCAGATTCAGTAGGAATTGTCCTTCAAAAAACTGGTCCTTTCCTAATCCAGAAAAGTTTCAAAGGGGTAAGAACAGACATGGCCGAGGAAGAGGCCAATACAGAGGCCCTTACAGGGGACATCAATGGCAGCCAGGAAACCAAAGAAGTGACGCAGGGGTTTCTCCTGCCCAACAACCACAATCTCAATGACTTTCCTCTACTACCGCCTACCAGGGAACAACTAGAAGCTCCCTTGGGCGGGAAATTATCTTTGTTTGCAGAAAACTGGCACAGACTGACAAAGGACAAATGGATTTTGGACATTGTAGACCGAGGGTACAGGTTTCATTTCCATACCTTACCAAGAAAACAAGGCATGCCAAATCTACCACAACATCAAAGGGCAGAGGCTATCAAGCAAATCTCTCTGCTAACTCAAATGAAAGCAATAGAAAGAGTTCCACAACAAGAACAAGAACAGGGGTTTTACTCAAGACTGTTCCTTGTTCCAAGAAAAGAAACTCAATGGAGACCAATACTGGACTTGTCCGCATTAAACACCTTTCTCATAGTAGCAAAGTTCAAAATGCTGACTCTACAGCAACTCCTTCCCATGCTGGGCAAGGAGTCATGGCTGATCACTCTGGACCTCAAGGAGGCATACCTGCATGTCCCTATCAGACACAGTTGCAGAAGATACCTCAGATTTCTTGCAGGGCCAGAGCATTATCAATTCTCAGCATTGCCATTTGGCTTATCTACTGCGCCCAGAGTGTTTACAAAATGCCTGGCTTCAGTAATTGCTCATTGCAGGCTCCAGGGTATACAAATCTACCCGTACCTGGATGACTGCCTCATACAAGCGGACGACAAATTGATGTTGACAAAAAATCTGGAATATGTCATACGATTACTTCAAGCTCTGGGATACACAGTCAACTTCCAAAAGTCAAGACTGCAGCCATCCCAGCAAATAATCTTCTTAGGAGCCAAACTAGACACAGCCTCTCAAATGGCTTACCTGACAGAAGACAAGCAAGAGAAGTTAACTCAATACTTCAAAGGTTTAGCAAAACTCACCCAGATGACTGCAAGGAGATTCCTACAGGCCCTGGGTTACATGGCATCCTGCATTCTACTGGTTCCATTAGCAAAACTACACATGAGAAAGCTTCAATGGTACCTAAAAAGCATTTGGTCTCAAAACAGCAACAACTTGGAGACAATCATACCACTCATTCCATGCTTACAAAAGGAATTCCAATGGTGGGCTTCGGTGAGCCAGGAAAACACAGGTTTGTCATTCAAAAAACCACAGATAACACAGACCATGACTACAGACGCCTCAGACCTCGGATGGGGGGGGCGCACATGGAAGGCAGGTGTATACAAGGACAATGGTCTCCAAAGGAAACAAATCTGCATATAAATCAAAAGGAAATGCTGGCAGTAATGCATGCTATCGAGGCTTTTCAAAACCAACTCCAGCAAGGTCACTTAATGATACGGACAGACAACACCACTGTGATGTGGTACATAAACAAGCAGGGGGGCACTCACTCTTACCCCCTTTGCAGACTGACAATGCAGCTTTGGGAGAAATCACTGAGTCTAAACATCCAGTTGCAATCACAGTTTGTTCCAGGAAAAGACAATGTGTTGGCGGACAGCCTAAGCAGGAATTTCACAGATCCACACGAGTGGAGGTTGCATCCGAAGGCTTTCAGATAACTCACTTTGACATGGGGCAAGCCAGAAGTGGACCTATTTGCCTCTCACCTCAATCATCTACTACCAAAATTTTGCACAAGGACATACCACCCAAAGGCTTGGAAAATAGATGCTCTTTCATTCAACTGGAACTCCCTAGCAATCTATGCATTCCCACCTCTGCCACTGATGACCTCAGTATTACTAAAGATCAAAGCAGAGAAGCCCAAGGGAATCATAATAGCTCCGGATTGGCCAAGACAACACTGGTACCCACTACTACGGAGCATATGTCACACCAGGAGGTGGGCCCTCCCTCAGTGGCCTCTACTTTTGACTCAGCACAATTTCGAAACACTGCATCCAAACCTTCGGACTCTGCAGCTAACAGCCTGGGAGATCCCATAAATAAATTCAACTTACCTCTCTCCAAGGAAGTTCAGCGGATACTAACAGAGGCTCGAAGACCGTCCACCAGAAAGGTCTACTTAGCAAAGTGGAAAAGATTCAGCAATTGGAATACCAGCAAAGGGCATGATGCATCATTACTGAACATCCCACTTATCTTGGAATATTTGGCAGATATGTTACAGAGTGGCCTCTCATATTCTTCCATAAAGATACATGCATCTGCTATTTCAGCTAGATACAACACTGATCCTCCTGTTTTTTCTCAACCCTTACTAAGACAATTCCTCAGGGGAATCAAGAACATTAAGCCACCAAGAAAGGCCCCAGTGCCAGCCTGGGACCTCAATTTTGTCTTAGAAAAACTGACTCTACCTCCTTTTGAGCCAGCAGCTTCAGTTGACTTGCAATTTCTCTCATGGAAAACAGCCTTCCTGTTGGCAATTACCTCAGCAAGAAGGGTTTCGGAACTACAGGCCCTAATGGCAATACCACCCTTTATTATTTTCCACAGAGACAGGGTTTCATTAAGGACCAACCCTACCTTTATGCCAAAGGTGGTATCTAGGGTCTCTCTAAATCAAGCCATTCATCTACCTGCCTTCTTCCCCAATCCTGAGAATAAGGGGGAAAGGCTTTTACATACCTTGGACATTCATAGACAACTTCGATACTACCTGGACAGAACCAAGGCCAGTAGGAAGTCTGAACAGCTTTTTGTAGCTTACGCCCCTGCAGTCCAAGGAAAAGCAATTTCAAAACAGACTATTTCTAAATGGATTGGACATTGCATCAGATTCAGTTATTCCTTTCATGGAAAGACTGTTCCAGCCTATGTCAGACCACATTCCACCAGAGCTACAGCCACCTCTACAGCATTTTTAAGAGGGGTGCCTACAAAGGACATTCTAGAAGCTGCTACATGGAGCTCCGTGCATACATTCTCAAAACACTACAATCTCCCCTATATTCCAGATCCAGAGCAGGCTTTGCTTGGCAGTCCTGCAGGGTTTGATTGCCACACCATCTCTTTCCTAGAGCATGCCTCCTCCCCCAGCTAAGCTATGGTATTCTACCCACATGTTATGACTGCAGTTGCATTCTTGAAGGACATAGTACAGTTTTGTACCTACCATAAATGTAGATGTCCGAGAGACATGCAACTGCAGTGGGTTTTCCCTCCCTCCATACCCCTCTATGCTTAGGGTCCACTCCTATCCCCCTCACTCTTAGCTGGGGATATCTGTTATGGTGTATTTGTTTTATTGCTCATGTATTTGTTTGGAATCCTGTTTTTGTCTTCCAATTTGATTACAGCCTTCCTTGGAGGGCACCTGGCATCTGGGGCAAGAAATACTGAAGAAAATGGCGTCGGCTGATGCTTATATACTCCAGCCGCTCTGACGTCGGAGAGAAATGCGACATCAGCCGACGTCGGACCCAGACTTTGGAATCCGGCCGACCGAGGGCTGCCTGAGGCAGGACAACCCACATGTTATGACTGCAGTTGCATGTCTCACAGACATCTACATTTATGGTAGGTACAAAACTGTACTTTTCTTTTCACCATTCAAAACATGCTGGTTTAAATGGGTCTATAAACTGTTGAGCTGAAATCATATATCTTGGGACCTTTCATATGTTTATAGTTCACAGTGGAACAGTTCATTTACTTGGCTAGCAAGATAACACTATTACAGAAAGTCTTAATGGCCCCAGATACAACTTCCCAAACAAATACAGTACACACACACACACACACAGTCATTCTGTCACAACTTCCCCTGTTCTATCTCCTCCTTTCCTCTTCACTTGCTACACCCACAAAGCCAACACCAAATTCAAAAAACACAGATCCAGCCAGAGAACTTCAGAGCAAGTATTCTACTTCTTACTTCTATAACTTACACAACAGTAAACAACCAGCACAACTCCTCACCCTCAGTAATCAGGCCAAAACCAGCCCAAGGCTACCACTTTCATGATCACATCTATCTATATATTAACAAAGCTTCAGAAGCATAGTTCTCTCAGATTAAAAACCCCAGAGACCTCCTTCAGACTATCCTCCATTATCTTTACACTCCTAAAGAATAAAATGGAACCCAACCTAGGCTTAACATCACAACCACACTCCTCTGCAGTGGCCAGCACCCACCCCCCAATGTCCATGGCAACAAAACAGGCTAGACCACGCAAGTGCTTTTATCTCCCAGCACAACCTAGACATTCTAGCTACCACATAATTCTGGGTCAAACGAGGTTCCCCAACTTACAACACTTACTAACCTCCTACAAGTATGTCAGTGATACCTGGCCAGGTAAACAATATGGTGTAGGCTCTCTAATTACATACAAAGATAATCTAAACCCAAAAGCCATGGCCTGTTCTCAGGTGCCAGTCATTTGGAATTTCCTAAAATTCCCTGCTCACAAAAGCAAATCACCACTGATGGCTGAAGCCTGTCTGTTACCCCCCTTTCCCCATAAACAAATTCAAACCACTCATTATTTAACATTCTGAATAACTTTCCAAAATATAATAATCATTCTACATGACTTCAACCTTAATTATCATGGCTCTCTTTCAACTGACATGCATACTTCCCTAACAGACCTAGGTTCCCTTCATAGAACCTAGAAGACCTAACCTCATATCTTTAAAACATCCCATACATTACCTCATTATTACAAACACACCATATCAAACTCCATCTCCAGCATATTCCCCCACATCTTTAAGTGACCACTGCTCAGTCACCTTTACAACTATCATCAACCATCATATAAAGTTACCAACAATAATAGAAGCCTTTGGACACTATCCTAGCACTAATATTGGCAAGCTCAAAAACTTTGTCACAGCCCATAACTGGAACCATATGCTCTAGAATGAACATGGCACAACAGCCATAAGCCTAACCAACTTTCTTCTCCAGCCACAATACAAATTCTTTCCACTAATCCAAATGGTTGATAAACCTCCAAAAACTGAATGTCTATCCACCAAAATGGAACAACTAACTGTAAGAGATGAAGTGCAGAACAAATGGAAACAAACCCTGAGAAATGAGAACAAAGCCTCTTTTGTAGTCTTATGTAACCTAACCAAGCAGTCCATCTGAAGGCATAAAAGCAATGTCCAAACAAAGAAACAAATCACTATCATTTCCCTAAACACTTTTGGAAAGAAATTAACTTTCTTACAGTAAGAAAATGTAACTTTCGTAGAGGAAGAAAACTTCCCCATGACACCCACTCTATAAAAAAACATTTAGTGTGACACAGCAAAACATGGCCTAGAAGATTTTCCTGAAGAATTTAGCAATTTCTCTTAAACTCCACACCATCAAAGATCAGAAATTAACCAACCCAACCCAACACAATTCATTCACCGATTCCATTTCGAACACATACAGTACATCCCAAAAAAGTCTCTACTGTACTCAAAAAATAATCCCATAGATACTCCCTCCTGGATCTAACAACATAAACCCCTGGTTCACATATCAGTGCACAGATCACATATGTATTCCTATAATCCATTTATAATCTATGCTTCACACAAAACATTATGACACAAATTTGGAACACTGCTTTAATTAAACCCCACTCAAATAAACCAACCCAAAATATGCCTCCCAAAGCCATCCAAAATCCATTACACTCTGCTTGTTTACTATAATGTAGATATACAGTTTTTCTATTTAACTGATCTGAATTACTTTGTTATTGTTTACATTTCTGTATTTTTGTTACTGAAATGTTTTGCATTTCACCTGGGTTTAGCCTGAAATTGGTCAGTACTGATCAGTGCACTACCCTGCTAAACAAATAACAAAATAAACACAGCTTGACAGTGCATTTTAATACATTTACAACTTTCAGAAAAAGATCTCACTTCCTAATACGGGATTACACTTACCCAGTGAAATAAGGGTTTCATAGTTTTGCAGCATCACTTCCTTGTGAAGCTCTTTGTCTTGTTTTTATTTTCCACTCCTTATCCAAGAAAATGACAGCAACATCCTCAAAGGATTCTGGTACCTGAAAAGGATACATAGTGTGCTTCAGCTTTTGTTTTGATTTATGCAACACAAAGTTTGCGTTTTTTTTTCCAACAAAAACATTTATATTTGTTATTAGAAGTATAGTTACTATTTAACAAGTGTGATCTCAGCCATGCATTAGCCAAGACTGAATATTTCCATATTCATTCTAACAACTAAATATCCAACACACCATTTGGGTAACTCTGAACAGTAATGCTAGCAGAAAAAAAAGACATTCTCTTGAGTTTTTATAGCAGAAACACACAAAACAGCAGTGGAAGGAGTGTAATTGTCCAGTGCCATTTGGGTGGTTCAGCTTAATAAATTGGTAAAGAAAGAGCAAAATGGTACCAATTCCATGTCAGAAATTTTAAGTTTTCTTAGCTACTGGTTGCACTGCAGTCAGCAAGTAGAAAGAAGAGCAAAGGAGTCAAAGGACAGACAGTTAAAATGCACATTGCTGATGCCATGTTTTCATGGATAGTGGGAGACAAGTTAGTGGTAGGAGGACAGAGGTTACACAATGGTCATTAAGACCAAGATGTGAGCATCTGCTGGCTGTGGTGGTAAGAGATAAGTAGAACAAGTAGAAGTTCACAATTCCAAGTTGTACAAACAGGGATTCCTGCACATTCAGGGGTAGAAAATAGTCCTCTCTCCCATTCTTTTCCTATACAGACAAACAGTAGCAACAAGTACTGGGTGGAGTACTAATAAAAGACTTATGTTAAGGAAAAACAATTCAGATTGGTTGGGCCAAATAAGAAAGCAAGAAAAACATGAATAAGGGGAGCAAAGAGAACCATGACCAACTGCATGGGGACAGAAATGTGAAGGCAGTCACTCTGCATTTGGAGGAACATTCTGATTTCAGCCTCCAAAAGTGCGACTGCTCCACTACTGCAATTTGACCTTATACAGCTCTCATTTCTGCTTTTTCGTTGGTGCAGCTGTAAAGCCTATGAAAGACAGGGTAACCATCTGATATGTTGGGATCCACTATAGTGAGTCCTGAAACATGGAGACTGAATGATGGAGAATAGATGCTCAGTCTAAGATGGCCATTTCTCGGTAAATCACCTTTTCTCTGAGATATGGCATTGTTGGAGCTGGTATACATAACTTCAGGTTGGGGGGGGGACTTTAAAGTAGTGATCTTGCAGAGATTTACTATTTTCTTGGGCTTTTAGGCATTTTTTCAGCTTGTTGGCACTTGTTACTTCAAGTAATGACATTTTAAAGGGGAAACAAGTGCAGTCATTTCAAAAATCCAGTCATGTGACACAACTTTGAGAAGATGGCTGCCAGAGCACAGAGTAGAATGGCATTCTTGCTTATAATACCCTGGCACAGGTTTTTACAGGCCCGTTTGAATGTGACTGGACATTTTTTGTTCTATTTGTTTTGCAGTCCCTGCATGCAATCATTTGTTCCTTAATGGAAGTGAATTGAGCTGCTTAGAAAGAAATAAAATTACTTTTTAGTGATTTTGTTGGGCTGTAAATTGTAATGAAGAGCCTGGCCAATGACTTTTAATGATTTGTGATGCTTGTTAAGATATGTTGTCAGAGTCTGTCAAAACCTTTCAGTTGGATGTTGCTTAATTGTGAAGATCTTTACAAGACTGTCCTAGATGTGTTATGGATGCCAGCACTTGAGGGAGCTAATGGGCAGTAAGGTAAAGTGATTTGTGTTGCATCTGAGGCCTTTTGTTCCTGTGGTTGTGGAAGATTCCCACAGTATTGACACTGCTGGTGATTTAACGACAGTGAATGGTCTCTGCTAAACGACAGGGAGTAAGATAGGTACGGGTAAAATATGAAACAAGTATCCACAAAGGTAGATGGGTTGGATTGGATACTATGGGCAATGCTTTGTACAGCTCAGGTGAATGTGCATATTAGGAACTCTCACTAGTGCTATAATAGATCACATGAGCATGATTTTATGTCAGGACAATACTGCTTTATGAGCTTACTGAACTGAGATAGGGTAGTGCCATTTAGAATTTGTTGAGGAAGAATTCCAAAGTTCAGCTAATTGACATAGTATGTTAAATCTCCAAAGTTTTTTCTGAGTTCAAGACTTGTAGTTTAGGGGAAGTACACAAGTATATAGTTCTCCCATGTTGTTTTATTCCATAAGATTGAAGTGACAGTTTTTGTGGGTGACTTTATAAACCAAATTGAACTGAGCAGTTACAAATGATTTTCTGCTTCATCCCAATATAGTTCTCCCATGTTTTATTCCATAAGCTTGAAGTGACATCAGCTTTTGTGGGTGACTTTATAAACCAAATTGAACTGAGTGGTTACAAATGATTTTCTGCTTCATCCCAAATATCTCCAAACCTGAACATTTACTACTACAGTATGGATTTGAAACAATGTACCAATTGTTGTAGTACACAGTAACACTTCAAATTTTCCATTACATGTTATGCATCCCTTGTAATATGTTTTACTGGTGTTGCTTTACTGAAAATGCTGCAGTGGTGGTGCTGCAGTAGCGTTGTCGCCTCACAGTAAGATGTTGTCCTGTTCGATTCTCAGCTAGAGCGTCTTCTCTGTGGAGACATGCATGAATGGGCATACCTTTGTTGAAGGTTGTGCGTCAGAGCTGGCAACTCAGCATGTAAAAATCTACTGTCAATCATTAGTGGACCGGAGTTCTGCTGTGGTGACCCCTAACTGGGAAAAGCCGAAAGACACAACAACAACAACTTTACTGAAAATGCAAAGGTTAAATGATGATAGGGGGATGCATACGGTTACTGTATATCCTGACCACTTCAACCTCATTACCTTATTCTGCCTAACACTTTGCAAATTAAATATGTTTATTGTTATCTGCTAAATTCTTCCGAACACTGAATATATCCAATAAGTTATGGTAACCATTTGAAATATCGGGACCCACTAGAGCAAGTCCCGAAATGCAGCGAGTGAATGGCTGAAAGATCGTACTTGTATATATTAAGTATGAGATGCCATTTCTCAAGATATTCCCTTTCCTCAGAGAAATGGTGATCCTGGGGTTGTTATATACACGTTTTGCAGAAAGGCCTACCCCCCCCCCCCTGCAAAAGGAGAAGAACAGTTTTTGAGATTCACTATTTTTGGTCTGTTTTGTTTTCTTTTTTGGCTTGTCAGCACTCAGCATTTCAAGTGAAGACATTTCAAAAGACAGCCATAAATTACCCCTTGTAGTCATTGTCTGCCTGTAAAGTAATGCTTTTTTTTTGTTTCAGTTGGTAGCTGTTCAAATGTGTCACATGAACAATTAACTTTTGTTTGGAGTACCCTTTATTGTATTTTATCAGCTCACACATACTCTGGTGTAAGTTTCAAATCAAGGAAGTTAATTATACGTAATCACATAAACAAAACAATCCCTAGGACAAAAAGACAGCACTACCATACAAGTATGGAAGTACATTAGGATGCATGCCTTAATGAAGGCAAACTTAGATGCCAAAATAAAAAGGGTGCCTAGTTCATATTTTTTAATAGAAAAGCTTTCTGAGTAGCACAATAAGCTGGGCTGTACAGCACATCAACCAATCAGAACAGCATTGCTGGGGAATTGGAAACGGAAGAGATCTCTCCTGACAGAAAGATGGCCAGTTCTGAAGAATCACTGACTGGTACTTAAAGGCAGTAGTATTATTGTATACAGGAAAATGAATTGAAATATGTGGTTATCAAACTGAGGATACATGGTGAAATTGTTTATTTTTCCTAAGGTTTTTTAATCAAATTGTTCTACTGTGTTAATGATAAGATGACTTGCTTTGTGTCATGATTTAAATGGGTGCATTATTCTGTCAAATGTGTCACATGAACAATTAACTTTTGTTTGGAGTACCCTTTATTGTATTTTATCAGCTCACACATACTCTGGTGTAAGTTTCAAATCAAGGAAGTTAATTATACGTAATCACATAAACAAAACAATCCCTAGGACAAAAAGACAGCACTACCATACAAGTATGGAAGTACATTAGGATGCATGCCTTAATGAAGACAAACTTAGATGCCAAAATAAAAAGGGTGCCTAGTTCATATTTTTTAATAGAAAAGCTTTCTGAGTAGCACAATAAGCTGGGCTGTACAGCACATCAACCAATCAGAACAGCATTGCTGGGGAATTGGAAACGGAAGAGATCTCTCCTGACAGAAAGATGGCCAGTTCTGAAGAATCACTGACTGGTACTTAAAGGCAGTAGTATTATTGTATACAGGAAAATGAATTGAAATATGTGGTTATCAAACTGAGGATACATGGTGAAATTGTTTATTTTTCTTAAGGTTTTTTAATCAAATTTTTCTACTGTGTTAATGATAAGATGACTTGCTTTGTGTCATGATTTAAATGGGTGCATTATTCTATTAAATTGTTCTGATAAAGTCCTGATACAGATTTCAGATGAAAGCACACAACAATTTTTTATATCATAAACCATTCTTAGTTTCCCCAGAGGCTGTGTTGTGGAATTTACGAAGCAGAATTGGTTTGTTTCTACATTGCTAACCTAGTCTAAGCATCTCCTCCAGCAAGTAAAGTGTCACCATTTGTGTTTAGGCCAGTGCCTAGTCCTTTTTAAACCTCTGATCTGGGAATCAAACCAAAGCTCCTGTGCTACCACATCGTTAGGGTGTATATAAAATGGAAAAAAGAAATCCAGCAAAAATATAAGGTTTACAGCATGAGAAAGATATTAGCCTGGATAACCTTTATTAATATATTATGTAGGACAGGACCTTGATATACTGTGATGACAGCCTTAAAATTCCTGTACTGTAGCAGCTTAAAATTGGGAGGTGGCAGCTGGAGCAAATTGATTTCAGATCATACTAAGTACAGATCAAACTACACTGCCAACTCCATTTTTTGCATACCTGTTACAACTTTGTTCTTGTGCTTTTTAAGCTGGTGTTACATGATCCCATATTAATGACCAACTAACATATATGGCTGATCTGGAACTAGAACATCCTTCCCATACAGGCCATGTCTTATGTCTAGCTTCCATTATGGAGGCTCCTTCACTACATTAGCTTATGATTAGTATGCTTAATATTTAAATTTATTGGATCTTTATTTCCTTCATTGTCCTTGGATAGAGATTGCAATGAGTTTACACCCCCCCCCCCCCAGCACCAGCATGGTGACATCTGTTTTATCATCAATTATTTCATTATGGTTTAATGCACTTTTCTTATGACTCTTCAGCCTGTTATCTTATATGGCCCTCTAATCACATAGACAAATCTAAGAACTGATGAGAGTTTTTTTTTTCTTTCTTCTATAAAAGTTTCATACTCAGGAGTGAGTACTACACTACCACAGCATCTTAATGTATCTATGGGTGTATTAAATATTTCCTTAGTTGTGGAACAATCCTTTATTTCCTCACCGACAAACATTGTTCTCAGTTTACCTTCTGAAGTACTGCACCGCTGTTTACTAATGACCTGTGTATTAGTGTACTATGTCCCAAAATTTAAACAATGCTATTCCATTCACCCATATATCACATAATCCTGTTTGGTTACAAAATGAGCTAACAGCTGATCCATGATTGTCTACAATTATGGAGTATGGCTGTCCTCAGCTGCTACTTCCCTAAAAATACCTCTATGTACAGGGACTTCTTAAAATCAGACATTCTTCAGTTACTCAATGAGCTAACTAAATTCTACTGTTAATCCTCCTCAGTTGGATCCCATTGCTAAAATTGTTCCCAGTACCTCTGACTTCTACCCCACTTAATTCTATTGATAAAGCATCCCTATCTACACCAAATATAATGAGAAATTTAAAAAACAACTCCATATGGTGGAATAACTGTATAAATAAAAATTATATAACAAAAGAAAAAAATGCTTAATGTTTATAAGAGATGTCATTCTACCTACATTAAGAGCACAGTAAGCAAACTAGTAAATACCTTAGGGGAACCATTAGGCAGCTCAAAGTGGATTATGATCTTAAAATACCCTCTAAAACCTAATCCACCCTTATTACTCTATTACTACTTTCTATACACACATTACACTTCTGACTTCTATTCCATAACCTTTCCAAACAACTTTACTACTATCATGCAAACACTCCTGTTTCTTTTTATTAGATTCCCAAATTCCATTTCATCTTTTAGCACCATTCCCAACTACCTTTCTCCATCCAATACTGCTTTGCTCTATATACATTCATAATCACACTCTTCCCTAACAGCACATATTTATTTTACATTTCATTTTCTACTTTTCCCAATTTAACCCTCACTTCTTCCTATTTTACCTATATTCTCAATCTCTAGCCTATTAACTCCCCTACTCCTTACATTACAGAGAAGACACTAGGATAATCTCTCCTTCTTCATAAAAAATACTTCTTTGCTACCAACCCTTCATTAGCTTTCATACACCACCACCGCTATTAAATATCATTATACCCTGCAACATCTTCTGCAAACTGTAACATACAGATCCTTTTACTTATCCTCTATTCTCCTACTGCTACTGGTCCATATTTCATTCCACCATGTATGTATAATATCTCTTAACATATCTCCAACTCTGCCCCAGCTACCTGTTCATAATTCTTCCCAACACTCTCCACACATCACACCAAGCCTATTTAATGATGCCCCTCACCTTTACTCCAAATATAGACTGATTAACTCAATTACAACTCATACCAGAACAAAATTAGGTGGAAAAATACTCTCCAAAAACAAGTATCAACAATTCCCCAATATATTTATTTATTTATTTATTGACATTTATTGACATCTGTTGACTGGAAAAGTCCACTGGGTCAGAAACCCATTTTCAGTGGACGCCCAGGGAGAAAAGCTCCACAGACACTGTAATGTTCTACACAAAATACAGAGTCAATACAGAGATATACATACAGTACACATGATACATAAATTGGTACAAAGTGAATTTAGAACATTTAAATATTATTGCAATATAATGATACAGAGTAAAATACTATTTTTCAATTACATAATGTAATCATAAATGAAAATACAGTATTGTAAGTTGGAAAATTAGTAATATAAAGAGGAAGGTGTTAATGCAGTAGAGGTTTTAGATGTAGGATCTGAGTAGTTAAGTATGTAGGATTAAGGAGGCTTGCACTGTATATATATATATATATATATAAATAAATATATATATAAATATAAATACATATGTCTATCTCTCTCTCTCTCTCTCTCTATATATATATATATATATATATATATATATATATATATACACACACACACAAACACACACTAAAAATCCTTCTAGGAAGAGACATTCACCATAATCCTCACCCCCACCTATCACAATGAACATCAAGACCATTCTTTTTCACGTACTTTTCTCACCCTACAATGTTCAAACCCCATCACTTTTAATCTAATTTTGCTGAAATAAATGTTAGAACCTTAACAAATAATATTGCTGAACTACATGCCTGAATTACCCAAAATAAGCCTGATATTTTCGCTGTAACTGAAACTTGGCTTGAATCCAGCATAAACAACTCCAAAATTATGTCTCCCAGCTATAGTACATCAGTAATTACTGTATAAAGAGGAAAGGTGGTGGTATTGTTTAATATTTCCAAACAACTACCACATTTCCCCTATAACAAACCAATACCAAAACTCAATTCGGCAGAACTTTTCATAACTTTCCTGAAATTAAACAACTATAAAACAAATGTGTATTACTGTTTTTATATCCCTCTTAGCAATAATACAGCTATATTGGAAGATATCCTACATTGGATATCCATAACAATTCCATAAGAACTAATACTTCTAGGTAATCTGAATGTCAATTGGTTGGACATAAACTCTAACTTCTCTGGGTCTATGTTTAATCATCGAATGGCATGTTCATCGAACTGCCATTCATCAAACTCTAATCATCGAAGCTTTCTTTAATCGAAAGGCCATATCATCATAAATATTTACATCAATCAATGATAGTTGTCCAATATAAAGGAAGCGGGGTGTAGTACTTATTGGTAACTTACGTATAAGGAAACCTGCTCTTTCCCCACTGTAATCCGATTTCAGAGTTGGTATATATAATTATTTATGGGTGTAGGAGGCACAGTCCCCCACAAGAAGAGTATTTGGTGAACACTGGACATTCCTTATGTGGTGGGGCTGCACTCCCACACCTCCCTATGATGACATTGCCATTTGTGCAGTTTTAATAGCCTTTCCAACTATCTTGTGCTTTTCCGGTTTATTTTTCAGAAAATGCTCAAGAATGCAAGATATGTGTAGGCTGCTGGAGGTGTGACATTCCACATCACATAGGTGTTAATGAGTTAAAAAGAGTAAAAATAATAGGATACATGAACACAATATACAATCAGATTAAAATAAGTACACAGTTAATTCAGGAGAGTGATGTTATATAATAGATATTTTAGTAAAATATATTAGAAGAGAAACAGGGAGAAAAGTAAAAATTGAAACTAGCGGAGAGGTAGGTGAGTTAGGGAACATGAACACACTAGAAAAACAATATACAATCAGATTAAAATAAGTACACAGTTAATTCAGGAGAGTGATGTTATATAATAGATATTTTAGAAAAATGTATTAGAAGAGAAACAGAGAGAAACGTAAAAATTGAAACTAGCGGAGAGGTAGGTGAGTTAGGGAAATGGTAATTTATGATGCTTTGAATGAAAACAGATAGATAAGGAGGAGAAAGTAAACAGGGTAGATGTATGGTAGTGAAAAAGATTTAAAAGGAATTAAGGAATGCAGATAGCAGAGGGAGAGGTATGAACTTGTATAGAATACTGTATTTGGGAGATCCAGAGAGATACTGATATATATATACTTTACCAATCTTGTGCATGACAAAGCTCTGTGTGATCTAGATGCATTTTAAGATGAGGTTTGAAATTAGGGAGAGTGGGTGTTTGGGTTTAGTGTCACAGCTGCAATATAGGGAGTCATCAGCCACATTGTAAAATTTAGTTGGCATTAGAAGTGAGTGCTGGGTCACAGGTGTCTGGTAGGGGCATGGCCGAAAAGTATGTTATGGAGGGTTGGGTAGCTGTCTGGTTGGTAAATAAGTTTGTGAGCATTTAGTAGTTGAGTGTGTATAAGGTAATTGGACAATTCAAGCCATTCTAGTTCTTTAAGGGCAATATAGTGTGAGGGATAGAGGGTGGAAGGTTGGTTGTGATTTTAGCTATTTTGTTGTAACATGAAGTTACTTTTGTGTTAAGAGTAGTATTCAAGTTAGTATGGGAGATGCATACAAAAAAGAAGGTAAGAGATATGTGGTTGCAAGTATTTTTCTACTGGACTTGCTAAGGCAGAGTTTGGACCTACAGAGGGTGCCTAATTTTTGATGTGCTTTCTTACTGAGAGTGTATAGGGAGAAAATTTGAGGTGTTCACCTAGTGTGATACCAAGTTTGGTATTACTTACAAGCTATAGAGGAGTAGTGTTTTGGGAAGTTATAATAAAAGTCTGCTGCAGTTCCTAGACATTTTAAGGGGTAAAGAGAATAAGTTTTGTTTTTCTGGGATTGAGTAGCAGATGAGAGTTTGATAGCCATGTTTCAATGGAGGAGAAGGAGGCTTATGTCATTATTAATAGAGTAGAGAGGGAAAAGGGCAGAGCAGATAAGGGTGGAGTCATCGAAAGGTGCAGAGCAGATAAGGGTGGAGTCATCGAAAGGTGCAGAGCAGATAAGGGTGGAGTCATCGAAAGGTGCAGAGCAGATAAGGGTGGAGTCATCGAAAGGTGCAGAGCAGATAAGGGTGGAGTCATCGAAAGGTGCAGAGCAGATAAGGGTGGAGTCATCTGTATATTGGACTTACAATGAATGGTTAGCGGCTTGGTACAGGTAGTTAGTATAGATACTGAATAATAAAGGACAAAGGATAAATAATTGAGGGACTCCAATAGAGGCTGGCAGGATGTTTGAGAAAGAGTGGTGCCTTTTGTTTCCCTGTGTTCCATCTAATAGGTAGTTATGGAACCATGACAGCGATGTTTGGGAGATCTTGAAGGAAGAGAACTGATCGAGAAGTTTTTATTGTGGGACTGTAACAAAAGCTTTAGAAAGAACGAAGCTAGAATGTGGCTTTTGCTCCTCTCGCTGTTGACTATGTTGGTGCAGTTAAGTAAGGCAGTGATGATGTTATGACTTGGTCTAAAGCAAAGCTGAGAGTTTGAGATGAGATTGCTTTGAAGAAGGAATGACAGTAGTTGCAAGTGAATACAATTTTCAAGAATTTTTGCTAGTGGGGACAGTATGGCTATGCATCTGTAGTTAGATAAGTTGGTTGAGGTACCACCTTTATGTAGAGATATTTTCTGGAGTATGGGTATGTGGTTCCCACTAATGGAACAATTTATAAGTACTGACACTGGTTATCCTAAGGCTTCAGCCGCTAGAGATACATAATACAATTGGAAGTTTGTTGGCTGCTAAGGCTGAAGGCTTTAATTTTTTCAGATTGTTTTTATCATAGAGGAACTGGTCTGAAGTGAAATGGAGTGCCTGTGTCATGGGTGACAGGCATTGTAGTGACAGCAAGATCCGAGGCTTATTTTTTAAATTGTTTAAGTACATTTTGAATGAAATGGTTGTTGAAATCATTGGGTATAGTCTCAGGAGTTTTGTTATTATTAGGAGATGGAATTTGACTGCCCTGGATTGAGTAGTTTATTGATGAGATTCCAGAAAAGTTTAGGTCTTTCGTGTTTTTTTTTGTGGAGATTGTGATAATATCCTTGTTTATCAGATGTAACTTTTCTTTTAGTAAAATTTCTCAGTTGTCTACAATTGTGAAGGGCTGTTTGGTTTCTATTGTGTATCCATGTTTTCCATGATCTCTCTCGCTCTCTGTGTCATGCGTTTTTAGTTTCTTTAGATAACTATGGGGCAGGGTTAAATTTTACTGTTTTTGTTATAATGGGGACTTGATGATAAATGATTTGTAAGAATGTGGAGTTGAAATATGTAATGGCATCTTCTAAGAGTAGGGTTTTTAGGGAAGTCCAGTTACAAGATTTAGTGTTTTGATAAAGGAGACATTATTGAAGGAATTTAGATTGCAAAAATGGATATAAATGGCTTCCTTGTGCATATTATTGCAATGACTGAGAATAACAGCTAGCAAGTGGTTACTTAGTATGTCTGTTAGACAGCCAGAGCTACTAATGTTTTTATTATGTGTGGTAAGTATCCAGTCTGTATTGATTCTCTGCCACTTGCTTTATCAGTTCTAAGTACCAACACTCAGCTAATCAGATAGGAGAATGGCACAAAACATTAAAGTGACAGAAAACTGGACTTTCAGCATTTCTTGCTACAGATGTATAAAATTTAAAGTTCAGCATGAGAAAAAGCAAAACACAGTTAAACCGTGCAAAAAAGTAACAGCGTAAAAACTAACCTACACAACTAGCCACTGCCTTATTCATGCTGGCAAGTTAACAGAACAGAGGGTATTCACTTCGATGCAGTTTATTGTTCTCTTATTGTTCGTATCTGATAGTTGCAGCATCTATACCTGTTAGTCTGTATAACCTTGCATTATTTATTGTAGATTTTCTACACTGGCATCTGCTATAAATGACTTACATCCAGCTGGATGTTTCCAGTCAACAAATAAATGTTTCAATGAGATGTGCTCTGTCTAACCTAAATTCAGCATTATTTACCAAATCTTTGATATATATCATTATGCAATAACCAAAATCAAACACAACTGTGTGCAGTATTTTCAATCACCTGTCAGAACTTGTGGATATAAATCAAGCTTCATTTATGCAAGCAATGATTTGGTTACAATCACAGACAGAATTTTAAATGTGAAGAAAACTAATCAAAAATTTAGAATGTAAGCCAATAATTACTTTAAAATGTGACTACTCATCAACTGCAAAGTCTAAATTCCAAATCTGTAAAGAATTCAGAAATGAAAAGCATACTTACTGTTAGAAAACAAGTAGCTGCCCGATTTCCAAATTCAGACTTATATGACACTGTTTCCTGAGTGGCCAAACCATATTTTTTAACGTATTCATTGTTTTTGTCCTTCTTTCAAGAGTCTCTCCTACTCCTTTCCTGAGCTCCAAGTTGGCATAAGACACTCTAATGTGAATTTCCATATCATCCATTTTAATGCAGTCAATGTTTGCTTCCATTTCACTCTAAATTTCTGCTTCTTCCAACTTAAGTTGCTGGAGAAGGTTCGGCTTCTTGTCATGGAGAAATTGATGCAGTTTTGTAGACTCTTGCGCAGTCTACTGTTGCAAAATAGACACATTTCCTGGAAAAACTACAGAAACCTAAGGTTAACTGCTGCCCATTACAATATCAGTTGTGTCCGTGCATTTTCCTTACAGAACAGAATGAGAGAATGCCATCCCACTGGTATGGGGTAGGGCATTTGTCTGCAACACTGTTGATCAGGGACCAGACTGAACCAACCAGTATTATTGGCAGAAAGCGATGGACAACTATCTGGGATGCTGCCTTTTTGAATATTTGGAAAGGGAATAGCCAGAACAAAGCAAGTTTTGCTGGATAAACATTCATGTACGTAAAGCTGGGAACAGAGGAAGAAAACATGGAAAAGAGAGGACACAGGTCCGTGAGTGTTTGATGGATTTGGCCATGTGCCACCCGCTGTAGTACTCAGATAGTCTCTGATGATTAGACTGTTGCCCATGACTTGTTATGGGCAACAGCCTACATTCCTAAAAGGAAGAAATCTTCAAGGGACAAAGTAGGCCCAATCTCACCAGGAAGACTAGTATCTGCTCAGCTGGACAAATGCTGAAAGAAAGCATGATTACTGAGCCATGAACTGGGTCAGAGTAGTAGTGGAAAGCTATACCAATAACATTAGGTTCACAGGTATATACCAAGCATGCAATCTAGATGAGCAATGAGAAGTCTAGGCAGCATAAGAAGTCAGACTATAACGTGTTGCCTGTTCCAGTCAAGGAGAGACATACTACATAGCCCAAGGATAAATATACAAATCTTTACTCATTTAATGTGATTGCTCTTAAAGTTGGCTAATGCTTTTATTGATATTTAGGAGAAATCTATTCAATAATCAGATGATACACTGAGTTAGGAATATGTCCCATCAGCAGGTCTTGTGTGCCAGTGAAGGTTGAGCTCTTCAGTGTGAACATTCATGATTTCACTGTTCTTGCGTGGGTCAAGGAATTTAAACAGAGCAGGGGGTTTCATAGCATGAAATCCTAAGTATAGATCAGCATGAAGGAACCTGTTTGGAATGAAATATCGTGAGAGGGCTTTTAATCTAGCAGGTGAGAGGGCTTTTAATCTAGCAGGTGAGAGGGCTTTTAATCTAGCAGGTGAGAGGGCTTTTAATCTAGCAGGATAACTCAGCAAGTTTAGTCTAGTCATTTTCTCTGTTGTAAATCTTTCGGTCCATATAGTTAGGCAGTGTTTGGAGAGGTAAATGCAGAAAGGGTAGTAATTTAGTAATCAGTCTAATGAGGAATCCATAAAGAGGATCTATGACTTCCTTATTCCTACAGGAAAAATCTTTGAATATTAACTGTACAAGGCAGAATCATTTTAATGACTATGACAAAGACATGCAGTAAGTGGATTGGACACTTTGAATTAGCCATAGGTGTGACTGTGTGGGGTGGAAGAACTACCACGGCTGGGCTAGTCACCGGGCAGTGTTGCCACTGAAACATGATGGTCACAGAACACTTCATTGATTATGAGGATCTATATTACAACATCGAACTCACAGGAGTCTGAACGTTGTAATATCGAACCCAAATGTTCGAAATATGGAAATAGCGAAGCCACGGCACACGGATTTTTTTCCCAGGGAAAAAAATCGGTGGGCCATTTTCGGGGCTTTGCTATTTCCTCCACTGTGGTGCAATGTCGGAGTTGGTATATTTAAGTAGGGGGTGTGTGGTTGGCACAGCCCCCCCAAGTTGGGGGTGCCCCCCACATTAATTTAAGTTCAAAGTGTAAGTATTTTGTTTTTTTTTGTACTGGAACAGCGATTTTTTATTTTCCCTGGGACAAAAATCTCTGTTCTGTGTTTTCGAACTTCATGGTTCGATATTACATCATTCAAACTCCTGTGAGTTCGATGTAATATAGACCCGATTATGAAAGTGCCCAGATGCCTGATGGGTGTGTTAATTATAAGTGGAGTGTCCTTAATATGATGTGAATTTAGAAAAGCTCTTCCCCACTCAAACAAAACCAAGTAACAGTTTTTGTATTAAGCTTGAATAGACACAGTTAGATGTTGCACTTGTAATAAGATCAGTGTACCACCCATTTAAACTGTAACCCGATGAGCTTACAGAATGTGGTAAATTAATTATTATTTTTTTTTATTTATTTACCCTTTGTTGCCAGGGTTAGTCCCACTAGGCTAGTAGCATTTTTTTTTAGGTGAAACGTGAGGTGGTATTTATACAAATGCAATCAATTTTAAACAATGGTAGGGCTGCTAGAGTTAAACAGTGAGGTTAGATTTATAAATGAGTAGAGTGTATACAAAAAGCCATCCCTTACTAAGAAAACAGTTGTGCTATCTACAGTCATGGAGGTAGGAAACTTTATCATATTACTCAAGTAGAAAATACAAATGTTTTGAAAGGTAGTTAATCATGTGACTGTTGTCTCCAGTTTAACACATATGACAACAGTGAAATATTTTCCACAAATTAAAGATTTCTGGAGACAATGGGAAGAAAGTAATTCTTTTGAAAGATTACATTTTCAGTTTGGGGGTGTAACTAGCAAATGAATAAGCTTACATTTACAGCTCTTCCTCACCTGAAGGGGAGGGGGAAAGGGGATGAGAACCACCAGCCAGATTCAAAAAAGAGTTGATAAATTCAGCATCAAGGTATAGTGTTAGACAACCTTAAAGTATATCAACTTTGCTAAAGACTCAGTGAAGAACCTATACCATTTAAAGAGATATCACCTCTCAACTGTCCATATTTTCTCAGAATGTCCAGAGTTTTGCCTGATATTTTTGGTCTTTTTCTCATAAAATTGTGGTTTTCTGGAAAAACACTGGCAAATCTTTGAGGACTGAAGTCAGAAAATGATGGCATACATTTGTGTTTCAGACTTCATATCCTTCAGAAAATGCATGCTAATGTATAAACTGTTATTCTATCAACTTTTTAAGTTTGTAAGAGCAATATTTAAAAAACTGTTCTTATTTTTTGGGCTTTTGTACCCCCATTATTTGTGGCTTTGTCCAGACTTCTTGCTCTAAGAGGTTGAAAGGTATGAAGGTATGTCAGCATATACATATAAAACACCTGCCTGTAAGACCAGAACAAGCAGAAGGAAGGGATTTACACAGCAAAACACAGCAGTCCAGGAGTGTTACAATCAAGGGAAGGGAACTGACAATGCACCCTAAAACCAGTGCAGAACAGGAAATAGACAGGACTGTCAATTATGATTCCAGGGGTATGAAGTTAGCTAGAAAATATACAACCTGAGAAGAATTCTAAACCTTCTGTCATGGTAAAACAAAGTCACCTCCACAGTAATAATAGTATATTGCACAGTTAGGGTATGTTGAAAGGATGCAGAAAAAAAAACAAGAAAAAGTAATCTGGATGATGTGAGGATGCCATGATGGAGGGGGAAAATGGTGGTAGAGGCACTGGGGTATGTGTTCTTGATAGGGCAGTATGCAGCAGGTAGTGCCATGGGGCCCTTTCACCTAGGTTGTCATTTTGCCTAAGGCAGATGCTGTTCACAAGAGAAACCCTCAGTTCTAATCCCAAGAAACAAAGTGTACACTGCTAACCCTGCCTTCTCTATCTTACTCCCCCACATCTGGAAATCCCCCAACAGTTGAGATAGCCACCACCTGCTCCAATTTTAGAAATCAATTGAATAAACACCAATTTCAACATGCCAAGTGCAAATGCTTTCCTTTTGGAAATGTTACTTGATCCCTGATGGACATTATTGTACACTTTCGTACAACTAAAATACACATATAGCACACCTCTACAACTAAAATACACACATAGCATACTCATTCCCACTACTCTCCCTCACCTCTTCCCCTATTCTATCTTTCACTCCTCTCCACTCTTCCCTTCAACCCCTTGCTCTGTATGCACTGTAAATAAGACTTACTAACAATATCAGCAGATAGTTTTCGCCTGATAATAACTCTGCACAACGTTGCTCATCCACTGAGTTACCACAGTCATTTTACTCTCTCAACTGTCTAAAGGCTTTAATTATTCTAATGTTTTAAGATCTGTAAGGACCTTGGTCCAAGTTCGCCTATCGTTTTTGACAGACTGTTAAGATCCAGTGTTTTAGAATGCCTCCTTTAGTTGTTAATAACACTGTATTTAATTTGAAAGGCCGTGTCCTGTTTCTGTCTATAAGGCCACCCTTAATCCTCCCCCCCACTGAGCCTGAAAATGGTTCAGTGCAACCAGCCACAAAATGGAAACTAAAGTATATAAAACATTAAAACAAAATATCCACAAAATTGTCTAGAACCACCAAACTGTTTATTAATACAATATGAAACTAAGCACTTTCACCCACTCGCACATTGGGCTTCATCAGAGTTAAACAGCATTTTAAATTTCAACCACATTTATAGTCACTGAAACAATTAAATAATTGAATGATTAACTAAATAGCCAATTAAACAATTAAGCCAATGGCCATCTAATAAAACCACTCAAAAAATGCTCAAAAATGTAATTTAACAATAACATGCATAAGGATCGCTTGTTGCTAAAAAACTACATATATTACATACATTTATAACATTCATAAAAATTCATAAAATCAGTATTCATATGAAGTGTGACTTGTACTTTAATATACTAGAAATAGATATATTTTCATTGATACCTGGAGGTTTTTTTGTCATCTAGTCTTAACTGCCATAAACATTCCCTTACTTCCAATAGCTTTAAAATGACCTCCAATATTATTTTTTGGTACCCTGTCAATCACAAAAAATAAAATGTTTTAAAATTAGCAAATCGCTCTCTATGTGAAAATAATGCACTTGCTTTTTTCTTATTTTTAATGTCCCTAATGTTCTCCAAAATACGCTGTCTCAACTTACGTATGATTTTTTCCAGATAAAATGCGGGACAACATAGGCAGTTGACCACATAAACAACCATATCAGTATTACAATTACAATACCCGGGACATTTAAGCGACCTTTTGTGGTTGTTAACGTAAATATATGGCCCATCATTAATAAATTTACACACACTACACATACCACATTTGTTCATTCTTGATATGTTTTGAATAAGTAGTCCTGATCCTCTTTCAAGGAGACCTTTCAAATTAGCACCCCTACTGTATATAAAAGTGGGTGCAGAGCCCAAAATTTCTCTCAAATCACCAGTAAACACACTCTCCCAAGTGGTTTGGATAATACCCTTAATTTTTGGTGCTGTATGGTTGTATTCCAACACCATGGCATCGCCCTTTCTGAATTTGCTTTGTCTATCAGGTTTATTGATGTCCGTATGAATGACATTCAGAATACCAGCCTTAAGAATGGGCTGAAAAATACTGTTCCTTTTCTTAGTTACCTCATTCCATATTTTTAACAGTAAATCCAATGGGCAACCCCTATTTCTAAACATGTCTATAAGCTTAAACATCTCAGTCCTGAATGATTTTCTTGACTGACTAATCTCGACAAGCGGACCATTTCTCCCTTCACTAGGTTTTTCTTTTGAGTGTAGGGATGACAACTACTAAAATGTAAAAAAGAGTTACTGTTTGTTTTTTTTACGATAAATGTTAGAACATATCACACCATCCTCTTTATATAAAAGGATATCTAAAATTCAATCCTGTCCACATTGCTTTGACTTGTGAACCTTAAAAAAATCAGCGGTACTTCCTAAATTTTCTAAAAATTCATGTAGTCCATCCTCCGTCCCCTTCCAAAACATCAAGATGTCATCAAGATAACGTAAATGTATAATCATTTTTGACATGAACCTAGAGGTAAACATATGATTCGGTTCCCATTCGGCTAGTACCAAGTTTGCATAGATGGGTGCACTCCTAGCACCCATAACAACCCCCTTAATCTGCTTGATGTATTTCCCAGCAAACATAATAGAATTATTCAACAATACCATCTCCATTTAATCAACCAACAAGCCTCTCTTAACATTGTGTAATTCACCAAATTTTTGCAAACTGCTACCAAAATATTCCAGTCCAGTTTGATGAGATATCACGAAAAATAAATTAATAACACCCACTGTGACAAACAGAAAATCTTCATTGCACTTCAAATCTCTAGTAATGTCCAAACAATGCCACAAATTATTTAGAATGTGTGGAATTCTATCTAAAATGTATTTACAAGCAATGTCAATATAGGAGGCCATGGCCTCAGTTTTTGAGCGCCTTGTGGCTACTATTGGCCTAAACGGAGATGCATTCATATTTTTTTGTATTTTTGGGGATTCCAAAAAATACAAGGAATGACTGGCATTTCCACAGTCAAATACTTATACCCAGATTCAGTAATAAACCCCTCACATAAAAACTCGTATAATTGACAATCAATTTTTGTATATGCCCGCTAAACTTCAAATATATACACTATTTCATATGTATCAGAATCATTTAACAATTCCTGCATTTTACAAGTGTAATCTATGTTGGACATGATGACTAACCCACCCCCTTTGTCTGGTTTCATAACCCTGTAATCATTCATGTTTGTTGACTGCTTTAAGCAGAATTTTTCAGTGATAGACATGTTTTCCGTCATTACCTTTTCAGTGTACACACATCTTCTAATCTGATTTTCACATAATCGCTCAAATACCATTACCATAGGGTTACTCAGTGGGATAAATGTACTGCTCCTCTTGAAACTTAGTGCATTGTCAATAGAAGGGCTGCCATTGTTACCAAAAAATACTTTTAAATTCAATTGTCTGGTAAACAGTTTGAAATTAATTAATAACTTCCCAATTTCATAATGGTTTGTTGGTATGAAGGAAAAGCCTTTCTTTAACAATAAAAAATGGTCATTAGAAATCTCCAAATGTGTAAAATTATAAATTGAAAAATCATCAGCACTCACATGTTTACAAGATTGCACAAACATATGTGAATGTCAGTCATTGTCTATAAAACCTTCAGAGTCATTGTTGCTATTGTTATTAAATAAAATTTTTTCAGTTTCAACAAAAAAATCAAACATATTATCCATCACCATAATATTGTGAAATGTCTCATGATTCAATTGTGATTGGTATTGCACACTGGATTGTAATTGTGACACTGATTGTAACCAGTGTTGCGTTGTCCCCCTCGTTTCCTCTCCATTGGTTTGTTTGCCTCCTCACTGGGGTTCTGTTCAAGTTGGTCTGAAATTGATTTTGGTTCCGATTCAGTAATCGATCAGAACACCTCAGGGGTGGGGGGGGGTCTATAAAAGGCTCATTGTCTACACATTCAACAGTTGAAACAACCTCAATACCACCTTCACTCACCATCCCATGATTCCCCTGGTCTTGAAACACAACTGTTCCCCTGTTTTTTATCGGGTAAGCCCTTTTTACCACATATTCAAGTGTGTTCCTCATAATCTTGCCTTGCTTTCGTTCCAAACCACACCTAACAAACTTGTCCATATCAATAAGAATTTTTGTGTTAGAAACAGTGACATCACTGTTAGACAGAGGCACAGTGTACTAACCTCGAAAAAGGGCATAGCAAAATTAATTTAAAATGGGTGTCGAAAGCCAAACACACTCTGGCTAGGCTTATAAATGCCCTAGGGCAGATAGCCTAGTATGAACCTATTAGAAGTTAAGGTGAAATAATCCAGAATTTCTCCTAAAACATGGATAAACAATTCTTGGAAAAATTTTTTGCTCTTACTGAGACATTAAAACTGAACTCTAACTAATTAATGTGCAACTTTATACTTTCTTAATTGAATATTATACATTTTTGTTACTAATTTCATATTTTTATTAATTTTTTTCTCTTTTGTTCAGGTCAGTTGTACATAGTATATATAAAGGCTTATAATATTTCTTTTCATTGATGACTGTATTGTTAAACATTATAATATTTGGAAAATAAAAAATTATTTGAGTAAAAAATAAGAATTTTGTCAAAATGAGTTTTGTAAAGCTCGAACAACAAGTCATTATTAATACTAGTGTTCAAAGTGATTAAATCAGTTTTAAGTTTAGCTAATCTAAAATTATTGTCCCGGATAATGATACGCGATCCTTATGCATGTTATTGTTAAATTATATATATATATTTTTGATAGCCATTTGCTTAATTGTTTAACTGGTTATTTATTTAATAATTCAATGATTTAATTGTTTCATTGACTATAAATGTGGTTGAAATTTAAAATGCTGTTTAACGCTGATGAAGCCCAATGTACGAGTGGATGAAAGAGCTTAGTTTTATCTTATATTAATAAACGGTTTGGTGGTTCTGGGCAATTTTGTGGATATTTTGTTTTACTGGTTTACTACCTTTGGATGTATTTTTTTGTTGGAACAAATAAAACATCTTCACTGATAACTATTTGTTGCTTCCACTAGATTATTTCATATGTGAGGCATGCAAATATCTACCAACCTTTGAGACTAGCCTCTTTTCTAAAGTTTTGACTGTACACAACGTGATCATTTCTGATACCCACTTCTCAAAACCATGCCCACCATGCCCTAAAGCAACAAATAAGCTTTCTTATGCCGAAGTACTAACAAATCCCTGCCCAGATCACAAAGTTCTCCTAGACAAAAGTTTGGTATACAAGACTCAGTGTCACACTGATAGGCAAACAAGATATATAAATACTAAAGAAGACTGAACTACTACACCAAGGGATTATTCATCTGGCAAGCTAAAGTCCTAAAAACAACAAGACTGAGGCAGTACATCTGATAACATCTTAGCCATAGGTGACTCAGTTGCCAGACACACAGATGCAACCTCAACAGGCTGTAAAAAGACAGAGTGATGGTTAGTTGCCTTTTAGGGGTCAGGATCTGTGATGTCACTATGACTCTCAGGTCCCATCATCCTAGGTAGTTACTGTGCACATGGAAGTGAATGGCTTAAGATATACCTCCTTGGATCATAAGAAGATGGATATGGTACTGTCAGAATACGCATCTGCAATCCTTTGATCACCAGTATCCTTCCATCAACAAGAATGATCCCAGAAAGCAATAAAAAGATAATTGATTTTAACTATTAGCTTAGCTATTAGTGTCATTCTGTCCAATATATATCAGCTTGGAAGGAGATGATTCATAACCGTAGATGCTTTGCTAAGGAAGGCCTGCACTTCTCTCCTCATGGCTTCTGTATATATAAGCCAGGCCTTTTTCTTCTCATATAGTGCCTTTTTAGGCAAAGTAGTCTCTTCAAATTACCCACCTTGCCAGTAATATCAAGACTATATAATGGTAGCACTGTTGAATGTCAAGATACTGCGCTCCTTACAGGAATTCTTGAAACTATAGATACCTGTGTAGTTGCTGAAACAAACATGGTTTCCGAATAGTAGTAGCTAGCACCCCATTTCAATGTCTAACACTCTTTCAGTCCCAACATTAGAAATAATAATGTTATGAGGGGTTGCCTGTATTCCTAAGAAGCTAATTCACCTCCAGACTCTTACAAGCAAGACAATAACCTTAAACTCCTCCATATCCCTGTGAAAGTAAATAAAAATTTGTACCATATCACAGCCAGCTGCCATACATCCTATATGTCACCTGCAAACCACAAGACCTATCTCAACAAAGTGATGTCCCTCCATATCAAACCTAACACTATTCTCTTGGGAGATTTCAACTATACTTCCATTAACTGGGAAACCTACATCACCACAAATGAGTATGCACAGAGATTCCTCAACTTCATTAATGCGAGCTCTTTAGGCCAACTAGCTCAAGCCCTAACAAAGGGTTCTTGTTCTCAGCAACATATAGTCTCCCTGTGCTCAGCTCAACACCTACAGACACCACGTCACTGACAACAGTTCAAGAATATTTATTATTAGGGTAAAACATGATTTACCACAAAACTTTTCTGTCTTTATTCACTAAGAGAAACCTACTCCAGTTAACCAGTAACCTGATGAGGTACTGATTCATATAAAATGCAAACACAGTGCCAAGCTCAGAAATAAATTTAAGTGGCAGTACCTTAATGTAAACAAACTACAAAAAAAGGGAAAAAAGTCATTGCACATAAGAGCAAACTTAGTAACCGATCATTTAGAAGGGAACTTAAAAAGATCAATAAAGAGCTCAGAACCAAAATCAAATCTTTCAAAAGCAAGTATGAATTAAACATTTCTACATATGCTAAGAACAATCATAAAGCCTTTTTCATCTGTGATAGAAACCTTAGAAATAATGCCCAACAATGCACAGAGCTAATACATAACCAAATATCCTCAAAGTCATAGTCAACATATTAACTGACAAATTCAGCTCTAAATGTATGCACCTATCTCCCTCTAACATTCCTAACATATTAGCATATCTTCACCACCTTCTATTTGATCACTTCCAAGCAAGTTATGAATGCTGTCTCCAAGGCCAAAATCACAAGCTCCTTGGGTCCTGATAATGTGCTAGGCTGTCTTCTTGTCAACACTGAAGACAGTTTCATAGACTTATTACTGTTCAGTTTCAGCGTTTCTACTGGATTTGTACCAGAAGTGTGTAAAATTGGTGTAATTATTCCTCTCTGCACAAGGGTGGACCCACTACTGACTCTGGAAACAATAGAAATGTAAGTCTCACCAGCCAGGTATGAAGTGCAGGACAGTTTAATAGCTGTTGGTGTAAAAGCAAGAGGTAAGAGCATTTATTCTTATCAAGAAAGAGACATTTTGTGACATTATAATTGAGACTGTTTCTTTCAATGTAAATTCTTCTTGGAGAATATGAAAAAAAAGAAATGCCATAACCCACAGATTCCTTATGTGATAAAAGCATTTAACAAGAAAACAAAAAAAAAAGATTCATGAATAATTTTGAACAGAGGCAGAAAGAGAGACTTTGAAAGGACGTTTGAAAACTTTATGTAAAGAAATACCAGACTTTGCAAAAATTTATGACAAAAGGGGTTTATTGACTGGTGGCTGGGATGGTAATATTGTGTTAAAAATAGAAAGAGAAAAAAATTGTACAAATACAAATTATGATAAATGTGGAGGGGACTAGGGGTGTTGCAAAATACTAGGGACAACCCAAAATATGTTTTTTATGGAAAGAAGGACATTTGATAAGTAAATGTGTCAAAATAAAATATCATATTTTTGGGGAAATGGGACATGATGCAAACAGATGTGAATTGAAATGTTATAAATGTAACAAAATTGGACATTTATGAATGGATTGCAAAAGTGAAAATAACAAAAAAGAAAAAGAAAAAGAAAGAGAAGAAAATGAACAAAGAGAAGACATTTTAGAAGTAGTTTAAATGAAATAATAAAGAGCACTTAGAAGGCGGTTCTGAAAAAGAGAAGAAGACATAGACTGGGAGGTAGTAAAAGGAAAAAAAGGAATTCTGTTGGTAAAAGGGTAAAAGACAGAAAAAGGAAATTTAAAAGAAAGTACAAAAGAAAAATAAAGGAAATGGATGAAAAAGAATATATACAGCTAAAGGTTGGGGCTTGGTATACTGTTTAAGGTGTCTGACACACAGACACAAGGTACAGTGTTTGATTTTCACCTTTGGGAAGGACATTGGTTAGGCTTAGAATGGCCTATTAAGAAAGTTAACCTAGTAATTACCTATGAACCTATGAAACCAAGAATCTGAAAATTTTAGAGTGCTTTCTATAAATGTGAATAGTATTAATAATATAGTAAGAAGAATATGAATTTTGAAGGGGTGTAATACATGTGATGTAGATGTAATGTTAGAAAATACACGATTTTTAATAAATGAAGAAAGATTACAAACAGAATAACTATGGGGGGGAGAATAATCTGGAATTTGGGAAATGAGAGATGTTCTGGAGTAACCATATTCTGTAGAAATACAGTAATGATATTAGATGTAATTTTAGCAAAATTAGGAAGATTAACCATTGTAGATTTAAAATGGAAAGAACAAGTATATAACATTCTAACATTATATGCTTATACTAACTGTAAAGAGGGTCTATATTATATCTTCGACAGCTTAGGTTGTCAAATGCTCAATGATCGACACCTAAGGGTCAAAGTTTCAAAATCGCGAATGGCCATATATGCAAATTCTTTCCTCAGAAAATAATTCTCTTGGCTGTTATTGAGAATTTGCTCTTTCCTGAATGTAGCATGATCTCGGAGTTAGTATATTTAGTTAGGGGGGTGTGGGGGGCAAAGCCCTCCACTATATTTAGGTTGAAAAATTAATTTTATTTACGGACAGCCTAGCGAATTCTATCACGAAGAAAGAATTCATGTATATGACCGTTCATGATTTTGAAACTTTGATGCTTACGTGTCAATCATTAAGCATTTGACAACCTAAGCTGTTGAAGAAATAATTTAGTCCCTGTAAAAAAAGGGAAAACTTATTCCATCAGGTTTTACACTATGTAGTGATAAATATGGATATTATGATAACATGAGACTTTAACTGTGACTTAAGAGGCAAGCGTAAAGGAAAGGAAATGATATAAGAAAAATGTTAACAGTTATAATTTGTGGTAAGTTAAAATTTTGGGGGAAAATTCATGGACTTACAAAAGAGGTATGTATAGAACTGAAATAGGTTATTTTACAGTATCAGAAGATTTAGTTATCGGAGAAGGGGAGTAGTTGAAACAGGATTTTCTGATCATCTTGCAGTATGGCTAGAGATAAAAGAAAAGAAATATAAAAAGAGCAAAGGAATAAAGAGGATAAATGAGAAATAATGAAGAAAGATCATATTACTATAAGAACATTTTATAAAACTTGGTCTGAATGGTAGAGGATATTTAAGGTAAAATATATAAAAATGTTTTTTCTACAGTGGCAAGATGTAGTGGTATGATGTTAGAAAAGTAAAAAAGAAAAATGCAAAAGAACATATAACCATACATTGGAAGATTTACAAAATAAAGACAGAAAGTACTTTGACAAAGAAAATAATTATATGAAAGAAATCCAGAAAAAATACAATTGTTATATAAGCAAATATATTTTTTACAAGGAAAAAGAGAAGAAGCAATGAGTTACTTAAGCATATTAGTAAAGGATGATGGTAGTATAATGAGAGAAATAAAACAAATGTAAAAGCAGAACTAAAACTCGGGAAAAGATTATGAATAGTATGTTAGAATATGTACAATAAATGCTTAAGGAAAAAACAAAGTAGTGAAAAACATAGAAAGTAAAAAAAGTTAACAGAAAAAAGAGAATAAAGAGTTGGGAAATGAGATTTCTTTAAATGAGCTAGATAAAATATTAGGAAAAGTAAATACAGATTCAGCTGCAGGCCCAGATGGAATAGGGTATTAAATGTATAAACGTTTAAGGGATTGGAAAATAAATATTTTAAAGATTTTTAATGAATGGTTAAATTGTTTTTATGTATAAAGAATTATGTAGTGAAATACTTAAATTAATGTGGAAGAAGTAAGTAGAAGAGAATTAAAAACTGGAGACAAGCAGTACTGAATAACAATGATTATAAGTTTGTTATAAAAATAATACAAAAGAGATATGAAATTAAAATGGAAAATATTATGGCTGGTAGCATATATAGGAGAAAGGGGAAGGGTTGTTAAGAATTATTAATGATAGACAAATTGTTGATGATATTATGAACAGAAAAGAAGAAGTAAAAATCATGATAGGAGACCTTAATAAGGTATTTGACCAACTGGACATGAAATATTATAGATAATAATCAAATAATATAATATAAGTTAGAAAGTTAGGAAATTATGTATGTCAGCATATAGTAATAATAAAGTAAAAACACTTGTACATGGCTGGTTAAGACAAGAGGAACATATGAAAAGTGGTGTAAGACAGGGATGTCCAATGAGTTGTACACATATTGCATTAGTTATAAATGAGATACTATGTGAAATAAATTGCAAAATGAAGGAAGCATAGTATATAACACCTGAAGGGTTAAGAACTCCAGTTCTGTTAACATATACAGAGGACATTATAATATTTGCAAAAAATTTTGGAGAAAAGAAGTAATAATTTGAATAAATGAGTGTTTAGAGATGATAGGGAATGGCTTTAAAATGAACAGAAAAGTAAAGGTTTAGGTGATGTAGTAAAGATCAGGGGTATATATATATATATATATATATATATATATATATATATATATATATATATATATTTTTTTTTAAATTAATAAAATTTCTGTGTTAGGCATAAAATTTGGGAATAAAGAAGTAAGTAGAATAAAAAATAGAAGAAATAAAGCAAATGTGTCTTTTCTTGAGAACATATAAATTATCATTCAGAAAAAAATGCTTATTTGATAAAAATCAGTACTGATGGGAAAATAGCATACTTACAAGTGTATTTATGTTGCCAACTGCTTTGTAAAGAAATTATTGCAGATTTTTTTTTTCATTTTTATGAGGTTCTAGATTAAATTCAGTAACAAGAGTAGTTTTATATGTAAATAAAGAAGAAAGAGGTTTAGGGTTAATTAACCACTGGTATATATGGCTCCATTAAATTTGTATAAAGTATTAAAGTGGATAAATGAAAAAGATGAGATATTAGTAGTAAAACTGTATAAATATGAGTATGACACAATTGAGGTATGGTAAAAAATGAAAAATGAGAAAAAAAGAGTGTATAAATGAAGCAATAAAATATTACCAAGAATTTTTTTTGTGGAAAATAAAAAAAAATATAATATAGAAAAAGACAGAAACAAATGGTATAAGAATGTAATGATAAACATTACTAAACAAAACCATGGCAAAATCTAACAGATGAAAAAAATGAAAGCTATAACAATAAGAAGCATATGGTGTAACCAGAAAGTAGAAGTTCAAGATGTTTTGTGGAGACTGGTAATAGGTAAATTGCCAGTAAAAGGAAATATGCCACATAAAAAGTGATAGAATATGTCTGCATTGTTAAGAAGAAGAAATTACAGAACATGTGTTTTTGAAATGTAAAAGCGTAAAAACGTTATGGGGTAAATATGCAAAGATTTTTTTTAAGATATAAAAAAAGTGGATAAAATAAACATGGATATGATTAAATATGGACATTATATGAATAGAAATAAAGAATATGTTAAAAGAATAGACAAAAAGTTATTTTATATTATATGGGTTATGTGGAATGAAAGAATAAATTAAATTATGTTTAATGGTAAATAGATTTTTAGCAACAATAATAAGTAAAATCAGATGGTGATTACAGAAAAAGGAGTGGGGGTCTAATAAGGATGAAAATTTAGCATGATTGTAAAGGAAATTATGAATTGTGTAAACAGATTTGTATATTTATACATTTGTATATATCTAAATATGCAAATATTTTGTAAATAAGAGGTATTTTGTATATAAATAAAAGACTGCTACTTTTTTCAGTAGGTGCTGTAGGATCTTTTACATCCACTTGAGTTACCACCAACTAAAGTAGATGGGGTCTTGTTTTAACATCTCATCCAAAGGATGGCACACTCAGGAATACAGAACCCCTTATGCTGCACAGCAATCAATCTTCTTGGTGTGGGAATACAACCCACACCCTTCTGCACTAAAAGCAAGTGTGCTACTTGTTGCACCACTGACACTGACAATATCTCACAGATAATGGCAGAGCAAGCATTGCTCAGTCCTTTCTCATTCATACATTACAATATGTTGCTCCCATCTTGATTAACCTATAGCTTCTCAACTCTGCCACTTGGAACAATGTTATAATAAGATGGTGAAATTTCTCAATAGTCATCATTATAGGATACATCACTGCCTGGTGTTAAAAAACAAAAACTTCAGTGGTTAGCGATAAGGCATTACCGTGCACTTTCCCACCTAATCACTGCCCACAAACTCATCTGTTATCCAGATAAATGCCCTAGTTTGAAAAGTATTCTCCAGCTTTATACTCCAGGTAGACAGCTGTGATCCACTGACAAAATGTTATGAACTGGTACAAAAGCTAACAACACAGCTGGTGATTCTTTGTTTTCCTCTTTTCTGACTAAAATTTTGAACTCCAGTCCCCTCTCTCTCTCTCAGAAACATAGCAAGCACCAACTCTTTTATAACACACACAGCAGAATACCTACAAGATACATGACTCTGTACATGCACAATTCCTGGATGACAAATGTCCTGCCCCTTATTTTCTCATATTCTTTCCAAGCACTATGCCCTTCATTATTTTGTTTTCAAAACAAGAAACTTCTTTAGTCAGTTACCACTTATGACATAGGCAATCATACATTTATATACATGACAAAAAAAACATATTGACATATTTTAAGTTGCAAACATTATACATAACTTATAAACTTCTATAAAGTCATTGTCAGTCAAACATTACATAGTTCATTCAATTCCTGACTTCTCTTAAACCTCATTGCTCCTCCATAACATTATTCTTCATGTACTGTTTCAAAATTCCCATTGCTCCTACCCTTTTCTAAAGATCCCACTTCCAGTTCATTTATCTCTCTTACTATCACTACTTCTAGCCCAGTTGATTTAGACTTTTGATTTACATTTTCTAGTATTTTTTTGGCAGCTACCAGAATTAAACTCAGCAAATGTTACTATGTGTAGTCAACTCTGATTCTGTATCATAGTTCAAAAAATCATTTCCTTACTTACACCAATTTGTTCACCCAGTATTTCTGACAGAAAAGTCTGTGGGGAATTTTTGAAGTCTGCCAATGCATTACATTCCCAAAAAATATGTTCCCAATTATCTCTTCTTCCCCATCACACCTCTAACATTTTCTATCTACCTGAGGAAAAGTTCTTTGGAATCTGCTTGATTTGTAAAAATACCTAAGCAAACATTTCCAAGCTAAGAACCTAAATCTTCCAGGCTTTGTTGCAAATTTGGAAGATGTGCATATATCCTGCTATTGTTTCTTTGTGAATTGCTTATTCAGTCTGTCTTCACAATCCTTTCTAACCTCCTGATTAATTCTTATAATTACCATGCGATATTTTTTATATCTATTAATTATCCATTTTAACAACAGCTCCTGTCTAGATTCTACTAAAAACTCTACCAGTGATGCTCATTCACTTAGAATCTCCCTATCCCTTTCTCTTTGCCTGTACTCTGATATCAATCCTTGATAGGGAGGGCAAACTCTAGCAGCCTGTAGTCCAAATTAATTATTGGCCTCTTTCTGTTCTATTACCTTTCATTTTGTAATTATTTGCTCCCAATACATTGTTTCATTTGCCAGTTTTCTTCAGTAAGTTCCATCTCCACCTTGCCTATTTTCTGTACCTCTAATTGCAGTCATCCCTATCAGCAGAATCTACTTTCTCAATTCCCATGTTGGCTTGGTTTTCAGAATACTTTCTGCTACTTTATGAATTTAATATTTTGCATGGTTATTGGCATTCTCTTTAAGGATCTGTATTAAAAATGCCAGTCTCTCCTTATTTCTTGAGCTTCCCCACTGTTTCATCATCATCATCCCTTTCCACTTTCAGTTAGAGGTTTTTGATTGTTCTATGTATTGGAGATTTAACAGTTTAGCTCTGAAATATCCCTTCAAATCAGGCAATCCCAAACCACCTTGTTTTGTTGGCAGCATCAGCTTATCCCACTTGACCTTTTCCCTCCCAGATAAAATCCTTCAAATGTTTATTAATTGCTATCTAGAACTTCTTCTGTGGTTGATGAAAGTAAGCCTGACCTGTGTACAAAACTAAAGGGACTAAAAACATTTTCACTGCTTGTATCTTGCTAACCATATTCATAAAACAAAGCTTCCAATTTCTCCATGTTTGTATTATCTTTTTAGTCTCTTCCCACATATCCTTTGCTACTATAACAGAATCCTTTTTAATCTATATGCCTAAGTACTTCATTTTATCATGTCCCCATAAATATGGGTATCAATGAACAAATTTGTGTATGGGTACACAATTTAGAGCTACTGCCTTTGTTTTATCTTCATTAATTTTGTATCCTGAAAAGACTTGAAATTGTCTTAGAGTGTTCCACAATAGTGAAATGTCTTTTTCTGGATTTATTAGGTAAAAAATCATATCTGCAAATAAAGCCAAATTTTCTTGATTACCATAGCAATTATATCTTTGAATTTCTGAGCCGCGTATTTTCTTTACCAATGGCTCTAAATATAATGCAAATAACAAAGGGGAAAGAATACACTCCCGCCTCTTTCCTCTGCTCAAACAGAACTTATTAGAGAGGAACCCCCCACACTTTATTTTTTTGTTTCTGATCCTCCATATATTTTCCTAATCAATCTTATTATTTTGTCACGTAATGCAAATGTTTCCATTGTCACACTCATAAACTCCAAGCTTGCTCTGTCAAATGCTTTTCTCTGCATCAAGACCCACCAACAGTGGTATTTTCTTGCTTCCCTCTAGATCATCATTGCTCTACTAATGTTATCAAATATTTGCCTCCCCTCCACAAAACCACATTGATCCATATCTTTCAATCTTGGCATCATCTTTGCCATTCTTTTAGCCACTATAGATAGAAACACTTTGTAATTATGGTTTAGAATCAAAATGGGCCTATATGAAGCTGGATCTAATGAGTCTTTACCACCTTTAATTATTACAGCCACCGCAGCTTTCTTCCAGTACATTAGTGCTTGTTCTCCTTTTAAAATACTGTTAAAACCTTCCAGATCTTTATCACTTCAAGAGGAATACCATCTATTTCTGGAGACTTTCCTGTAGATTTGTTATACATCACTATTTTTTTTATTTTGCAATGTTTTTGTGTGTTGTGAACATTTCTCAGGGTTAGTGAAGTTATTTCCAAGGATTCTTGATATTACAGGAATCCTTAAATCTGTTCTGATTTCTGTCTCCATTTTATTTTTCCCACCTGCCTGCCCAACTTGTTGTTGTATTCTTAAACCTTGGTGGCTTTTGCCCACCTCTACTATAAATTTGATATTGGACACTCCTCCCATTCCCATTGCATCAGCTGATTCTACTGAATACAGTGAGATCTCTGGGGAAGGCCCACCCCCTTAGTTTCTTAACCTTGAATTATTTTCTGTCTCTTCCCTTTCTACTTAACTAAAAAATACACTCTATTCAGCTGTTTTTATTGTATTTGTGTCTCTTCCTACTTTATTTTGCTTTTGCTGCTTATTCTTAAAAGTGTTAAATTGCATTATTCCACTGCATTTATTACTGCTTGTTAGTAGCCTGATTAAATTGTAATTGTTATTCTAAGCCTCTTATTTTTCATTTAAGGACTTGTGCTTCAGGCCAGTTATTTTACATTAACAAGATTTGTGGTCTACACTCTTGTGGGAGAAGATGGTAACCTCTGTCCTTCTGAGCTGGAAATTGCTGGGTGAATGCTTATTATGCCTCTTGTCCTAAGTGTCTTTGTTCTGGTTTAAGCACTTTGGTTCCAAGCCAGTTATTTTTACATTAGGAAGATTTGTGGTCTAAACTCTTGTGGCAGGAGAGGATAGCCTACACCCTTCTAGGCTGTGAATTGCTGGTTGAAGCCTTATTGTGTCTGTTATTCTGACAGTGTATTAGTTATGGTTTAAGCACTTGGGCTCCAAACCAATTATTTTACATTAGGAAGGTTTGTGGTCTAGACTTATGGCAGGTAAGTGTGGCCTAACCCTTCTAAGCTGGGAATTGCTAGTGAAGGCTTATTGTGCCTGTTATTCTGTCTTTTTTTCTGGTTTAAGCTCTTGGGTTCTAGACCAGTTATTTCTAACTAGGAAGGTTTGTGGTGTACACTCTTGTGGGAGTATTCTACTGAATTGCTGCTTTATTTTAACTTTTTTTTTTTTTTGCTGGTGTGACTGTGATTTTTTGCACTTTTAATTTGTAGTACTTCTGCATTTTATAGCATAAGCTAGAATCAGACTTGCTGAATCTAGACTGTTTGTATCACTTAAGCACTAAAACCAGCTCTTCACTGAGATACTGAAAGATCTGAGGCATCTGCTGCTTCCAACTAGAAATGCCTGGTTTTGCTCTTATATTGTACTTTTAATTTGTATTTGCATTCTACTGTCTGCTTGAATTGTCCAAACTGTTTTTACATGTTACTGTATCCTGTACTAGTTCAGCTGTAGCACAGCGCAGTTCCAGGTTTGCTGTTCCTTGGTCTGTATTGGAACTTCTGAACATCAAATTCAAGCCATCTTTGTTGGAGAAGGCCCTTCTTCACCCTTGTGGAGGAGAGTGATGCCTGGGTCCCATCTAATCAAGGGCAATTGGACTACAGTTCAGAGAGAGTGTCCATATTAGCTAGTTTGAGTTAAAAGGGTTATTTCTTGTTTTATTTAAGCCCCTCATTTGCACTTGTTTGCGTATAGTGCACCATCTTGCACTGCCACACAGTGGTGGTTACCGTTGGGGTTATAGATGCATAAGTGTTGTTTGTTAAATTTTCACTTAACACTTTGCTTGTGGTCTTCCAGAGGTTTTTGCAGCCCTGCTCTACTGTCAGGTGGAACTCTAAGTCTAGCCTCAGAGGTACCAACACACTTCTCACCCACTAGCCATTCTTAAGTGCAAACTCTTTTCCTGACCATACCATATAAATTTACCTAACACTATGGAAGAACAATGTCCCACAGTTTCTCCAGCCAGCTTGGTTGACATGGGCATCCTGAGGCAGTGTAGCACCTGCCTCCTGTTCACCAACAACCATCTACTCCTAGTCCACACAAACCCAACATGTGAGAGATGCAAACTATATTAAGAACCTTGAATCCATGCTCTCTCACACACCAGTCAGTACATATGACAATGAGCAGATTGTCAGCATGCACACCTTACCTCCTACTCCACCCAAACCCGCATCACACATACCTACATATGTGTAGGTCCTTACCATAAACATACCTAAACACCAGAGATTTCACAAACACAAACACAAGCATGCTACAAATATTTCCTCTTCAGAACACAATACACATAATAGCTCATGCATCAGTGTCTCACCTGTCAAGCACTTAAGGGAAAACACAAAATCAAACATATTTGTCATTGGTGATTCCATTGTGAGACAGACATGTCCCTCTCACCAGGCTGGATAAGGAAAAGGTCATGGTCAGCTGCCTTTCAGGTGCCAGGATCCACCGTATCACACATGTATAAGTAGAAAATCCAAAAAGCACTTCCCACTGGAACAAAACAAAAATAAAAATAAAACCATGAAACAGACCAAGGAACAGCTTCCAACTTTAATAAAACTTCACAAAGGTTCTTCACAATACACAGTGTATTGTGAAGAACCTTTGTGAAGTTTTATTAAAGTTGGAAGCTGTTGCTTGGCCTGTTTCACAGTTTTATTTTTATATCACACATGTACTCAAGTCTCTCAGCAACAGGTACTGTTATGGCTCAGTCATAGTCCATGTTGGTTTGAATGATTTGAGACATACCTCACTGGACTATATGAAGAAAGACATGACTGAGTTCTTGGACTATGTTTCTTAGGCAGGTACTGTTATGTCCCTAGACTTAAGCAACATTTTACCTTCACCTAGGATGATGCCTCAATATGAACAGAAAATGATTGACTTCAATAATTGGCTTAGTTTCTGGTGTCATTCTAAGGGGATCCACTATCTGTCAGCCTGGGATGACATGATCAACAGACCTCGATGCTTTGCCACAGATGGTCTTCATCTCTTACCCCTGGGATTGTGCCTACTGAACAAGGCTCTTGCAACCCCCACAGTGCCTTTTTTAGGCAGTGTCTCAAGGACAAAATTCCCAACATAAAAACTCCATCTAAAAACAACCTCAAGGTTATGCTGCTAAATGCTAGGAGTCTTAAAATGAAACTGCACTCACCGTAAGCAGTCCTCACCTTGGAAGATGCAAGCATTTGTGCAGTCATGAAGACCTGGTTCAACACTGTGGAGAGCACCCCAGCCTTAGTGGGTTACACCTCCTTCCACATGTTTAGACCACAAACTGAAGGTGTGAAAACTGAAGGCAGCAGTGTATCAATATTCATTAAAGATAAATACACCTCCACATTGGTTAAACAGTATGATTCTCTGGAGATACTCCAGGTGCAATTAACTGTTGGTAGGGCACCCATTCAAGTCACTCCATCTACAGGACCTCCCTCCATGAATCAGGACACCTACTTGGCCTATTTGGATCTACTTGAGTCTATCAAGATACACCTGAGCACCATGGTTCTGGGTGATTTTAACTACACTGCTATTGACTGGGAAAATTACTCATGCTCAAACTTACTTGCTCAAAGGTTCCCTGTCTTTGTTAACTTCAATGCCCTGGATCAGCTGGTTGGCACCCCTACAAGGTGTAAACAAATAAAGTTAAACTTTAGAGAGTACCAAAAACAAAAGACTTCAAAATAATAATGATACCCTGGGTCTGCAATACACAATAAGCTCCAGAGCCAGAAAATAAAAAGAATCTTTATTACAACAATAAATGTTAAGCGCTTTTGTCCCTTGTAATTATTTATGGGACTTCATCAGAATAATTAACTACTAAAACACAACCTTTATATACAGGAAGTACCAGTTTGGATTTGTCAAAGGGAAATCATGCCTATTAAACCTGGTGGACTTCTTTGAGACAGTCACCAAGGCCCTGGACGAGGGAATATATATACCTAGGATCAACCTAGACTTAGCCAAGGCTTTTGACACTACCCCCCACTCAGACATCATTGAAAAACTCACCCTGCTAGGTATCAACCCTTATATCATTAGATGGGTCTCTAACTGGCTCACTGATAAAACCCATATAGTTAAAATAGGGGAAGCCACCTCCAACAGCATACCTGTAACCATTGGTGCTCCCTCAGTCCTGGGACCTTTACTGTTTGGAATCGATTTCTATAAAGTACAAGCAAAAATTAAAGGTCTCTGGCTGACAAAGTTTGCTGATGACTGCAGACTGGGAGTGGTCAGAGAATCTCCAAATTATGTCAACATCCTACAACAGGGTCTTACACAAAAGACTGGTTCCAAAGTCATGGCCTTAAACTCAGTGAAAAAATATATTATAATCCCAATGTTCCTGCTAATTACCACATCAATAGCAACACCCTATGTATGCACTCAGTGGTGAGAGACCTGGGCACACAGGTTGACAGCAATCTTATATTTGATTACCATGTCTTCACAATGGTAAGAAGGGCATTCTGTATTGCTCTTGTCATATGTAAGGGCATTGCCTTCAGAAAAAAAGAAGTTATAACCTCCCTGTACTCTTCCCTCATCATTTCAATAATTGCATTAAATGTCCCTTTTGGTATATACATTTCTGAGCACCTGTAGTAATTGGAGAGACAACAAAGGTTCCTCACAAGGAAAATTCAATGTGTTCAGCATCTGTCCTATGTGGATCATCTAAATTCATTGTCATTTTATTTTTTTCCTACAGACTACTCAGAGGTGATCTCTGTCTTGCATATAAGGCAATCTCTGACCCTGCTTTATTAGAAATGCAGCATATCTGTAAGTCAAATGGTACATGGGTTACTCACTCTAATGACCTTAACTTGGTATATGACATTAATAGTACCTACTGGAGGGACAGATTAGTCTCACAGATGTTACCACACATTTGGAACAGACTCCCACTTCATGTCAATCAAAGCACCTCATTTGTCTTATTGAAATGCAATCTGGATGATTGGATGGGGAACCATAAATTCACCCAAGGGGTTCCACCTGTGTCCCTCTTAGATTGTGGAAATAAGGGTAGAACTTGGCTAGGCTTGTAAGGGCCCTATTACTATTAGCCTAGTAACTTCCTATGATCCTGTGATCATTTCCTCCTATCCTAACTGTTAATAATTGAGCCTAACCTTGGCATATTTAATTCTTCCATAAACACTTCCATTTGTACATTTTCTTGATTTCCAAATTTCTCTGCTTTATTAAATTTTCTGAAATATTTCTAATACCTCTACAAGATCTCTGGTTATTTTTTTGTTGTAGACTCACTAAGCTTGGCAACAATACTTTCATTTTCTGTTGCCTGACACATTGTACTAAAAGCTTTTGTGCTCTGGAGTTATTATCAAAAATGTGTTGCCTAAGAGCAATATTTCTAAACTCATGCGTATCATCAAGATAGTCCCTTACTTTCTATTTAGCACTCTACAGTTGCACATCTTCTTGTTCTGTGAGATTCCACGTATTCAGCAATACTTTAACCCTCTTGTTACTTCTTAACCATTCTTTCTTTTATTTCCACTCTATTTTTAAACTCTACTTTAATTTTTATCCCAATCCCTAGGTTTATTTTGAGAAGAAATTTATATTTTCTCTACTAACTCCTGAATAATTTTTACTACACATTCCTTAAGTTCCTGTTTTCATAAGATAGGTAGGAAAGCACCAGTGTCTCATTTTTTATTTCATTATCCTGCATTTATTTTAGTTACTATTGGTGCATGATCTGAAATAGTTACTGGATGTTTATCAAAATTTCAATTAAATGCACATGTTCCTGTGGAATATAAGTTCTGTCTAGCCTAACTGCATCTCGAGGAATAATATGCAAATTCATTCTGAACTCCTGCTACTGAATTCACATCTTTCATGCCAAATATTTTCATAAATTTCAAAGATCAAAAATCTACCCTCTTTTGTTATATTTTTCCTTCTGTGCTCCTAGATGCAACCTCACTGCTGCAAATCAAATTCCACTCCCCACCTATAAGTAATTTTCCCTGCTGAAAGTTGATTATTTCTCCTAGAAATTTCTTAAGCTCCCTTATAACAATTTTAGGTGAATTTAAATACATGCCAGTGTAATCCTCCCTTTGCCAGTAGCCCCTTACTACTACAAATCTAACATTATAGTCTTTTTTCCCTCTTCTATCAATATTGGAGCTCCCCTAGCAATTAAAATAAGTACCCCCTTTTCCTTTATCACAGATATTCTGCTGAATAATCATCCAAAATCCTTTCTTTATCAAATTCACATGCTTAGTTCTTTCCAAATGTATTTCCTGTTGCATAGCTATTTGTACTCTGCATTTTTAATATAGTTCACTACTCTTTCTTTTTATATATACCTGTGAGACCATTTACATTCAAAGATACTAAGGAAATGTTGCCCTTATAAGAAGTTATTATTCCCTCCTGTTATGTATAAACACATTTTTAATGTCTAGTTTCAGCTTTTGTGTCACATGCATACATTAATGTTTGGCAGGCTGATCTTTTACACACTTTGAACTCATGTCAAATCTTACAAGATTTTTTTTTCCGATGAAGACCATAAAAAACACTCCGAGAAAACCCAAGAACCTATTAATACAAACACACAAAACTATGTGCATCTTCAATTAATGAAGTTAATTAATGAAGTTAAACCCTACTAACAGGAAGTCCCAGATTTACAGCTGCATTTACAGGTTTGAACTGACCTATAATGAAGGTTATCCATGCTTAGACACATGGTACAGCCTTTGCTTCTACTTACATTAAGCTCTGTCTGTTTTGTTTTATCTTTATTACTCTCCCAGATACAGAAAACAACTGAATGCTTTCAGAAAACATTATCTTTTAGACCTTTAAAGAATGAGTGCTCTGTTTTTATTGCCCATATCAGCATGTCTCCATAGAAACATGAGAACTAGATACACAGTTGCCTTTCGCTACAATAATTGACAGGTTGCCTTTGATGCTTTGTAATTCTTAGCTACAAACTTTTCATGTTGCATTGTTAACATTTATTTGCTAAGGAAATCTTATTAAATTCAATGTTATTTTATTTACTTGCTTCCTCTTAAAACTTGCTGTTAGATCAAGCCAAGTCATCCCCCTATGTAAAAGTAAGAAAAAGCATATCCGTTTTGTTTATATTCTGCTCTTTTGTCCATACTTTCTTCCCTTTTTACATTTACTTTATTTCTGAACCTATCGACAGTGACTGCAGAAGGCAATCTGTTTACAAAGATTTGGATGACTGCTAGACTTCCAGTATACAAACACCTCACAACCTTGTCCTACTCAATAATATGCATTATCAGTGTGCATCCAGAGCTGCTCTATAAAATAAGTTACATTATAGATAATCAGTTCACACGTGTCTGTGTACCATAAGTGCACAAAAATGTCACAGAATAAAACTGAGCAAATGAAAGTGTAATTGTTAATGTATATTACTTAATGTCTGTTCGTTTATATTACTGAATGTCTGTTTTGAATATGGTGGAGCCTTTTTTTTCCAGGGTCTCCCCTTAAAAGGTTTGACTAAACCCAGTTGGACAAACATGGTAAGCAAAAGCAAAATAAAATAAATAAAATAACCTGATTCTGGAGATTAACTAACACTTGGATGTGAAGTCAACTTTTATCTCCACCTATTACATGGTAGCTTGTCTTTGACTTATGTATGATAATACAGAGGAGTAGCTGTTTAAGTAGCACCTGGGGCTACTTCAACCAGGTGACCAGATAGATATATCTATGCCCCTTCCTCTGTTTAATGGAAAAGCAAAAAAAAAAAATCCATGATCAGATACCTGGGCCTCTTGAAATGTAGGAGTCCAATATCTGAACATCCCCACCTGGCCATCCTTTCTCAAATTTCACTAATGAAAAAAAAAAACTTTCTTCCATGAAACTGCAGCAGATTGCTAGCCACAAATGTCGACCACATACAAAGTGCTATAGCACTCAAGTTTGACCATAAATGCAATATTGGCTTTTAAAAGTAAGTGTACACTAAAGAGCAATTTGATGATTGCCCCCTTCATCCTGTCCTAGTTATGTTACTGTAAGATAGCCCTGCTGTAAATCTGTGTGTAACAATTCAGACAACACCATCCTTAAAGGTGGGCAAGGTAGTACATTGTTTCACCTGTAGTGGTACTTATTCCACAGTCTGGGAATAACTTTGGTAACTGCCACTGCTCTGTGCCTACTGCTGTTGTGCAACTATTCTAGAATTCTACATTCAAGTTTTGTATACTTGCACTGTCTCTTCTCGTTTACATTTATATTACTCCATTGTTTAGAGAGTGTAAACAGAGATTTGTTTTTCTATTCTCTGCATGCAAAGGCATTAACTCTAGCAGGTTTGTGGGATGAGATGAGAAGCAGAAATTTCTTACTTATAGTAGCTGTCATTGCTCTGTGACTGCTGCTGTTCTATGATTATTTTAGATATTTCCCACCCATGTACCCAGTCCCTGATGTGCTTTCCAACTCCGTGGTGTTTGGTCTGCATGCCCCTAGTGTAAATTGATCTTGGAAGCTTCTCCAAGTTTCATCTCATGTGCTGCTACTTAGTAAGAAATGGAATACTGAACTAGGAAGGCGTCTTCTTAGACTGATAAAGACGGAGTTACCCTTTCTTTCATATCTTCCATTCTATTTATTGCACAGTGCAACATATTTTTACACTTTATTTTTAAAATCTGCATCATCTGTAACAAGGTTGCTTGTTACTGAGGAACAAAAAAGTACATCTCAGGAATCAGTGTGAGATTAGTGATTCTATTTTGCTCCTGGTGAGAGGAGTGAGGGGTCTCATTTCCTAGCTTTTCTAGAGACCACTGATTTGGAAAGCATGAAAACTGCTTCAAAGGAACCTGTTTGGGCTGAGTGCAACTGGTTGCTCATAGCAAGAAAAGAAGCAGAGGGATTTTGATTTCCGATGTACTCTAATTTGCACTCATATTGGAAGAAATTGAGGCAGAAGTAAGGCACTTAACAGGAATAACTATACTACAGGCATGATGATTCATGGATAGCAGGAGCAATGAACAGGTGGGAAAAAAAGACTGAAATACTGCTGGGTAAATTCTATTTAAATGCAATCATATTTATATATTATATTTTTATACACACTTATATATGCATAGAAGCACAAGTGTATACACACATACATGAAGATAATCATACAGTAATACATGTGTAAGTCTATATACACAAATATACACACACGTATGCACTCTATAAACACGCATGCATAAAAATATAGGTGTGTGCTGCTGTACATGAGCACAGAAACATATACAAATGTATATGTTATGTAATAAGTACATTTGCATGTGTGTCTCTGTCTGCATGCATATGTACATGTTTGTGTTCCCTGGAAGGACATTATGATGCTGCTGCACAGTGAGAGGCATTTTATATGTGTATAATAATTTATAAGCACACGTATGTTTATGTAAGTTCACTTGCACATCTGTGTGCATGTGTATACACACAACTGTGTGTGTCCCTGAAAGGACATTATGATGTTTCTGCATGGTAACATTTTATGTGTATAGAAATGGAGATGTAGCTATGTAGATATGTAATACGTGCATTTGCATATGTGCCTCTGAGTCTATGCATATCTACAAGTAATTGTGTTCCCTGAAAGGACATTACTATAATGGTGCACAGAGAGTTGCTTTGTTTGTGCATGTGTTTCTGTGCATATAGAAATGTAGGCACATGTATATGTTTCTCTGTAATATGTGCATTTGCATGTCTGTACATGCATATGTAGTATATGTATGTGTGCAGACACAGAGAAGGATCTACTAGTTATATATACTCAGCTTGTTAGGGATACACTTAGTCACGATTTTGTAATCAGGATAATGAATGACTCATTGATGTCTTTCATTCCACACACCTGTGAGCTCTCTTAGTGTTGTGAAATCAGTGCTGAAGATCAGTTTGAATATTCTAGTACCATTGGTTCAGTTAGCTGGATAATGTCTGGATGATACTTGATTTGCCATCGGTGAAAAAGCAGGCCATGGTATGCATCTGGAGAGAGGTATTAGTCATAGGTGTTTCTGCTTCATCTGCTGTTTTCCTTAAAGTAATGACAATGCAGCACAAACTGTAATCACAACATAGTGAAGACATTCAGCATCTGGTCTGTATCATCTGTAATAGCAGTAACACATGGAAGTGTACACTAGTTGTGCAGCTGTAAGAAAATGTTATATTTATCTTATATGGCTATCATTTAGCACTATCACTGGACTGGAGTAAATTGGATTGGTAGTAGTAATGTGAACGGATTCATGTAGTGGTAATAGTTCTCATACAGATACTCAGCCACTCATCAGTCATTGTAAAATGTAAGAATGACATCATAAGCAGGGACTCATAGGCCACTATTATGCAATAAACAGAGACCCAGGGAGCCATCAGTAATTGTAAAATGTTAGACTGATGCCATAAGTAGAAACGAGGCCACCCATCATCCATTGCAAAATGTTACAATGGTGCCATAAGTACAGACTCTGCCACACATCAGCCATTGCAAAATGGTAGAATGATGCCATATGCAGAGACCCAGGTTATATTTATCTTACATGGCTATTACTTAGCACTATCATCACGGGAGTGGAGTAAACTGGATTGGTACGAGTACTGCGAATAGCATCATGTAGTGGCAACAGTTCTCATACAGAGACTCAGCCACTGTAGAATGTTAAAATCATGCCATATGCAGAGATCTGGGCACCCATCAGCCACTGTAAAAATGTTAGAATCATGTCATAAGCAGAGAGCCAGGCAACCATAAGCCACTGTAAAAATGTTAAAATCATACCATAAGAAGAAACCCAGGCACCCAACAACCACTGTAAAAATGTTAGAATCATGCCATAAGCAGAGACCTGGGCACCCATCAGCCACTGAAAAATGTTAGAATCATGTCATAACCAGAGAGCCAGGCACCCATCAGCCACTGCAAAAATGTTAGAATCATGTCATAACCATGTCATAACCAGAGAGCCAAGCACCCATCAGCCACTGTAAAAATGTTAGAATTATGCCATAAGCAGAGACTTGGGCACAAATCAGCCACTGTAAACATGTTTAAATCATACCATAAGCAGAGACCTGGGCACCCACCAGCCGCTGCAAAAATGTTAGAATCATGCCATAAGCAGAGAGACCTGGGCACCCATCAGCCACTGAAAAATGTTAAAATCATGTCTTAACCAGAGAGCCAGCACCCATCAGCCACTGCAAAAATGTTTGAATCATGTCATAATCATGTCATAACCAGAGAGCCAAGCACCCATCAGCCACTGTAAAAATGTTAGAATTATGTCATAAGCAGAGATCTGGGCACCCACCAGCCGTTGCAAATATGTTAGAATCATGCCATAAGCAGAGACCTGGGAACCCATCAGCCACTGTAAAAATGTTAGAATTATGTCATAAGCAGAGAGCCAGGCACCCATCAGCCACTGTAAAAATGTTAGAATCAAGCCATAAGCAGAGACCCGGGCACCCATCAGCCACTGCATAAATCTTTGAATCATGCCATAAGCAGAGACCCGGGCACCCATCAATCATTGTAAAATGTTAGAATGATACCAAAAACAGAGACTCAGCCACCCATCAGCCATTGTAAATTGTTAGAATAAAGCTGTAAGCAGAGACTCACCCACCTGTCAACCATTGTAAAATGTTAGAATGAGACTATAAGCCGAGACTCAGCCGGTCATCAGCCATTGTAAAATGTTAGAATGAGGCTATAAGCAGAGACTTGGCCACCCATCAGCCATTGCAAAATGTTAGAATGATGCTATAAGCAGCGACTCTGCAACCCTTCAGCCACTGTAAAATGTTAGAATGAGGATATAAGCAGAGACTCTGCCACCCATCAGCCATTCTAAAATGTTAGAATGAGGCTATAAATAGAGACCAGGCAAGCCATCAGCCATTGCAAAATGTTAGAATGAGGCTAGAAAGAGAGACCAGGCCACCCTTCAGCCATTGTAAAATGTTAGAATGAGGCTTGTAAAATGTTAGAAAGAGGCTATAAGCAGAGACTCGGCCACCCATCAGCCATTGTAAAATGTTAGAATGAAGCTATAAGCAAAAACGCTGCCACCGTTTAGCCATTGTAAAATTTTAGAATGAGGATATAAGCAGAGACTCTGCCACCCATCAGCCATTGTAAAATGTTAGAATGAGGCTATAAACAGAGACCAGGCCACCAGTCAGCCATTGGAAAAGGTTCGAATGAGGCTATAAGAAGACAATCTACCACCCATCAGCCATTATAAAATTTTAGAATGATGCTATAAGCATCGATTCAGCCACCCATCAGCCATTGTAAAATGATAGAATGAGGCTATAAAGGGAGACCAGGAAACCCTTCAGCCATTGTAAAATGTTAGAATGACGCTTGTAAAATGTTAAATGTTAGAATCAGGATTTAAGCAGAGACTCTGCCACCCATCAGCCATTGTAAAATGTTAGAATGATGCTATAAGCAGAGACTCAGCCAGTCATCAGCCATTGTAAAATGTCAGAATGAGGCTATACGCTGAGACTCGGCCACCCATCAGCCATTGTAAAATGTTAGAATGAAGATATAAGCAGAGACTCTGCCACCCATCAGCCATTGCAAAATGTTAAAATGAGGCGATAAGCAGAGACCAGGCAAGCCATCAGCCATTGTAAAATGTTAGAATGAGGATATAAGCAAAGACTCGTCCACCCATCAGCCATTGTAAAATGTCAGAATGAGGCTACAGAGACTCTGCCACTCATCAGCCATTGTAAAATGTTAGAATGAAGCTATAAGCAGAGACCCGTCCACCCATCAGCCATTGTAAAATGTTAGAATGTTGCTATAAGCAGAGACTCAGCCAGCCATCAGACATTGTAAAATGTCAGAATGATGCTATAAGCAGAGACTCTGACACCCATCAGCCATTGTAAAATGTTAAAATGTGGCTATAAACAGAGACTCTGCCACCCATCAGTCACTGTAAAAATATTAAAATCATGCCATAAGCAGAGACCTGGGCACCCATAAACTGCTGTAAAAATGTTAGAATCATGTCATAAGCAGAGAGCCAGACACCCATCAGCCACTGTAAAGATGTTAGAATCATGTCATAAGCAGAGACGTGGTCACCCACCAGCCGATGTAAAAATGTTAGAATGATGCTGTAAGCAGAGAATCTTCCACCCATCAGCCATTGTAAAATTTTAGAATGATGCTGTAAGCAGAGACTCGGCCACCCATCAGCCATTGTAAAATGATAGAATGAGACTATAAAGGGAGACCAGGAAACCCTTCAGCCATTGTAAAATGTCAGAATGACGCTTGTAAAATGTTAGAATGAAGCTATAAGCAGAGACTTGTCCACCCATCAGCCATTATAAAATGTTAGAATGAGGATTTAAGCAGAGACTCTGCCACCCATCAGCCATTGTAAAATGTTAGAATGATGCTATAAGCAGCCAGCCATCATAGGTTCATAGGTTCATACTAGGCTATCTGCCCTAGGGCATTTATAAGCCTAGCCAGAATGTGTTTGGCTTTCGCCACCCATTTTAAATTGATTTTGCTATGCCCTTTTTCGAGGTTAGTATACTGTGCCTCTGTCTAACAGTGACACAGAAGTGATACCTGGGGTAAACCTACGATCTCCCATCCACTCATCAAGATTCCTCTTGAAGAGAGTCAATGAGGGACTCTGCCTAACCTGGACTGGGATTTTATTCCAGAGTGAAGGGAGCCTCTGGGTTATGAATCTGTCCCTCCAGCATGTCCTATTTATTTCAGTGCTGAGGTTCAAGTCTCGAGCGCATAGCTCGATGGGATTTGGATTTTCTGAGGTGCAGCATGTCCATTAATTCTGGTTGGACATGGCTTTATACGTCAGGCACAGATCGCCTCTGAACAGGCGGTATGCCACTGAGTAGAGCTGGAGTTTCTTTAACCGGGCAGCATATGGCATCTGTTTGAGCCCTTTGATCCTCTTGGTGAGGTACTTTTGGGGTCTTTCCAGTTGCTGCAGGTGTCTGGTAAGGTACATCCCAAAAGGGGCATTGTACTCAATTATGGGCCTGATGAGGGATGAGTAAAGAGGCACGATGACCTCCCCTGATCTGGAAGTGAATCCCTTCATGATTAGGTGGGCTATATAAAATGTTTTTCTAACCACTTTCGCTACGTGGTTGTCAAATGAGAGATTGCTATCAACTTGGGTCCCCAGGTCCCTAATTACTTCTTCTGTACTTAATGGATTACCACCTATGTGGTAATTTGTGGGCACTTTGTTTTTGCCAAAGGGGATGACTATACACTTTTTGGCATTTAGCTTGAGGCCATGGCTCTGGCACCAGTTGTCTGTTTCTATGAGGCCCTTTTGGAGGATGCTTATGTCGGCTGGAGAGTCGATTATGGCGCCCAGTTTGCAGTCATCTGCGAACTTGGTCAGCCTCAGTCCTTCCGTGTTGGCCTGTACATCCGAGAAATATATACCGAACAGGAGAGGTCCCAGGATTGAGCCTTGTGGGACACCACTTGTAACTGGTTTGGAGTCTGACATGGCTCCAGAAATTCTAACCATGTGGGTTCTGTCCTTGAGCCAGTTTGCAATCCATCAAGTGACATAGGGGTTTATATTTAAGCTGGTGAGCTTATCTATAATGCCCGAGTGGGGTATTGTATCGAAGGCTTTTGCAAGGTCCAGGTAGGCTGTGTGGACCACCTTCCCCTCGTCAATGGCCTTGGTGACTGTTTCAAAGAAATCAACCAGGTTTAAGAGGCAGGATCTGCCCTTAACAAAGCCGAACTGGGTAGGATCCAGTGTCTGTAGGTCCCCAATATCTTTATTTATGAGGTCCATGATGATTCTTTCCATAGCTTTGCAGACCAAGCTAGTCAGGCTTATGGGGCAATAGTTTCCAGGATCCGTTGAGGCACCACCTTTATGGAGAGGGACCACTGTTGCTGTCGCCACTCTTTGGGCACATATCCTGTAGTAAGGCTGAGATTGAACAGTAGTTTTATGTTTGGGTTTAGCTCTTCTTGGAGATCATGTAGGACGCAGCCCGGGACACTGTCTGGTCCCATTGATGCTGTGTTTTTGGCTTTGGAGAGGCGGCTCTTACCTGAGCATCTGAGATGTCAGGGGCAGCACTCTGCTGGGATAGATATTTGCCCTTTGGTGTGGAAAGGGGAGAAGTTTGCACTGAACCTGTCAGCTAGGATGTTGGCAATGTCTCTGGGTTCAGTGTATTTTTGTCATTTTGGACTAATTCTGAGCATATCTGGGAATTACCACCCAGGTTCCTAACATAACTAAAGAAAGCCTTGTGATTATCCTTAGTGTCCTGTGCAATTTTCTCTCGAAGCTAGCCTTAGACAATTTTATGAGTGCCCGTAGTTTTTTGCTAATACTGATCAGTGATGCCTTCCCTTTTTGGGATTTTGCTCTATCATTTAGTAGCTTCCTCCTTCTATTGTATAGTTTGTTTATGGCTGGGGTCCACCAGACAGGACGTCTGCCTTTGGAGGATTGGGTCTTGGTTTTATTTGGGATCGCATGATCCATGCATTCCTGAAGGTGTTCATAGAATGCGTTTATAAAGGATTCTGCGGTCTGGGCCATATTTTCCACAGGCCTGGGGGCTTTGAAGGATTCCTCCTTGGTTTTGAGGAGTGTGAAATTTGCTTTAGAGAAGTTTTTCACTGTGGTTTTCTGGGCAGGGGGTGGGGTCGGGATGTGAATATCCAGTGAGATTAGTTTATGGTCTGATCTTACCAGTGAGGGATACACACCATTGTAAAATGCCAGAATGAGGCTATACGTAGAGACTCGGCCACCCATCATCCAGTGTAAAATGTTAGAATGAGGCTATAAGCAGAGACCAGGCAAGCCATCAGCCATTGTAAAATGTTAGAATGAGAATATAAGCAGAGACTCTTCTGCCCATCAGCCATTATAAAATGTTAGAATGAGGATATAAGCAGAGACTCTGCCACCCATCAGCCATTGTAAAGCGTTTTAATAAGGATATAAGCTGAGACTCTGCCACTCGTCAGCCATTGTAAAATGTTAGAATGAGGCCATAAGCAGAGAATTGTTCACTCATCAGCCATTATAAAAATGTTAGAATCATGTCATAATCAGACAGCCAGACACCCATCAGCCACTGTAAAAATGTTAGAATCATGTCATAATCAGAGAGCCAGGCACCCATCAGCCATTGTGAAATGTGAGAATCATGTCATAAGCAGAGAGTCTGCCACCCATCAGCCATTGTGAAATGTTAGACTGAGGCTATAAGCAGACACTCGGCCACCCATCAGCTATTGTGAAATGTTAGAATGAGGCTATGAGCAGACACTCGGCCACCCATCAGCTATCGTAAAATGTTAGAATGAGGCTATAGAGACCAGGTCACTCTTCAGCCACTGTAGAATGTTAGAATGAGGCTATAAGCAGAGACCAGGCCAGCCAACAGCCATTGTAAAATGTTAGAATGAGGCTATAAGCTGAGACTCATCCACCCATCAGCCATTGTAAAATGCTAGAATGAGGCTATAAGCAGAGACTTGGCCACCCTTCAGCCACTGTAAAATGTTAGAATGAGGCTATAAACAGAGACCAGGCCACCCTTCAGCCATTGTAAACTGTTAGAATGAGGCTATAAGCACAGACACTTTCATCCATCAGCCATTGTAAAATGTTAGAATGAAGCTATAAGCAGAGATGCTGCCACCCTTTAGCCATTGTAAAATGTTAGAATGAGGATATAAGCAGAGACTATGCCACCCATCAGCCATTGTAAAATGTTAGAATAAGGCTATAAACAGAGACCAGGCCAGCAGTCAGCCATTGTAAAATGTTAGAATGAGGATATAAGCAGAGACTCTGCCACCCATCAGCCATTGTAAAATGTTAGAATGAGGCTATAAGCAGAGACTTTGCCTCCTTTTAGCCATTGTAAAATGTCAGAATGATGCTATAAGCAGAGACTCTGCCACCCACCAGCCATTGTAAAATGTTAGAATGAAGCTATAAGCAGAGACTCTGCCACCCTTCAGCCATTGTAAAAATGTTAAAACCGCGCCATAAGCAGAGACCTGGACACCCATAAACTGCTGTAAAAATGTTAGAATCATGTCATAAGCAGAGATGCGGTCACCCACCAGCCGATGTAAAAATGTTAGAATCATGCCATAAGCAGAGACCTGGGCACCCATCAGTTGCTGTAAAAATGTTTGAATCATGCCATAAGCAGAGACCCGGACATCCATCAGCCATTGTAAAATGCTAGAATGATACCAAAAGCGGAGACTCAGCCACCCATCAGACATTGTAAAATGTTGAAATCATGTCCTAAGCAGAGAGCCAGACACCCATCAGCCACTGTAAAAATGTTAGAATGAGGCTATAAGCAGAGACCAACCCAGCTATCATTCATTGTAAAATGTTAGAATGAGGCTATAAGCGGAGACTTTGCCACTCATTAGCCATTGTAAATGATACAATGAGGCTATAAGCAAGGATTCGCCCACCTATCATCCATTATAAAATGTTAGAATGAAGCTATAAGCAGAGACCAAGCCAGCCATCAGCCATTGTAAAATGTTAGAATGAGGCTATAAGCAGAGACTCTGCCATTCATCAGCCATTGTAAAATGTTAGAATCATATCATAGGCAGAGAGCCAGACACCCATCAGCCACTGTAAAAATGTCAGAATCATGTCATAATCAGAGAGCCAGGCACCCATCAGCCATTGTAAAATGTTAGAATCATGCCATATGCAGAGACCTGGGCACCCATCAGCCACTGTAAAAATGTTAGAATCATGTCATAGGCAGAGAGCCAGACACCCATCAGCCACTGTAAAAATGTTAGAATCATGTCATAGGCAGAGAGCCAGACACCCATCAGCCATTGTAAAAATGTTAGAATCATGTCATAATCAGAGAGCCAGGCACCCATCAGCCATTGTGAAATGTTAGAATCATGCCATATGCAGAGACCTGGGCACCCATCAGCCACTGTAAAAATGTTAGAATCATATCATAATCAGAGAGCCAGGCACCCATCAGCCATTGTAAAATGTCGAATGAGGCTACAAGCAGAGACTGCCACTCATCAGCCATTGTAAAGTGTTAGAATGAAGCTATAAGCAGAGGCTCTGCCACCCTTCAGCCATTGTAAAATATTAGAATGAGGCTATAAACAGAGACCAGGCCACCAGTCAGCCATTGTAAAATGTTCGAATGAGGCTATAAGCAGAGATCTTCCACCCATCAGCCATTATAAAATTTTGGAATAATGCTATAAGCAGAGACTCGGCCCCCCATCAGCCATTGTAAAATGATAGAATGGGGCTATAAAGGGAGACCAGACCACCCTTCAGCCATTGTAAAATGTTAGAATGACTCTTCTAAAATGTTAGAATGAGGCTATAAGCAGAGACTCAGCCAGCCATCAGCCATTGTAAAATGTCAAAATGAGGCTATACGCTGAGACTCAGCCACCCATCAGCCATTGAAAAATGTTAAAGTGAGGCTATAAGCATAGACCAGGCAAGCCATCAGCCATTGTAAAATGTTAGAATGAGGATATAAGCAGAGACTCTGCCACCCATCAGCCATTGTAAAATGTTAGAATGAGGCTACAAGCAGAGACTCTGCCACTCATCAGCCATTGTAAAATGTTAGAATGAAGCTATAAGCAGAGACCCGTCCACCCATCAGCCATTGTAAAATGTTAGAATGAGGATATAAGCAGAGAATCTGCCACCCATCAGCCATTGTAAAATGTTAGAATGATGCTATAAGCAGAGACTCAGCCAGCCATCAGACATTGTAAAATGTCAGAATGATGCCATAAGCAGAGACTCTGACACCCATCAGCCATTGTAAAATGTTAAAATCATGCCATAAGCAGAGACCTGGGCACCCATAAACTGCTGTAAAAATGTTAGAATCATGTCATAAGCAGAGAGCCAGACACCCATCAGCCACTGTAAAGATGTTAGAATCATGTCATAAGCAGAGACGTGGTCACCCACCAGCCGATGTAAAAATGTTAGAATGATGGTATAAGCAGAGAATTTGTCACGCTTCAGCCATTGTAAAATGCTAGAATGAGGCTATAAACAGAGACCAGGCCACCCTTCAGCCATTGTAAAATGTTAGAATGAGGCTGTAAGCAGAGAATCTTCCACCCATCAGCCATTGTAAAATTTTAGAATGATACTGTAAGCAGAGACTCGGCCACCCATCAACCATTGTAAAATGATAGAATGAGGCTATAAAGGGAGACCAGGAAACCCTTCAGCCATTGTAAAATGTTAGAATGACGCTTGTAAAATGTTAGAATGAGGCTATAAGCAGAGACTTGTCCACCCATCAGCCATTATAAAATGTTAGAATGATGCTATAAGCAGAGACTCAGCCAGCCATCAGCCATCGTAAAATGTCAGAATGAGGCCAAACGTAGAGACTCGGCCACCAATCAGCCATTGTAAAATGTTAGAATGAGGCTATAAGCAGAGACCAGGCATGCCATCAGCCATTGTAAAATGTTATTGAATGAGGATATAAGCAGAGACTCTGCCACCCATCAGCCATTGTAAAATGTTAGAATGAGAATATAAGCAGAGACTCGTCTACCCATCAGCCATTGTAAAATGTTAGAATGAGAATATAAGCAGAGACTCGTCTACCCATCAACCAGTGTAAAATGTTAGAATGAGGCTACAAGCAGAGACTCTGCCACTCATCAGCTGTTGTAAAATGTTAGAATGAAGCTATAAGCAGAGACTTGGGAACTGCTGATTGAGGGCTCAGTGTCTGTTATTCTAAAAGTGTATTAGTTCTGGTTTAAACACTTGGGCTTCAGGCCAGTTATTTTACATTAAGAAGGTTCGTGGTCTGCACGTTTGTGGGAGTTGAGGCTGGACTCTGCCCTTCTGAGCTGGGAATTTCTGGTTATAGGCTTATAATGCCTGCATATTTCATCTGTTTCTTACTGAAATTGGTACACCTTGTTTGCTGTAGCATAGACTAGATCCAGGCCTGCTGAATCTAGCTTTGTTTGTATGCTTGTTGTTTGTTTGATTGTTATTTCCCTGAAATGCTAATACCACCTAAAACACGGCTTTTCAGCGCTTCTGTGGATCCCTAGTGATATCTGCATTGCTTACTGTACTTATTTCCTTGTTTCACTTAAAAGAAAGTTACTGTTTGTCGTTTTTGCATTTAAGTTACCTGTAACACATTGCATTTAAGTTACCTGGCACTTGCTCACTAAAGCAATTATATAAGACACCACTAAAAAATTAAAAGCACTACACCCTCACAAACTCCCCTTGAGTACCTTGTTCCCCATTGACCCTTTTTTTCAATTATAAAGGAATTCCCAATACTATTCTAGCATGTCCAAAGGTCAGTTGTCAATCTCCTCTCCGGTCCAGCTGGTGAATCTGGGAATCTTGAGGCAATCTTACAACTGCCTCATGTACACAGACAACCCTCTCCTCCTCCCAATAAATTCCAACACATGTGAGAGATGCATCCATATAGCCAAACTGGAGGCTAAGCTCTTTCAACTCAGTACTGGCGTAACCAGTCAGGAGGAGGAGAAGGAAACCACACTCACTACAATTCCAGTCTCACATAGACCTACCATGACAGAAAACCAAACACATAAACACAGAAAAACATACTCAGAGGCTCTAAATAAAAATCTGCCTAAGCAGCAGAGACCTCCAAAGCAGACACCCAAGCAACCGCTACCTCAAAACAAAACACATGCAACACATAGCTCACAAAGCCAGTGTGCTGAACAGTCACAGCCCTTAAGGCTAAACAACACACCTGATACACTTGTAATAGGTGACTCTATCGTCAGGCACACTGACGTCCTGCTCACCAGGCTGAACAAGGAGAAGGTCACGGTGAGCTGCCTGTCGGGTGCTAGGATCCACCACATAACACAAGCACTCAGGTCACTCCAAGGCAAGTACAAACAGGACTCTGCCAGTCATTAGCCATTGTAAAATGTTAGAATGAGGCTATAAGCAGAGACTTGGCCACCCTTTAGCCACTGTAAAATGTTAGAATGAGGCTATAAACAGAGACCAGGCCACCCTTCAGCCATTGTAAAATGTTAGAATGAGGCTATAAGCACAGACTCTTTCATCCATCAGCCATTGTAAAATGTTAGAATGAAACTATAAGCAGAGATGATGCCACCATTCAGCCATTGTAAAATGTTAGAATGAGGCTTGTAAAATGTTAGAAAGAGGCTATAAGCAGAGATTCATCCACCTATCAGCCATTGTAAAATGTCAGAATGAGGCTACAAGCAGAGACTCTGCCACTCATCAGCCATTGTAAAATGTTAGAATGAAGCTGTAAGCAGAGACTCGTCCACCTAGCAGTCATTGTAAAATGTTACAATGAGGATATAAGCAGAGAATCTGCCACCCATCAGCCACTGTGAAATGTTAGAATAATGCTATAAGCAGAGACTCGGCCAGCTATCATTGTAAAATGTCAAAATGATGCTATAAGCAGAGACTCTGCCACCCATCAGACATTGTAAAATGTTAAAATGTAGCTATAAGCAGAGACTCTGCCACCCTTCAGCCATTGTAAAAATGTTAAAATCGTGCCATAAGCAGAGACCTGGACACCCATCAGCCACTGTAAAAATGTTAGAATCATGTCATAAGCAGAGATGTGGTCACCCACCAGCCGATGTAAAAATGTTAGAATCATGCCATAAGCAGAGACCTGGGCACTCATCAGCTGCTGTAAAAATTTTTGAATCATGCCATAAGCAGAGGCCCGGACATCCATCAGCCATTGTAAAATGCTAGAATGATACCAAAAGCAGAGACTCAGCCACCCATCAGACATTGTAAAATGTTGAAATCATGTCCTAAGCAGAGAGCCAGACATCCATCAGCCACTGTAAAAATGTTAGAATGAGGCTATAAGCAGAGACCAACCCAGCTATCATTCATTGTAAAATGTTAGAATGAGGCTATAAGCAGAGACTCTGCCACTCATTAGCCATTGTAAATGATAGAATGAGGCTATAAGCAAGGATTCGCCCACCTATCATCCATTATAAAATGTTAGTATGAAGCTATAAGCAGAGACCAAGCCAGCCATCAGCTATTGTAAAATGTTAGAATGAGGCTATAAGCAGAGACTCTGCCATTCATCAGCCATTGTAAAATGTTAGAATCATGTCATAGGCAGAGAGCCAGACACCCATCAGCCACTGTAAAATGTTAGAAGGAGGCTAGAAAAAGAAACTCGGCCACCCATCAGCCATTGTAAAAATGTTAGAATCATGTCATAGGCAGAGAGCCAGACACCCATCAGCCACTGTAAAAATGTTAGAATCATGTCATAATCAGAGAGCCAGGCACTCATCAGCCACTGTAACAATGTTAGAATCATGTCATAATCAGAGAGCCAGGCACCCATCAGCCATTGTGAAATGTTAGAATCATGCCGTAAGCAGGGACCTGGGCACCCATCAGCCATTGTGAAATGTTAGATTCATGTCATAATCAGAGAGCCAGGCACCCATCAGCCATTGTAAAAATGTTAGAATCATGTCATAGGCAGAGAGACAGACACCCATCAGCCACTGTACAAATGTTAGAATCATGTCATAATCAGAGAGCCAGGCACCCATCAGCCATTGTAAAATGTTAGAATCATGTCATAGGCAGAGAGCCAGACACCCATCAGCCATTGTGAAATGTTAGATTCATGTCATAATCAGAGAGCCAAGCACCCATCAGCCATTGTGAAATGTTAGAATCCTGTCATAAGCAGAGACTCTGCCACTCATCAGCCACTGTAAAAATGTTAGAATCATGTCATAATCAGAGAGCCAGGCACCCATCAGCCATTGTGAAATGTTAGAATCCTGTCATAAGCAGAGACTCTGCCACTCATCAGCCATTGTAAAATGTTAGAAGGAGGCTAGAAGCAGAAACTCAGCCACCAATCAGCCATTGTAAAAATGTTAGAATCATGTCATAGGCAGAAAGCCAGACACCCATCAGCCACTGTAAAAATGTTAGAATCATGTCATAATCAGAGAGCCAGGCACCCATCAGCCATTGTAAAATGTTAGAATCATGTCATAGGCAGAGAGCCAGACACCCATCAGCCATTGTGAAATGTTAGATTCATGTCATAATCAGAAAGCCAGGCACCCATCAGCCATTGTGAAATGTTAGAATCCTGTCATAAGCAGAGACTCTGCCACTCATCAGCCACTGTAAAATGTTAGAATCATGTCATAATCAGAGAGCCAGGCACCCATCAGCCATTGTGAAATGTTAGAATCCTGTCATAAGCAGAGACTCTGCCACTCATCAGCCATTGTAAAATGTTAGAAGGAGGCTAGAAGCAGAAACTCAGCCACCCATCAGCCATTGTAAAAATGTTAGAATCATGTCATAGGCAGAGAGCCAGACACCCATCAGCCACTGTAAAAATGTTAGAATCATGTCATAATCAGAGAGCCAGGCACCCATCAGCCATTGTAAAATGTTAGAATCATGTCATAGGCAGAGAGCCAGACACCCATCAGCCATTGTGAAATGTTAGATTCATGTCATAATCAGAGAGCCAGGCACCCATCAGCCATTGTGAAATGTTAGAATCCTGTCATAAGCAGAGACTCTGCCACTCATCAGCCACTGTAAAAATGTTAGAATCATGTCATAATTAGAGAGCCAGGCACCCATCAGCCATTGTGAAATGTTAGAATCCTGTCATAAGCAGAGACTCTGCCACTCATCAGCCATTGTAAAATGTTAGAAGGAGGCTAGAAACAGAAACTCAGCCACCCATCAGCCATTGTAAAAATGTTAGAATCATGTCATAGGCAGAGAGCCAGACACCCATCAGCCACTGTAAAAATGTTAGAATCATGTCATAATCAGAGAGCCAGGCACCCATCAGCTATTGTGAAATGTTAGAATCATGCCATAATCAGAGAGCCAGGCACCCATCAGCCACTGTAAAAATGTTAGAAACATGTCATAGGCAGAGAGCCAGCCACCCATCAGCCACTGTAAAAATGTTAGAATCATGTCATAATCAGAGAGCCAGCCACCCATCAGCCACTGTAAAAATGTTAGAATCATGTCATAATCAGATAGCCAGGCACCCATCAGCCATTGTGAAATGTTAGAATCATGTCATAATTAGAGAGCCAGCCACCCATCAGCCATTGTGAAATGTTAGAATCATGCCATAAGCAGAGACCTGGGCACCCATCAGCCACTGTACAAATGTTAGAATCATATCATAATCAGAGAGCCAGGCACCTGTCAGCCATTGTAAAATGTCGAATGAGGCTACAAGCAGAGACTGCCACTCATCAGCCATTGTAAAGTGTTAGAATAAAGCTATAAGCAGAGGCTCTGCCACCCTTCAGCCATTGTAAAATATTAGAATGAGGCTATAAACAGAGACCAGGCACCCATCAGCCATTGTGAAATGTTAGAATCCTGTCATAAGTAGAGACTCTGCCAGTCATCAGCCATTGTAAAATGTTAGAAGGAGGCTAGAAGCAGAAACTCAGCCACCCATCAGCCATTGTAAAAATGTTAGAATCAAGTCATAATCAGAGAGCCAGGCACCCATCAGCCATTGTGAAATGTTAGAATCATGCTGTAAGCAGAGACCTGGGCACCCATCAGCCACTGTAAAAATGTTAGAATCATATCATAATCAGAGAGCCAGGCACCCATCAGCCATTGTAAAATGTTAGAATGAGACTATAAGCAGAGACTCTACTAGTTATCAGCCATTGTAAAATGTTAGAATGATGCTATAAACAGAGACTCTGCCATCCTTCAGCCACTGTAAAATGTTAGAATGAGGCTATAAACAGACCAGGCCACCCTTCAGCCATTGTAAAATGTTAGAATGAGGATATAAGCAGAGACTCTGCCACCTTTCAGCCATTGTAAAATGTCCGAATGAGGCTACAAGCAGAGACTCTGACACTCATCAGCCATTGTAAAATGTTAGAATGAAGCTATGAGCAGAAACTTGTCCACCCGTCAGCCATTGTAAAATGTTAGAATGAGGATATAAGCAAAGAATCTGCTACCCATCAGCCATTGTAAAATGTTAGAATGATGCTATAAGCAAAGAATCTGCCACCCATCAGCCATTGTAAAATGTTAAAATGTGGCTATAAGCAGAGACTCTGCCACCCATCAGCCACTGTAAAAATGTTAAAATCATGCCATAAGCAAAGACCTGGGCACCCATAAACCGCTGTAAAAATGTTAGAATCGTGTCATAAGCAGAGAGCCAGGTACCCATCAGCCACTGTAAAAATGTTAGAATCATATCATAAGCAGAGAATCAGGCACCCATCAGCCGCTGTAAAAATGTTAAAATCATCCCATAAGCAGAGACCTGGGCACCCATCACTGCTGTAAAAATGTTTGATTCATGCCATAAGCAGAGACCTGGGCAACCATCAGCCATTGTAAAATGTTATAATGATACCAAAAGCAGAGAGTCAGCCACCCATCTGACATTGTAAAATGTTAGAATGAGACTATAAGCAGAGACTCAGCCACTCATCAGCTGTTGTAAAACGTTAGAATGAAGCTATAAGCAGTGACCAAGCCAGCCATCAGCCATTGTAAAATGTTAGAATGAAACTATAAGCAGAGACCAAGCCAGCCATCAGCCATTGTAAAATGTTAGAATGAGACTATAAGTGGAGACACTGCCACTCATTAGCCATTGTAAATGTTAGAATGAGGCTATAAGCAGGGATTCGCCCACCCGTTATCCATTATAACATGTTAGAGTGTGGCTATAAGCAGAGACCAAGCCAGCCATCAGCCATTGTAAAATGTTAGAATGAGGCTATAAGCAGAGACTTATGCCACTCATCAGCCATTGTAAAAATGTTAGAATCATGTCATAAAACAGAGAGCCAGACACCCATCAGCCACTGTAAAAATGTTAGAATTATGTCATAAGCAGACAGCCAGACACCCATCAGCCACTGTAAAAATATTAGAATGAGGTTATAAGCAGAGACACGGCCACCCATTAGCCATTGTAAAATGTTAGAATGAGGCTATAAGCAGACACTCCTCCATCCATCAGCCATTGTAAAATGTTAGAATGATGCTATAAGCATAGAGTCGGCCAGCCATCAGCCATTGTAAAATGTCAGAATGAGGCTATAAGCAGAGACTTGGCCACTCATCAACTATTGTAAAACGTTAGAATGAGGCTACAAGCACAGACCAGGCCAGCCATCAGCCATTGTAAAATGTCAGAATGAGGCTATAAGCAGAGACTCTGCACTCATCAGCCTTTGTAAAATGTTAGAATGAGGCTATAAGCAGAGACTTGGCTACCCATTAGTTACTGTAAAATGTCAGAATGACACCATAAGCCAACCAAGATACAGCAGCAACAGCAGGTACAGTAAGAAATCAGCACAGCATAAAACATCAAATGAGAATATCAAAAGAGCTGTGTGTACTGATGCGTTTTTACATTAGGTATAGCTTAGAAATGTTAAATAATCATCTTAATGGGGGAAACGCCATGAAAAACAACTGTAGACCGATGGTGCATCAGATTAGTTATACTTGAAGAACACTTACTGCATTCAGTGCACTTCTGTGTCTTCTAACACATACCTCTTAACCTGCAGGCATCACAGAACCGGACAATGGCTCTTGCAAAGTAGGTTCAGATAGCAGAAAAATTCTGGACAGCGTATTACAATTAAATGTGCATATGTAATGGCATAGCACCAGTCCAAAACTCAAGTGTAAAAAAAAAAAAAAATCAGAACAATACAAAATACAAGCATAATTTATATGGTTACCAGATAAACTCAGGGGCACTGCAGGGGCAATCTGGAATCATAACTTGGTTAAGTAATTTATTTAGAGTCTCATAGTTTGCAAGTGAAAACAGAAGTCAACATATTCAAGACTACAGGATAAATCTCATTAACAGTTCAGAGATTTTACCCTCTCATCTAAATCACCAGAACTTTTATTTTAGTAACAGGAAAGGAATATTAATACAGAGCAAAAAGTTCAGTGCAATATCGCTTCATGAAGTAAAACAGCAAGCAAAACATTTTTATATTTACAACTTTGAGTGCAAAACACATCAAAGAAAAATAATTTACACAACTGAGAACTAGATATTACTTTTCATACTTTCAAACTGACAGGTCCATTTTGCTATAAACATTGCAAATTATATTTGAAAGCAAAACAACTGATTATCAGGAAAACTGGACTTTCTATTTTCTTGAATATTTACGTACAGCAAACTTTAATATGTTTTATCTTGTTAACAAACATCAGACTTGTTAATGAACTAAGTAATAAAGTTAAAGCTTTCAGAGTGGTTTTACACACACACACACACACACACACACACACACACACACACACACACACACACACACACACACACACACACACACACATGCGTAACTTACACAAACACATATACACTGTTTTTTCTTTTCACCTTTTAATTTTCAAATCAGTAATACATAGAAACATGAATGAATGCTAAAAAAGTCAAACATGGTGATTCTAGACTCTCCTGTTCTCTAGGTTCAATCAGCCTTTTAAAGTTATTAGAGCCATATTTTTTTTTAAAAACATACAGATTCAGTTCCTGCACAATAAACTGGTAATGCTGAAATTAGATTTTCAATTTACACCCAATTATAAAAACGAATCTTCTTTCGGCTGCTCCCATCAGGGGTAGCCACAGCAGATCAACTGTTTCCATTTCTTCCTATCCTCTGCATCTTGCTCTGTCACACCAACCACCTGCATGTCCTCTCTCACCACATCCATAAACCTTATCTTAGGCCTCCCACTTTTCCCGTTACCTGGCAGCTTCATCCTTAGCATGTTTTTCCCAATATACTCTGCATCCCCCCCTCAGCACATGTCCAAAACAACATAATCTTGCCTCTCTGGCTTTGTCTCCAAACCTTCCAACCTGGGATGACCCTCTAATATACTTATTCCTAATCCTGTCCATCCTCGTCACACCCAGTGCAAATCGTAACATCTTCATCTCTGCCATTATAAAAACTAATATGGTACATTATTAATACTTTTATTTAATAACCATTCTATGTAACTTTAGTCCTGCTGTGAGGCAATGACCTTCTCTGTTGAAGTTTCAAAACAATCATAGACGCAACAGTACTAACATAAAATGGAGCAAGTCTTTACCAGAGATTCGGTCTCACACAAACTCCTAGCCTTTTAACCTTATTTAGTTTGACTTGTATAATCTAATTAGGCATTTAACTTCAGCTGAGCAGATGATTACAAAAAAGGCACGAAAAAAGATGTCACAATGTCATAAGTAGACATTTCTTTGGACAGTCTGCATTTCGAAATGCACAGATCATGCACCTACGGTGTTTGCTGCCTGACCAGCACAGCTGCAAATTAAAAGATAGAAAACTACAAATCATCTTAAATTCACTGTTTGAAGTTTTCAGAATCTGTGAAAAACACTCCGCTTTTAGGTACTTGAAGAATTTTACCAGCTGTGATTACAATTCATTTGGTGTTCTGCACGTCTGCCTATTTCTCAGACACTCATCCATCTTACTTCTCCAGTCATTCGTTGCAATGCTCAGCATGCATAACACTCAGTAGTCAGCTGAGTTACTGAGCTTTCAACGTGTCATCTTGTCAGAACATCTATCATGATGACATTAACATGACTCCTAGAGCCTTAGAAAAGGCAGATTCAAGACGTTAAAAGCACTCAGTTATCAAAATAACCTATAGGCCACTTTGAATCAACTATGTAAAAGAAGAATTAAACAAAGTCATGAAAGGGACATAAATAGGGATAGAAATCAGAAACAAAACTGGTACAGTTGAGAATTATGTTCTAACCCCATGACATGGATGGACCCCTTTCCAAAGTAAGAGTATAATTAAAGTTCATGAAACCAGTATTGTTTCAAGTCTCTGCTGTTTGGTATGAGTACTGTTCTCAGCACCACAATGTACCCAACAATGTCTTCATCTGTAATTGATATGGAGTTATGTCTACCTGAGGTTTATTGAAGTGTGGTTGAAAGTTCTTTAGTAGCCTTGTTGCTCCTAGTACTGTAGGAACTATCTGGATATTTTTTTATTATATAATGCACTAGTTTCTCCTTGTACATATTGATATTTTAGAACTTTACCTACCTCTACATGCAAGACTCAACAGTCATAATGTGTGACTATTTCAGTAATAAATGCTGCTTTTTTCTTTTTCTCTTCAACTACATTACATGGTTTTCTTGTTTCCACTTGCCTGACTTTTGGATTCGTCAATGTGATCAATACTCTTTTCATTTTCACCAATTCTTCATGGTTCATGTTTCTACTTGTTCACAGCTTCTTATACATTGTAGTGTTTGCACAATCCCAAAGAAACAACCTTGCAAGATTATTGTGCCTTTCAGTAAACGGACTCTTTGCTGCAACTATATCACAGCCAGCAACAAGATATGTAACTCTTTGTAGTTTTGCACTACAAAATCAAAAACATGTCATATCCCCTATCTTTTATATAGATTTTGTAATCCAGCATGCACACTGATTCCCCCCCTCTTTTAATTTCTCCAAATCTTTTGGGTTTCTAATACCATGACAGGAATGGACCCCATTCCTAAGTCAAAGTATGATTAAAGTTCATGAAATTAGTATTGTTTCACTCTTTGATGTCAGCCAAAAGTGCTCTTCGCAGTACCCGCAATGTGCTCAGTAATGTCTTCTGCAATTTGTATGGAGTTACATCAATTGGTAGCATATCTAAATATGATAGTTGACTCTTTTTTATAAGACCTGTTGCTCCTACTACTACTGCAACTATTTGGGTATATTTCTTCCACATTGCTCTCATTTCTGCTTGCAAATCCTGATATTTTATGACTTTGTGTATTTCTGTATACAGGACACTTAGTCAATGGGTGTGGCGATTTCAATGATCAATGCTACTTTTGTCTTGTTTTCTTGGACCACTATATCCGGTTTTCTAGCATCTATATTTTGAACTGTCAGTAATGGATGATCCCAAGTGATGTAGACCATCATTTTCTATGATGCTTTGTGGCTCATGTTTCCAGTGTTTTTCAGCCACTTCAATACCATAATGTTTGCACAATCCCCAGTGCAACAGTCTTGCCACATTATTATGCCTTTCAATATACAGTCCTTCTGCCATTAGTATGTTGCAGCCTGCAACGAGGTGTGTAACTGTTTCCAGTTCTGTTTTGCAAAACCTATATTTGTCTGTTTCTCCCACATGTTCAATGGACTTTGTAAACCAACATGTATGTAGCCCACTATCTTGTGTCGCCAATATTAACCTTTCGTCTCTTGGTTTGAATTCACCTCTCCTTAACCATACTTCTGGTTTGATTTTTATTCCTGCTTGATGCCGATATGCTTCTGCTAGATTAAGCAGAGAAGTAATCTTAGATTTACTCTCCTCATGTTTCAAACCTTTCACTAAGTTTGGGTCAGCAGATATATGTGTAGTCCCACAATTGCAGCTATATACATGTAATCAATTTTAAGGAGGCCCATCCCTCCGTCAGAATGGGAAATATATAATCTTGGTATGCACTGAATTTTATAAATCATTTGTTGAGCATAAAGCATCTTTCTTGTTTTCTAATCTATCCAACACAGTTTGGGGTCAGTCAGTCACTCCAAAACTATAAGTTAGGACAGGAACAGAAAACTGGTTTATAGCCTTATTTGGACTGCTGTTTTACTAGAACAAATCAGGACAGTTGATGTCTTTTGAACTAAGAATGTTTCTTGTTTATGCTTAGTTTATCATTCTCTATGTTTATTAGTGTGTAACTACATCACATTATTTGATTTTGCATATACAATTGTATAGGCTTGTATATTATTTAGTTCTTTTTTATGATAACATAAGACTACAGGTTTTCATAGCTAAATGAACATATGTATGTTTCTATATGTTTTCTAACAAACAATCATTGAATGGGTCACTAAAAATAACATTTTTTTCATGTGGACAGAGGTATCACTTCAAGACAAACTTTGGTTGGTATCAAACTAGGTCCTGTTATATATATTTTTATAATAAGTTGGATGTCTCAATATTCAGTTTTGGTAACTGGGCTTGGGAAATCTCCACAGATCATTTAATATAGTAATTTGGATTGGTTTCAGTCCAACATTTTTTCAATGTCCATCATGATGATTTCAAGAATAGCCCTTTCATTAACACAATTATGCGATGGTGGATTTTTGTGAACATTAATATTCTCTTACGGTGGCTAATAACAAGTGGGAGAAGTAATAGAACTTTCTAGATTTTGGAATACATGGCAGAGACGAACGTCGGCCATGTTGTAGTTTGTGGCCTGTATGATTGTTCAACATAACAAATATATTTTGGATGAACAAATCTTTTTATCAGGTGTGTATTGGGAAAGGTTGGAAGAATATTATACCTTTTCTTTAACAATTAATATTTACAACCAAGTTGAGACGAAGGTCGATTGTTTATCTTCATGTTTCTCTGATTTTCAACCTTTTTTGGGTTGTGATATTCTCAGATGGACTTAAGGTTCATGTGGATATAATAATATATAATTTTTTCACTACATTTTCTGGTTCACATTTTTCTGGTTATTTAAGCCACTAATAGTAAGAGAACAAAATAGAACAAACAATATAAGCTAATTTGGTTGGGTATTTTCCCAATGCTTATATTATTGTGTTTGGGTTGTGTTATTTTCTGGTGGACATTGGTAAGCTTTTTTGATACAATTTATTATAGATAATTTTTGATTTTGATCAACGTGGATATTCCATTGGCCTATGTTATCAGGGCAGGAATTTGAATATATTTAACTTTTTCACTTTTGGGTAATTTTTTAGCCATGGATTTAAGTGGCATTTTAGAGGGGCTTTCGGCCGACAAAGATAACCTAGAAGTGTTTGGCTTAAACAACAATACAGGACCTAGTTTGATCAACAATATACAAGATGGCCAACAAAAGTGTGGCCTCATGTTTTCAAAACTTAATAGACATATGAAAACTTTACGTTCAAATGTGTGGCACTTGAAACTTTTCAAGGCCTATAAAACCAAAGACATCACACCAAGGGGGTTGAGGGTCCGTTTACAACCCCTAGTGGCCAATATAGATAGTGAACTATCCAGGGAATGGGCTGAGGCCCAGCATTTATCCTCTATGCATTTTGTTGATTGTTTGTTAAGATATTATGATAGAGCTATACTAAACCATCTTACAGAGATCCAAGACTTGTGTGGTGAGGTTGAACAATTTAATAAGGAATTGTTTTATTCACAATATGTTTCAGATCTTGCCAAAGAGCTTTCCATATTAGAACAACAATTAATGAAACGTAAAATCCATAAGTTCAATCGTGACCTTATGGATTACGAGAAAGGCAAGCCCTTTGTTAGTCAGAAATCAGTTAGATTTAATGATCATAAGAACACTTATAATACTAACAGAAAACGTCCTAGGTCCATCCTAAGACATCAGAAGGTTATATCTGATGCCACTTCTGAAGAAGATACTTCCTCTGCTACTGATGGTGAAGTTTCCTCACGCCAGGCCTCCCCAGCTGCCAAAAGAAAACAACCACCCCCTTTAGATTCAAGGGTAGGAGGAGGGGGGGCAGAAAGCACAGATCTAGGTTTGGCAACTCCAACCCTACAATGTCTACTGCAACAAATGGTGAAATAAATAATAATGTTTTTAATATTTCATCTTTCGATCTTTCTCCTATACATATAGGATTACTAAATAAAGGGTTGAATTTTGTCCCAAGTGCACCTGTTTCTGAAAATCAATTATTACAGGATGTAAATGATTTTTGTAGGTTACTTAACCTAAAGATATTTTTTGCAGATTGTGAAACCACTCAAAGATCATCTGATTTCAAATTTGGAAAATCTGCCTTTATTCCACCCATGAATAAACATGTATCGATTTTCAGAGAGTGTGTAATTAAGGAGTTGCATTTTGCAAATTTGTATGAGCCAATTACCAATAATCTCACTGTAGCTGAAAGAAAGGCTTTGTCGGAACTCAAGGATAATCATGACATAGTTATTACTATGGCTGACAAAGGGGGTGCTATTGTGGTCATGGATTATACAACATACACAGAGGAAGCTTTGCGTCAATTATCAGATTCCAGTTTTTATATGGAAATGAGTATTGACCCCACTCCAACTTTTAAGGAAGAAGTTGACTGTTTTTTAGATCTAGCAGTTGACCAGGGTGTTATAAGTGAGCAGGTAGCCAAACAACTTAAGGTGGAGGAACCAACTCCACAATATTTATATTTGCTACCTAAAATACATAAAGATCCACTTCATCCCCCTGGTAGACCGATTGTGTCAGGCAGAGGGTCTCTAACGGAGCCACTGTCTGTCTTCCTTACACATTATTTAAAACCATTATTGATACAAATTAGATCACGTATCAAGGATACCACTGAATTTCTTAACATTGTTAAAGATTCTCAATTAGAATCTTCATGGTGGCTCTGTACATTGGACATGGCTTCATTATATACTAGCATCCCTCATGATTTAGGAATTCTTGCAGTTTCATATTGGCTATACAAATCCAATTTATATTCCACAGGTTTCAATAATTTTCTGATTAAGTTAATAGAAATTGTGTTACGTAAAAACATCTTTTATTACCACGGAAAGGCCTATTGGCAAATCAAGGGAACGGCAATGGGGGCCTCGTTTGCACCCATATATGCAGATCTTTTTATGGGTTATTATGAGGCTACATTTATATATGATGTTCAGCACAACATATATATACAACATCTAGATATCTGGCGCAGGTATCTAGATGATTGTTGGATGGTGTGGCGTGGTGATAGGGATGAGTTATCTGAGTTTGTATCTTATTTGAATAACAATTCTTTTGGTATTAAATTCACTGCCAATATAGAGCAGGAAAATATTGTGTTTCGGGATGTAATGGTAACTAGGCTTTCAGATAACACCCTAGCTACTTCAGTTCATCGAAAATTTCCAGAATACAATACTTTGTTACATGCTCAGAGTTGCCACCCACACCACATCATCCGCAATATTCCAAAATCTCAATTTATGAGGATCAGAAGGATCTGCTCTTCTGAACAAGAATATTCTAATTTCAGTCTTGATTTGTCCAGATGATTTATTAATCGTGGTTATAATGTACACAACCTATTTACAACCATGGATGAAACCAATAGGTTAACACGTACAGAATTATTGGAATATAAACCACGGGATAGGGCACCTCCTGAGCAACAATCTAACCAACCTTTGTGGTTAGTAACTACTTATGGGACAAATACCAATCGGTTTACAGACATCATTAATCAGCATTGAGGTATTTTGTTATCACATGACATTTTGAATCAGATTTTACCTGACCAGTGTTCGTTCTCCTATCATAGGGGATGGAACATGAACTCATACTTCACTCATTATAAGAGATATATTCCTACCATACCACAACAAACGACTTTATTTGGGGACATATTAATGGGCTGTTTTCCATGTGGCCATTGTTCTGCTTGTCAACATTTATTAAAAACAACTGAGTTCACAAGTAGGAATACCTCTAAAGTATTTAACATCAGGATTTTTGGAAATTGTAGTTCAGATTGGGTTGTTTATTTAGCAACGTGCACTTGTTCTGCTTTCTATATTGGACAGACATCTAGGCCAGTCAAATTCAGAATAGGTGAGCACATGAGTGCTATTAGGAATAAACGTATAACTAATGCACTGTTTAAACATACCATTGAACACCCATCTGCTACATTTAAATTTGTCATTGTAGACAGGATAATTCTACATAGGAATTTCAAAGCAGGATGGCACAGGAAACTTAATGATATGGAAAATAAGTGGATTATCAAATTGGGGGGTCTGTTTAGACCTGGATTAAATGTATCAGAACAGTAATGATCAGACAATGTAGGAATATTACTATGTATTTTTTCAATGGATATATTGTATTTCCCATAGATATCCAGATATATTTATATCTTAGCATATATTTATAATATGCATGCATAACATGGTTTCTTTTGTGATTTATTATATGTATACATATATTGGATGATTGTATTCTGATCAAGAGGAGATATATATGAGTAATATTTTAATTTATATACTTATATATCTCCCATATAAGCATAGTACATATAAATATATATACATATGTTATATTTTTTATTTTTCCATTTGGAACTGCAAATCTATGATTTGGTGGTTAATATGCATGTCCCTTTAAGAGCTGGATTATAAATTGTGTCAAACATGGCGGAAACCTTTTTTCATTTTGAGCATTGACAAAGGCTTGTTTAAGCCGAAACCGGTTTGCTTTGGTAATGGTTTATTACCATTACTTTGGATTAATGGCTTGATAATAAATTTATGCTGGAGCAATCCTTTACGTGCTGGTCCATTTTGTTTGCATATTTGATTTTTATTCCTTCTTGATGCAGATATGCTTCTGCTAGATTAAGCAGAGAAGTAATCTTAGATTTACTCTCCTCATGTTTCAAACCTTTCACTACGTTTGGGTCAGCAGATATATGTGTAGTCCCACAATTGCAGCTATATACATGTAATCAATTTTAAGGAGGCCCATCCCTCCGTCAGAATGGGAAATATATAATCTTGGTATGCACTGATTTTTATAAATCATTTGGTGAGCATGAAGCATCCTTCTTGTTTTCTAATCTATCCAACACAGTTTGGGGTCAGTCAATCACTCCAAAACTATAAGTTAGGACAGGAACAGAAAACTGGTTTATAGCCTGGATTTTGTTCCTAGATGTCAGTACTGTTTTAGGATTTATTTAAGTCTTCTGAAATATTCCTTACTAAGTTTTATTTGCATTTGTTCATGTTTTATTGTTGATCCTTCATCAATTCCCAAACATTTATACACTACTTCATGCTTAAGTTCCTTTTCATCACATTCTTGTCCCAAAATGATGTTTTTCTGGTGTTGCAGTTTTCCTGGTTTAAAAGCTATTTTTTCACATTAATCAAGACCAAATTACAATCTTGTATCATCTGAAAAAGTTTTGACAACTTGAGTTCTTCATCTGATCAGCTATACAGTTTCAAATCATCAACAAAAAGAAGATGAGAAGTCTTTCTACTTTGTTGTTTTCTACGTGCCAAATTATAGCTATAGCCTAAGCTGTTAAGTAGACAGCATAATAGGTTAAGGGCAATGCAGATTAGCAGTGGAGACAGAGAGTCACCCTGGAATATCCCCCTTTGAATTTTTATCCCTGGGATAGTAATTTGTCCTTTATCATGACTTAATTGCTAAGTGGTCTGCCACTGTTTCATGGTCACAGTAATGTAATCGATCAGTGTAGCATATATCGTATACATTTTTAAGCACTCTTATCCATGAATGAGGGATAATATCAAATGTTTTTCTGTAGTCATTCCATGCCATACTTAGATTCTTCCCCTTTTTACAGTTCTCCACTATGACTTTAACAACAAATGATCTTTTGTTCCATATGACTTTTTTATTGCCCTTTTGTTCTACTGCCATAATTGAGTTTTCTTCTAAATGACTATACACGCTATCAGCATCAATTCCCATGTATAGTTTACATGTCATTGGTCTATAATTTTAGGGTAGCTTGCAGGTTCACTCTTAAGTAGGAGGATTGCTTTCCCTGTTGTTAGCCAGGTTGGTGCCTGTTCGGGATGTGCATACAAATAGTTCTTATTCATGGCTAAATCTTTGTGCAAAGATGTTAGTGCTTTTAACCAAAAGTTAGGTACTGCATCTGAGCCTGGGGTTTTCCAGTTAGATACTTTTTCTTAACTTTGTTTCAATCTCTCTGGCTGTTACTTCATCCCATTTCATATCCTTTACCTTGAAACTTCTTATTCTTTCTTTTACTTCTTATATCCATTTAGCATCTTTGTTTTATTCCACAGGATCTTCATAGATACTTCTCCAAAATGCATCTATTTCTTATTTTTTTTTTTTTGGTGTTGTTTCCCAAGTCTGTTTAAAACCTTTTTGGGTCATCAATAAATTGCTTATTTTGTACTTTTCCTTTATTTTTATCTGCATATCTTCTAAGCTTTTCTGCCTGTACTGAAATTTTTACTTTGTTATTTGCGATAGTGCATGACAGATTCTGGTCTGTTCTAATACTGCGCATTGCTTTTATCACATCTAGCTTTCTTAATATTTTTGTTAATCTATTCCCTTTTCTATAGTCTTCTAACAGTGACACTTCTTGTCTTAATTGCTTTATAGTTTTCTCTATTCGATACTTCCATGATGGTATTCAATTTCTCTACTTCCTTTCCCTGACTACCCTGTGTTCTTGTGGTTGTGGTAGTACTTTACCTTATTAATTTAGCTGCACAGTAATATAACCTGCTTACTTTTGTTATACCGCATGGATCTCTATGAACAGTCCTAATTTGTTTTATCAGACTTCTGACTTTTTGGATTTTATTGACTGTCTGCAGTCTATTTCTTTCATTTAACTTAATATATCTATGTATACTAAATCAAGCAACTCTTCTCTTAGCTCATTTTCTTCCAAACTGAGGGCACATATGTTTTCCATTTCCTGTGGGCATTCTATAGAAAGTTCTGTGGCATATTCTCTTCAATTTCACACTGCACCTTCCCCTGCTCTGTCATATGGGAACGCACTGGCCTATCATTCCTCAACATTGACTGTGTCAGACTTTCCACAGTTTCCTGTTCCTTCCCTTGCTGTCTACCTTCAGGTGAATGTTTATACTGGTTTCCTGTAGAAGGCTCCAAAATATCTTCATATGGAACCTGACCAATGGGTTCCTGTTCCACTAGTTTCCCTTAATTTGGATATCCATTGCTCTGCCCTGTTGTGGTGCTTTCTGAATTAGATTTTCTACACTGAATCCTTCACTTCACAGATACTCCATAACCTTAATTTCTGTTCTTTAACTTCTTGATTACTAATCTCCTTTCTACTTTTTTCTTTGTCTTCTTATTCTTTTGTATTGTAAAGTTTTCCATGTCTGGATTCCTTTGCCTGTATTTCTCATCAAATATCTTTGGTGCTGCTCTTTTTGTATTGGTTCGTTTTGCTTTCTCCTTTGCATAAATATTACACCATATTAAATCCCTTTTTCTTCCCATGTCCATATTCCCTCTTCAGATGTCTCCTGATCTTCCTGTTCTCCTTACTTTGGGGATTCACTCCATCATGCTATAATGTAACCTGTGTTAGACCTTCTACAGCAAATCCTTCACTTTGCAGACACTCCATAACTTCAACTTCTATTTTTAACCTCTGCTTTACTAATCCTCTTTTTTATATTCCTCTTTGTGATATTATCTTTTATTATGAAATTTTCCATATGTGGATGCCTTTGCCTGTATTTCTCTTCATATATCTTGGGGCTGCCTTCTTTACATTGACTAACTTAGCTTTCTCCTTTGCATAAATATTGCACCATATCAAATTCTCTTTCTTTCCCATGTCCATATTTCTTTTTATACTTTTCAAATATTTCTAGGTTTTCTTTTTTTATATTTTCACACTTCTTCAGATGCTTCTTTTTCCAAACAGATCAAAGTTTTTTGATCTATATACTGTTTTTCACAAATCTGTTGTACTAACAAACACAAATTTTCATTTGAAGCTTCTGACAGTTTTCCTGTGGAAGTATTTTTCTTTCCTCTAATTTTTCTGCTGACTCCCTTTTGTGGGTGTTTTGATGACATGAGAGGTTACTCTTTCTTCTATACAACTTACTGTTTACAGGACATTTGATATACTTATTTCTTTTAAAATT
>NC_056744.1:1706602011-1706639762 GCF_019279795.1 Protopterus annectens
TTCAAAAGCTTAAAATTCTGCTAGCTTTGTAAAGCAGATTGCAGTAATGTAAAACAAAAAAAAAAAAGTGCCCGATTTTGAATCTTAATTTTCTCTGTCTGCAACTCTTGAGCTGATAAGTTGAGAGGTAAATGTGCAGTATGCAAACAAATAAATTAGAACTATTAATGTGTTCATAACTATGCTTCAGACCCTCCCAAGTCCTTGCTGCTCCAGTTTCATCGGCAAGCAATTTTACTGCAATACGGTTTTGGGAGCAGTAAACTAGTCTTACTTTGTGCATTGCCGGCACAGCTACTGGCTGATTTGTAGTGATACAAATTAAATGTTTACAGCCTTTTAGCTATACATCTGCCCATAATAACCTACATTAAATAATATAAAAAAGTGGACCCAGTTACTGGAACAAACAGTGAGAACTTTTAGTTTTTGGAGTCTGTAAATGAGTATTTTTTATGCAGAAACTGACAGGGTAGAAACTAGTAAACTCGTGATTGTAAAGGTATCTGAGAGGAACGGAAAGTCAAAGATGAGTGCACACTGGGACCTAAAACAAAATTGGAACTGTAGAATCACAGGATATTGAAAGTAAAATGATACGGTGGGTGTGAATTTAAATGACATCATTAAAATGGGCGTTACTCTGGTCAGATTAAATGCGACCCGAATTTTAAACACTGGGATTGTCCCTTTAAGAGCAGAACAGGAACATGCTTTATTTCCTGGGACTGCACTATATACCTCTGTCCACCCCAAATGTAATCCCTCATTGTGCACTTCAGAGCAATGTGTTCCAGTTTAAGACCTCTAACTCACTCACACTCAAAAGAAATTCAACTCTTACACACTCAAACACTTATGGGAAGCCTGACACAGATTTCCAGCTCTGTCCCCTCCTCAATACAAATGGTAAATGCTTGCACCAGAGTCATACAGGTCTACATGCCCTTCAAAGGGTGATCAATTATTAAAATTGAAATACCAAAATAAATGATAGCTATGACCAGAAGCAGTCAGGCATTCAAAGTGACCCGGGGAGTATCAAAAAAGGTATAAGCACTCTCTAATCTCTAAAGAATACACTGATTGTAAAGCCACAATGTAAACTAATGAAAAATATTTAATACTAAGTAAAATGATTACAAGAATATAAATCAATAATTTTCAATAAACACAATAATTCAATCATCACAAATATAAAATTAAACTGTAGGATAGAAGTCCATCATTTTAGAAAAAACTCTATCTAAATAATTAAATTTCCTAATCTAACTAGAGAATAGTCCCTAATCTAATGTAAAACATAACAGCAAGGTAAAGGCATGCTTACAATTTCTCGTGAGTCCGTTTTTGGGTATCCACTACACAGCACTGTAACTGACTGCATCTTTTAACTAACTCCCCTTCAACTGACTTCAGCAGTTTGTTTTATATCCAGGTTAACAGTCTCAGCTGTCTTATTTTAAAAATAACAATCAGCTGTTTTAAAAAAGTTATTTTTCCTGTCAATCATCTGTTCAAATAATCACATAGTAACCAGGAACATTTTAATTACTTCACCTACTGTCTGATGATTCTCCATGGACAGTTTGTACTTTAGAATCTCCCTCACAAACATGTGCAGTTAGAAATGCATCAAAACACTGATGGATTCTTTAAACATTTTGTATAAACAGGGAAATACTCAACATTTTAAAAACTCATTTAGATTTTCACAATTAGACATGTTGACATACAATACAAGTTAATCTGAGAATATACTCAAATATTCTGAAAGACATGCTAACACAGATGACAGTGTTTTCATTCTCTTCACATTTCTGCCCCTCTTATGACTCAAGCACACTTGTCAAGTGACCCTTGAAAATTGACATGAGAAAAATGGGTCTATGTGGGAATATTAAACCACTCCTCTCCTGGACAATCCATCCGCATTGACATTATTAACCCCACTGCAATATTGTATGGTCATATTATATGCTTGCAATCCTAGACTCCACTTCAGTAACTTGCCATTCTGCTTACTGACCCTATTAAGCCATGTTAAAGGGTTATGATCTGTGAGTACAGTGAATTTTCTCCCATAAAGATAGGGCTGCAATGCAATGCCCAAACTATGACTAAACACTCTTTCTCCATGGCTGCATAACACTCTTCTCTAGGTTGGAGTCTACGGCAAAGATATACCACTGGGTGCACTTCTCTTTCTGTGGAAACTTGGCTAAGTACAGCCCCCACCACATAATTTGAAGCATCTACCTGTACAATAAATTCTTTATTGTAATCTAGGCTGGCTAACACAGGGGATCCTCCCAACATCTCTTTATGTTTTTGAAATGCCTGTTCACAACCTGTAGTCCACAAACCTTGTCCAGTTTATTCTTCCTAGTTAGGTCAGTAAGGGGTACAGACACTGCACCATGACTGGGCACAAATTTCCTATAGTATCTCGCTGCCCTTAGAAATGTTATCACTTGTTTCTTAGTAACAAAAACTGGCTACACTTGAAAAGCTTCCACCTTGACAGGTACTGGCCTAATTTTACCACTTCCCACTTTGTGTCCTAGGTAAGTGACCCCTGCCATACCCACTTGACACTTACTGGGTTTAATGGTTAATCCTGCCCTACTTAATCTAGCCAAGACCTCCCTAACATGTTGGAGATGTTCCTACCAGGAATGCCTGTAGATAGCAATGTCATCCAAGTATGCTAGATAATATTCCCTTGCTACCAGGAATGTCTGTAGATAGCAATGTCATCCAAGTATGCTAGATAATATTCCCTTGCTCATACAAATATGTATTTCTTTCCTGTAGATCTTGGAGTACTCATGGGGTCCCACAGTATCCAGGGCCACTCTCTGAAATGGCTCTTCAATAAAAGGCAAAGGTATTAATGGAGCCTTAGCCTTCTCCCCTGCTTTACCAACTTTTTGGCACTGTTCACAAGTCCTACAATATTCTACCATATCCCTCACAAACCCAGGACAATAGAAATTTTGCATAATATGTCTCTTAGTACGTCTTATACCCATATGGCCTGTGGAAAGGAATGTCATGTGCTATGGCTAAAAGTGTCAGACAGTAAGCTCTAGGCACTACCAACTGCTGTATTACTTCACCTTCTAGCACACCTCCAGGAGTCCACTTTCTATACAACAAACCTCTGTTCCAGTATACATACATCCCTTTATCTTGAGCCTCAGGTGCCTCCTTAACCATCTCCCTCAAGCTTTGTAACATGGGATCCATAAGTTAAGCCTGTCTAAACTCTCTGTGACCTTCCCAAGCTCCCCTTCCACAGGTATCCTAGTCACTTTCAACAGCTGTGCCTCGCTGTCACTCTGGGTACCACCACTCACCTCCATTCTTGCAGTCACCATGTCCAAGGGAACATCAGCAGCTGTGGCTCACATTCAGACTTACGGCCAGATAGGACCTTCTCTAAAACAGCCACCATGCTAGTCCCAGCTTCATGTATGAGATCTTTCTGGGTCTCGCCCAGACTACTGGAACTACATGCCTTTGTTGAAGCCTGACTGTGTGTCACTGCATGTACAGAAGGTACTGCATCATCAAAGTCATTCCCTATCAGGACATCTGCCAGGATATCCTCAAACACACCTATTGTTTGCTTCCAGTTCCACCCTTTCGGTCAAGATGAACCATAGCCAAAGGTATTTCGAATGGGGTCCCTCCCAATGCTCTGACTGGAGTAGACTGCCCAAGCAAGTACTGCTCATCTTTAACCACTGCAGGATTCAAAATGGTTATGTCAGAGGCTGTGCCTGTCTTATCAGTGGCCTGTTTCCCATCTACTAAGGCAGGATATAACCTCTTGCGGTAGTTTGGCATCCTTGTTGTCTCTAGACAACTTACCACCGGTATTCTTTCATTCCCACTTACTAGCTCCCCTACCTTTTGTTCCCCACCTTGCCTCCATGGATACCAATATGCTACATGGCCCCACTGGCTACATTTAAAACATTTAACCCTTGATCTTTGCTGTGTACCTGCACTAGTGGCTTCCCCTGTTACTGGTGGACTCTGTTGGGGTGGTTTAGGCTGCCCACCATGGGTTCCCTTGGACCTATGTGCAACACTGGGTATCCCTTTCCTGTACAGTAATGCCCTGATTGCTAAGTATAGGTCTCCCATTTTCCCCAACTCATCTGTGGTATTACATTCTCTATTTGCCAACAAGCTTCTCATGTCCTCAGGCAAAGTGCTAAGGGCTTGCTCCCTCACAAAAAGGTCTGCCAGCCCTCTGAAAGTTGTGACCTGACACCCACTCACCCAGTTATGAAAATAAGTGCTTAACTCAGCAATATATTCACACACACTTTCATCTGTCTTTCATCTATGCTCATGAAACTTTTTTCTATAAGCTTCAGGTGTTAATTTAAAACACTCTAATAAACAATTTTTAACAGTATTATAATTTAAGCAATCAGTATCAGACAATTTAGAAACAGCAGTTACAGCTAAACCATGGAGTAAGGGGGTCAGGGACAGTACCCAGAGCCCTTGGTCTACATTATACTGTTTACATACCCTTTCAAACATAAGAAAAAAATATCAAAATTATCAGCATCTGTAAACTGTGGAAGACATTTACTGACCTTTATTGCTTCTGGATTTCAGTTATTCCCTTCCCCATTACCTCCATAACCCTAGCGAAAAGTCAGCATCTCCTTTTTGTGTTGTCTCTGCCTCTCTTTTTTCTTCAGCTTCCAGATGTCTCAGTTTCTCTGCTGATTATAATGCCATCTGTTTCTCCTTTTCTTCAGCCTCCGAATGCCTCAGTCTCTCTGCTGATACTAGTTCCAACCGTTTGGCCTCCAGTTCAAGTCTCTTTAACCTCAGACAGATTTTTAAGTCCTCTGAGGCAAAATTGACCATCCATTTTCAGTGGCGGCTGGTGACTTCAAATCACAGGGGGGCTGCAGGAGACAGCTGAATGGGTGGGGTCAAAGGGAGGGGGTGTGGTCAACCAGAAAGGGGAGGAGCTATGCACAAAACCACAAAAAACTAACTTTAATTAAATACGCTGCCCTGGGTGGCAAACCATCATTATGAAAGTCCAATCAAGACAAAAATAAGTGTAGAAGAATAAAAATATTTCAATGCATTGGCTGCATGACAGCTTACTTAATATCTAGATGGAAACAAAAGGTTGTGAGGCATGAAAAAGTAAATTACTTTTTAAATGCATTACTTGAATGCGAGTCAAAAGCAAGTATAAGAAAACCAGAAGCACTCTACTCAAACCACTTCTCCTTGCACTGCAGTTCTAATTATAATATATTCAGCTTTATTAAAGTACCAAGTAACATGCTGAAAGTAGAAATCTATGTGATGCCCCCACTTGTAAAAATGTTTCTTATCCAAAAAAGACCTGCTGCCTGACAACTTGTTTCATGGGGAAAACATGATAAAAGTAAAAAATGAAAAGCAAACAAGAAACAAGCTCAAGATACATTGCTTAAAGGATTACTGTACAGGTTATGGACCACACATGATTGGCATTCTGTTTAGTTTACGGGTAAAGTCTGTAGAGATGACTGGAAGTCTTCAACAAGTGTAATGAGCTTTTTAAAATAATGGAATCCTGTTCTTTAATACCCAAGGCTTATACATTATCTAGTCAAGTATTCTCTGCATGGCAACAACAGAAAGGCTTTCAATGTTGGCAATTCTTTAACAGTATGCTTATTAAAGCTTACTTGCATCTTACGATCTCAGACAAGCTTACCTTATGGTCATTAAAACATTGCTACTTAAACACAGAGCAACAGGCACTTTGAGTAATAAGCATAAATCAGCAGTACAAAAATATGACAGAAACCAGACCATTCTGCAAAATGAAGGACAGATGAAAAGCCACTGTAGTACTTATGCATTGTGTCCTCCCCATCCAAGGTACATACAACTACTCCTTGCCTTGCTTAGACACATCCAGAGTCACTACATGGGGGAGTGGGGTGCAACAAGCATGTCACAATTTGAAATCTCTCTGGCTGACTGATGGCCCTGACACATTTGTCATACCTTTCAACCTCAAGAGCAAGAAATCTGGACAAAGCCATACATAGAAGTGGGACAAAGGCCCAAAAATAAGGACAATTTTTAAATATTGCTCTAATAAACTTAGAAAGATAATAGAATAGGTCTTGCATTAGTATGAATTTTCTGAAGGGTATAAAATCTGAAACTCAAATGTCTGTCATTTTCTAACTTCAGTCTTTAGTGATTTGTCACTAACTTGCCAAAAAACACAACTTTATGAAAAATGGACCAACTCTGTGATACAAAAATATAAAATAGACACACAATACAGCTGCTACCTGTCAAAGAAGGGACACTTTAATATTAGTACTGCTACCTTGAGCAGCTGACAAAATAAAAGAATCTACATGCATTTCAAGTAATCTATAACTTTGATTATTACAGTTATTTCTTAATTGTAAACCCTCCATGTTTTCTTCCAAAATTGCTATTTTGCGGAGGGATTATTAGGGGGAAGAGCAACATTTTGAGCCAAAAATTGGGGACAGTTGAGAGGTTGGCTATGCCCAATTCTATAAAGCAATTTATTTGCATGTACCTCTCAACTTGTTAATGCAGTAAATCTGAACAAGGCCAAATATATTGGGGGCACATATAAACAGTACTAAAAATTGCTCTTGTATAAATTGAGACAGTTGATAGAACAGCTCTTACTTTAACATGCATTTTTCTGAAGGTTATGTCTGTGTGTGTGTGTGTGTGTGTGTGTGTGTGTGTGTGTGTGTGTGTGTGTGTGTGTGTGTGTGTGTGTGTGTGTGTGTGTATTTGCATGCTTTAGTACAAAAACAATCCCTTTTGTGAACTGTCGTCTTGTTTTGCTATGTCAATTATTTGTATTTTTTCTTTAAGTATAATTTTATGTATAGTAGTTGATTGTAAGTCATGTCAGGCATTGAGTATAATGAAAGAAAAAGTCTGAATATTTTAATTTTTAAACAAAAAAATAATCATTTGACATAATCCATGTTAATTACTTTATTGGTATGACTTGACAACATATATTTTATGCATTTGCTAATTTTTTCTTCATGTGTTAAACCCTTAAAAAAAAAACAAGGCACATGCCTCTTTTCATGGGTGATGGTAGCACTACCTGGTTATTTGACTTGTTGTTAGACTCGCACAGTAGGCAAATGGTCCAAAGCTCATTAGTAGATCATAGCTTAGTGCAGTAGTGGTTAGGAACTTACAAACTGATAGAGGTGAATTTAATAATGCTTTTGCTTAACAACAACTTCTCCTTTACATTAAACTTTTAATGGCCGGTCTTTGGAAAAGAAGATGTTAAAACTACTCTTATAAACACAGACACCGTACCTCTCAACATGTCTGTACACGAAATCTAGACAATGCCTGAAATAACGGTGGGGACAAGTGCTCTAAAATAGGGACAAATTTAAAACACTGCCCACATAATATTAAGGTTCCAATGTATGCCTGATATCACTAACAAATCTGCATGGCTGTTATTCATGTACATCACCGCCCAACAATCAGCTGTAAAAACTAAGACCATCAAACTTTCGCGCCCGGGCAACAGTGAAAAAGCAATGCCAACAAGTGTTTATTTAATGTTGTTGTTGTCGCAGTCTAACAAGTTTTTATTTAATACTGTATAAAAAATAATACTGTTAGTGCTTCACACTCGATCAGACGTCAGTGCCGGTGAAATTTGTAAGTGAGCGCCAGCAGCATTTATTTGAGAAGATCCTCCCTTTTGTATATATACGTAACATTTAAATGATGAGCGGGATAAAGTAAGCTATAGCACTGAGGACTAATAAAAAACGGTACTTACTTACTTACCGCAACCACATTCCAAACAACTCGATAATATGTAAGCAGCGATAGCTATAGATATACACTTAAGTTCCTTAGTCCTGTATAAACTACTTAAATTAAATAAAGTAATGAATGAAATAAAATAACTCACCTGTTTTGATTCCAGAACAGCCTGATGAAAGAAGCAGGTTCAAGCAGCAAATAAATCCACCACACAGACAGTCCTCCTTCGCTCCTTGCCTCGCTCTCTGTGTACTTAATTAAAAATACTTTGTCTTGTGACAAAAAATAAAAAAAAAATTTTTGTTTAAATTAATTAAAACTAAATAGTACAATGAATAGGTCAAATATGATCAGGTCCACTCCAACGCCGAAAACTGACTGACTGATTCTCGCTCTTTTCCCAGCACATAAAGCCCGGGAAGAGAGTGACAACCAATCAGCAGCATTTGCCCAGCAAGCACGTCATGATGTGCCTGCGGACGTCGCAGTCCGAGCCCCTTCATATCTATGCGGTTTGTGTCTCAACCGCATAGACTTCTGGGAGGTTCTGGGCATCACAATGATGCCTTCTTTGCTCCTCCGGGCTGCAATGAAAACATTGCAGCAAGAATTAGAAAAAAAAAAAAAAACGCTGTTGCGATTGAAGCGCGCAATGCGCATGCGCGTAATTTCGAGTCGCAGACTCGAAATTTAAAAGTACAAAAACAGATTTTTTTTTTTTTTACATTAAAAAAAAACAAGATAAACTACTCAGCTGTCTAGCTGAGGGGGCTGCAGTCCGGGAGCCTGATGCCACGAGCCGCCCCTGCCCATTTTCTGAGAGGTATACATCCCCAAGGCAAGCCTGGTTGGCCTCCTGATTGCTGGTCTGTGATACAGCTGTGATTAAGGCTGTAATAATTTCTGCTTTAGTCAGGTTGGCATGCACCAGTCCTTTGGCTTGGCACATCTCAGCCAACTGGCTGCTTATCAGCTTGCTATAATCCTCTGCTGACATCCTTGCCTGCTCTCCCTGACTAACTAAGCAAACAAAAAAAAATAAAACTATTGTGATATGAAACTTTGAATGTTCACCATGCGGCTGCTTGAGAGTACAAACACCTTCTTTAGCAACCACTAGTTACAGACTACAGGAGTTCAATATCCACACCACTGTATCCCAATATGTGATGTGATGATTTCAATAATGTGATGACCCAACACAGCTGGAAGCTTGGCAGTATTTAGCATCTACCTCAGACGAGGACTTGAAGTTGTTAATAAAACAAGATAAGGAGCTCCACATGGATGTGATGATACAGAACTATGAAACACTGGTTTTGATTAGTAATTGTACTTCCATCTTACAGTAGGTTTTTATTCTGATAGTTATGAGTCCAGCTATGCCTTGTGAGGTTTGTTGCACAAGATAGTTATGAGTCCAGTTATGCCTTGTGAGGTTTGTTGTGCAAAATCCAAGTGTTACATTAAAATGAGATACCAAGATGTATGATTTTTGTTTGTTTCCTAGGTAAGTTATTTGCTCCACTATGGACTTTATTTAGCCATTTCTAGGTACAAAATGGTGAAGTAGTGCCTAGCCATGAGACCTGCAGTTCCTTTCTGCTGCTTGTACATTTGAGATCTTGCTCAAGTTTTTCATCATGGAAAAGTCCTAGATTTGATTCCTAAGGAAAATAAGCCATTAGCTTGTTCATACAACTGCCAGATTGTGGGCAAAGACCTACAGCAGTGCCTTATGTATTGCTTGGGAGAGAATTTATCGTGTAAATCACTGTTAAACATGCCCATCTGAAGATACAGGAGAGATTAGCTCCTAGTACAGGTATTTGAGGAAAGACTTTGGTTAGACAATCCTGGAAGTATGTCTGTAATCAAGATGTATCATTCTCATCCTTGCTTACAATAAACCATACCTCTCAACCGTCACGATTTTCACAGAATGTCCAGATTTTTTCCTCACATTTTTAGTCTGTTTCTCATAAAAATTGTGGCTTTCTGGCAACCCCCCCCCCAACTAAATATACTAACTCTGAGATCACACTACCATGGAGGTCAGGGGCAAAGATCATCATGCTGGATAAGCAGTTATTTATCATTAGTTACATGTCGGTGTTCTGAGATGTCGGTGTTGTGGACTTTCGGTGTTTTTGGCATGATGTTATAAAAATTGGGTAAGTGGGATTTCGTTTATATGAAAGAGACCCATATATATGTGTGTGTGTGTGTATATATATATATATATATATATATATATATATATATATATAGATCTACTTTCAAATCCCGAATGCCCAAAATCTGGAACCACGCAATCCAGAGGCGACAATATCAAAAGTTGGATTTACCGTAAGTTGAAACTCCTGAGTGTCAGAATGCCGAAATGCTGTTGATAGTAAAACAGTTTACTAGATATTTGCGTGGTATCCCTTTATGGCTTTTGGTATGTGAGGGGAAACAGTATGACAGTCATGACATGTGGAACAGTGAGATGTTGGTAAAGTTTGTAAGTATATAACATTTGAAAAAGAAAAGCTAGTTGTCTTTATTGTAGGTACATTTAGTGTATGTAATCCAGTGTATTAGTCAAAGTGTTTTTTGTTGTGTGTGAACGGGGAGGAAAAGGAACAGGTAGTGCTTTTTATGCATGTATGTTAGTTGTTACCGTTTTCTTCACTGTAGTGTGACCTCAGACTTGATATACTTAATTAGCAGGGGGTGTGTAGTGGTGTTGAGTGTTTTGATTTAATTTGTTATTGTGTTTTTTGTCATGGGAGGGTTGGGTCATAATTTCTGCTTCTTCTTTTTTGATATTTTGAAAATCAAGATTTTACATTTTCAGTCAGGTGTACATTCGGTATTATCGTCTGAGATTGTGTGGTTTGAAATTTTGGGCATTCAGGATTTGAAAGTAGATCCATATATATGTATCCATATATACATTTGTATGCATTTTATTGCTTATTTTTGCTAACCGCACTATTCATAGCATTTTTTTATTAACTTTGCTACTTATTTTGAACTGTTTTTTAATTCTAATACTGTTTGCACTTTAACTGATCATTTTTAAATGTTTTTCAACTGTTTAATTGCTGAGGGCTGCACACTCAAGTGTGCTAGCCATTGTACTGCCTCAAAAGTATTTGCATTACTCTTTCTGTTTTAATTTTCAAAAAAAAAAATCCTATCTCTCTATTCATTTTCCACCTTTCTATAACCAGTAGAGTCTGGTTTTCAGATTTTGCTGAATTCTGGGCTGTTTTGTAGTTTCTGTGTTGCCCAGACCTTACTAAGATAGAGGGAAGTTTCTCTGGTCATCAGTGAGAGTGGTGAGCTTTGAGCAGCCTATCTGTCACTAGACAAGTGGTTTCAGCTCAGAATCTGTAGACTCTACTTTCTATAACCTATAGAGTCTGTTTTTCTGATTTTGATGAAGTTTGGGCTGTTTTGTAGTTTTTTGTGTTGCCCAGACCTTACTAAGATAGAGGGAAGCTTCTTTGTTCATCAGTGAGAGTGGTGAGCTTTGAGCAGCCTGTCGCTAGAGGAGTGGTTTCAGCTCAGATTCTGTAGTTTTATTGGCCATTTTGGGCTATTTCTATCCCTTCCGTCTTTCTGTTTAAAAATTTGTGTTTGCACAGTTTTTGCACTTGTATTACCTCGGCAAGAGTCTGTCTGAGTATCCTGCAGAGATCTGAAGCAGCAGAAGTTGAAAAGAGAGACTTTGAGTGGATTAAATACCTTGTTTTTGTTTTTTATGGCTTATTTTCACTAACCGCACTATTCTGAGCATTGTTTATTAACTTTGCTACTTATTTTGAACTGTTTTTTAATTATGATACTGTTTGCACTTTAACTGATCATTTTTAAGTGTTTTTCAACTGTTTAATTGCTGAGGGCTTCACACTCAAGTGCACTAGCCATTTTACTGCCTCAAAAGTGTTTGTATTACTGTTTCTGTTTTAATTTTCGAACCCCTCCCCAAATCATCCTATCTCTTTACTCGTTTCCTGCCTTTCTATAACCAGTAGAGTCCGGTTTTCAGATTTTGCTGAATTCTGGACTGTTTTGTAGTTTCTGTGTTGCTCAGACCTTACTAAGATAGAGAGAAGCTTCTGTGTTCATCAGTGAGAGTGGTGAGCTTTGAGCAGCCTATCTGTCGATGGAGGAGTGGTTTCAGCTCAGAATCTGTAGTTTTATTGGCCATTTTGGGCTATTTCTATCCCTTTCATCTTTCTGTTTAAAAACCCATGTTTTGCGGTTTTGCGCATCCCGCAGCACCATTTAACTATGGTTAAACTATTCCCAGTGCCAGAAAGTCTGCTCTTCTGATTTTCCCTTACAACTAGCCAGTTTTCTAGTTTTAGCACTCAAAACTGTTTCTTTGTGCTCAGCACTTATCCAAAACTTGTTGCAAGCACTAAGTAATCTACAAATTACTGCAGCACTCAACTTCCTCACTTATCAAGAGGAAAACAGTTTCTAGTACTTAAATTAATAAGCACCTAATCAGGCATGTCTAAGGGTCAGCTCCTGGTGTTTTCCTCTGTCCACCTAAGGAACCTGGGTATCTTGGGGCAATGTAGTAATTGCCTCATGTACACTGACAACCCTCTTCTCCTACCACCCAACACTACAACCTGTGAGAGATGCACTTATATAGCCAAACTGGAAGCCAAGCTCTCTTCAGCCAAGACTGGACTAGACAGTCAAGAAGAGAAGGTAAACACCTGCACCACACCACACTCAGCATATAGTTCATCAAAACCTGCACCACCCAAACCCACAAATAGTAACACGAAACACACACCTACATTCACAGAGGCTTTCAATAAAAATCTGCCCAAACAGAGACCTCCAAAGCTGAAATGCAAGCAACCACCCCCAACACTACCCGAATGACACATAGCTCACAAAATCAGTGTGCCACTCAACCTCAGCCCATAAGGCAAAACAACGTACCCAACACACAGTAGTCATCGGTGACTCTATAGTCAGGCACACTGACATCCCTCTCACCAGGCTAAACAAGGAGAAAGTTACTGCCAGTCTGTTGGGTGCCAGGATCCACCACATAATGCATGCACTCAGGCCACTCCACAACAAGTACAAATATGACTCTGTCGTTGTCCATGGAGTGAATGACCTGAGACGTACCTCCATGGACTACATGAAAAGAGACATGGATGAGCTCTCTGACCATGTAGCCCAGGCAGGTATGACACTAGACCTGAGAAGCATCCTGCCATTGCCCAGAATTATATCACAGTACAAGGACAAAATTATTGACTTCAACAAATGGCTAAGCTTCTGGTGTCATGCTAAGGGGATCGAGTATCTGTCTGCCTGGGACAACATGATCAGCAGACCACGATGATTTGCCAGAGATGGCCTGCACCTGTCACCTCTGGGATTCTGGATACTGGCTAAGGCTTTTGCCGCCCCTATAGTGCCTTATTTAGGCAAAGCTCAAACATCAAAAGTACCACCATTGTAGGTACAAACAAGATAAATCTAAGGGTAATGCTACTCAATGCCAGAAGTCTAAATCACAAAATGCACTCACTAGAGGCACTCCTTAAGATAGAAAACATCGATATCTGTGCAGTGACAGAGATCTGGTTCAATGCTCCAGAGAGCACCCCTGCATTACCAGGCTACAAGTCTTACCACACTTTTCGCCCACCTAACCTGGACCGAAGCACCAAAGGAGGAGGTGTGTCCATATTCATAAAGGATATCCACACCTCCAGGATAATTGCTCAACATAATGCATCCGAAATTATCCAAGTACAGTTAACACTGGGCAAGACTGCAATTCAGGTTGTAGCTTTTTACAGATCCCCCACCATGCTCCAGGATGCCAACTCCACTTTTCTTGATATACTGGATAATATTAAGGTACAGCCCAATACCCTAATAATGGGAGATTTCAACTACTCCACCATCAACTGGGAAAAGTACTCATGTATGAACTTATTTGCTCAACGTTTTCTGGAATTCATAAATTCCAACACCCTGGATCAGCTTGCCCATACCCCCACCAGGGGCAGCAACATCCTGGACCTGGTCATTACCAATATGGGTAACAGATGCTCCATGCCAGAGGTCAACTCCTCGCTGGTCAGATCCAACCACAAGCTAATCACCCTAGACATCCATATCCCGCCCCACCCCCATTAAGGAACCCGTAAAAAACTTCTTCAAAGCCAACTTCATGCTTCTTAAGACAAAAGTGGCTAACTTCACGACACCCATACAGAGAGAAAATAGAGTTACAACAGCTGAATCATATAGAAATCACTTTATAAGCACATACACGGGTGCATGGACTGTGCCGTCCCCAACAGAACCAAGACACTATCCTCCAAAAAAAGGAAGCCAATCTGGTGGTCCCCTGCCATAAACAAACTCTACAACAAAAGGAAAAAACTGTTGCAAAAAAGAGTAAAATTCCGTGATTGCAGGAACTCCCTGGTCAGCTTCAGTAAGAAGCTGCAATCCCTCATAAAATCCTCCAAAGCTAGTTATGAAAATAAAATCACCATGGATTCTAAAGACAACCACAAAGCATTCTACAGCTGTGTCAAGAATCTCAATGGCAACACTCAGATCTGCTCTGCTACAGCACAATGGCACTAGATTTACTGAACTAACTGATACTGCCAACATCCTGGCAGACAGGTTCAGTGCAAACTTTACCCCCACTCACCCCCAAAGGGCCCATCTCCATACCGGAAGATTGCAAAGCCACTGTAATCACAGATACACAACTAAAAACTGCACTCTCCAAAGCCAAGAACACAGCATCTATGGGACCAGACAATATCCCAGGCTGCGTTCTGTATGAAATACAAAATGAACTGGCACCCCACCTAAGTGCCATGTTCAGTCATAACCTCACTTTAGGCTTTGTGCCTATGAAGTGGTGCACAGCGACAGTTATCCCACTCCACAAAGGGGGTGCCACCACTGACCCTGGGAACTACCACCCCATTAGCCTGATGAGCCTGGTCTGCAAGGCCATGGAGCGCATCATCCTGGAGCTTATAAACAAAGATATAGGTAATCTCCAAACTCTGGACACCACTCAGTTTGGGTTTGTAAAAGGTAGATCATGCATCCCAAACCTGACTGACTTCTTTAAAGCAGTCACCAGAGCCGTAGATAAGGGTAAGGTGGTGCACACAGCCTATCTTGACCTCGCCAAGGCTTTCGACACCATCCCCCACTCTGGTATTATAGATAAACTCACTCGACTGGGCATAAATCCTTATGTCACAAGATAGGTGGCCAACTGGCTGACTGACAGAACCCACACAGTGAAAGTAGCTGACTCCAAATCCAACTTCAGACCAGTGACAAGTGGAGTACCACTGGGTTTGGTCCTGGGTTCTCCCCTGTTTGGTATCTATTTCTCAGAAGTCCAGGCTAATACAGCTGGTCTCTGGCTAATGAAGTTTGCAGACAACTGCAAACTAGGTGCCATAATAGAATTGCCTAAGGATGTGGACATTGTACAAAGAGGCGTCACTGAGACTGATGCTTGGTGTCAAAGTCATGGCCTCAAGCTCAATACCAAGAAGTACATTGTCATCCCCTTCTAGAAGAACACCGTACCCATGAAATACCACATAGGCAGTAGCCTACTAAACACCGAAAGTGTGATAAGGGACCTTGGGACACAGGTGGACAGTAGTCTTTCCTTTGATAATCACGTTGCCACAGTAGTCAGGAAATCTTTCTACATGGCACACCTCATCACAAAGGGGTTCTCCTCCAGAAAAAGAGTGGTCATCGTTCCTCTCTAGTAATCCCTCATCAGACCCATTATAGAGTACAACGCCCCATTTGGCATGTACCTCATAAGACACCTACAACAACTAGAAAGGCCACAGAAATACCTCACTAAGAGGATTACCAGCCTCAAACAGCATATGCAGACTATCTCAAAAAACTCCAGCTCTACTCTGTCGCATATCGCCTACTCAGAGGTGACCTCTGCCTAACATACACAGCCATGTCTAACCCAGATCTGATGGACATGCTACATTTAAAGAAATCCCAATCTCTCCGAGCCACACGCTCCAGGGACCTAAACCTTGTCACCACAATAAACAGAGCATGCTGGAGGGATAAGTTCCTGTCCCAGAAACTTCCCATGCTCTGGAATAGGCTACCCATTCATGTCAAGCAAAGCTCCTCATTAGCCCTCTTTAAGAGAAATCTTGACAGTTGGATAGGAAACATGAAATTCACCACAGGGATAATTTTCTTGGGGGCAAAAGCCAGGGAACCTCCTTTGGCTAGGCTTATATAGGCTCTAAGGCTGATAGCCTAGTACTTACCTATGAACCTATGTATGTGTATTTAAATATGTATATGCATGTATGCGTGCATGTGGATATATATATATATATATATATATATATATATATATATATATATATTTATATATATATATATATATATATATATATATATATATATATATAGATATATATTAAGGTTGAGTTTCGAAGATTCTATGACTGTCACAGTTCAAATGTAGATTTTGCGGCAGTCTGTGTAACTTCTGGCAATTTCTATATTGGTAAAACTATACGAAAACTTTGAAGCCATATTAAGGAGCACTGTGCACCTACACGTAATCCTGACAATAGACATGCTTTATGTAAACATAGCTTGTAATTCCCAGGTTTTGTTCAATTTAAATTTTTTTGTGCTAGAACAGATAGAGTTGTTTTTTGGTGACATAGACACTTTACTAGAGGTGTGTGAATTAAAGTGGCATCTTTGTTTTATAGCACTCCCCCACCAGTCATTTCGAGCAGAAATGGGGGTGGTCAGAGTGATGCCTAGTGTCTGTGATGTGGCATGCCAATAACGCATGATTGACATGCCATGCAGATTTGCCTATGACTTTGTGAATATTCATTTGTTAATCATAGGTTACCGTTTTCATCAATGTAGTGCGATCTCGGAGTTAGTATATTTAAGTAGCAGGGGGTGCAGTGGGGCTTCCCCCTTGCAAAAGCTATTTTGCTGATTAAGCAGATACCTTTTCTATGTATCCCACGGCATAGCTCCAAGAGCTGTTGTTTCACATTATTTAGTTCTTGGCTGGGATGCTTTTTGTGCAAAGCCTGCACATCCTGCTGTCATTCACATCACTTACTGAGATTGTTTATTAAGACATGCTGCTGTAAAACTGATTTTGTTGATGTATCCAATCCTGTGTTTTTCTTGCAGAGCTCCCATATGAATATTGATGCAGATGAACAAAACATCGGCATGTTTGTTCAACTATATAGAAAAGAATCGCCACATGCTTGGTGTTGGGCAGGGTTTGGGCGGCCCTTGCTACTGCGCATCTGGTGTGGTAGTGTTGTAAAACATAGCCAAAGTGGCAGCTGCTATTTAATACAGATTCCCAGTCAGGATTGAACATGTCTCTTAATATTAAATGTGCTTTAGGATGGTTAGATAACCTGTTAACCATTATCTGTTTCTTTAGTTTACATTGGAATTGGCTTGAGACATTATTTCTAAAAATTGGGACATTATATCAAGGAAACTGTCAAGCCATATCAAAGAACACTATGCAGCAGGGGGCTCCAGAAATTCATATTCTTAGTTTTAGAACAGATCATTTATTTTATGGAGATGTGGATACTTTACTGGAGTTTTATGAGTTAAAGTGGCAGTTATTTCTCAATGAAGAGGATTTCCCAGGACTAAATGAAGCTCTGAGTATTAACTGTGCTTTGCTATGGTTCAGGTAACCTCCTCACCACTATGTTTTCAAAGACTTTACAGCTTCACTAAAACAATTAACTGGTTGTCTGTAACATTTTACTACCTTTTTACTTGCCTTAACTCAAAGGCTAAGTTTATCATTTACAACTCATTTAAAGATTTTTTTTTTTTTACATTTTATTGACTGCTTACTTGGCACCAACAATGGGATATTGAAGGTACTGCTTACCAGCTGCATACTCATGTCTAAAAATGTTTTTCTGAGGAAGTTGTCACCATTAAAGAACAAAAGCGCTCAACACTGACTCTGTTTTAGTTATTTTCCTTCTTGGTTTTAGACGTTTTTTCTGTATTTAATTTATTTATTTTTATTTGACATTTGCTAACCTGGTTAGTCCGACTGGGTAGATACCCTTTTTCAGCTGAGACCTGAAGAGAAAAGCTCCAGACAATGCAATATTAACACAGAAAGTGACAATTAGTAAATTAACAAATGGAATATAAACAATAGAACAGTGGTACAAAAAATATCAATCATACCTCTTACAGTATATATTTACAGAAGGTTTTTTTTTTTTTTTTTTTTGGTTGAGCACAGACATGTAAGTATCAATTAAATGTAACATAGGTTCATAGGTAGGTACTAGGCTATTAGCCCTAGGGCCTATATAAGCCTAGCCGAAAAGGTACCCTGGCTTTCGCCACCCAAGAAAATTACTTTCCTGTGCCCCTGTCGAGCAGAGCCACAGAAGTGATCCCTGGGGTGAATTTCCTATTTCCCATCCAATCATCAAGATCTTTCTTGAAGAGTGCTAATAAGAAGCTCTGTTTGACATAGATAGGTAGTCTGTTCCAGGGTATGGGAAGTCTCTGGGACAGGAATCTATCACTCCGGCATGTTCTGTTTATTGTGGTGATAAGGTTTAGGTCCCCAGAGCGTGTAGCTCAGAGGGATTGGGATTTCTTTAAGTAGAGCATGTCCAACAGCTCTTGGTTTGACATAGCTTTGTATGTTAGGCAGAGATCACCTCTGAGTAGGCGATATGCAATGGAGTAAAGCTGGAGTTTTTTGAGACAGTCTGCGTAGGGCATCTGTTTGAGGCCAGTAATCCTCTTTGTGAGGTATTTCTGTGGCCTTTCCAGTTGTTGTAGATGTCTTGTGAGGTACATACCAAAAGGGGCATTGTACTCTATAATGGGTCTAATGAGTGATGAGTAAAGGGGAACAATGACCTCTTTTTTTCTGGATGAGAAACCTTTTGTGATGAGATGAGCCACGTAGAAGGATTTCCTGACCACTATGGTGATGTGATTGTCAAATTAGAGACTACATAATCTTAAATTCTGAGACAGCCAGTAAGAAGATTGTATATTGCAGTACGAAAATTAGAGTGTAGACACTTGAGAGGCTAGGCAGTTAGTTGAGATAAAATAAGGCAGTGATGAAAATTTTCAGGTAACAGGTAGGAGAGAGAGCAGTCAGGCTGAGGGGAAAAGAAGGGTGGCCAGAGGGTAGAGAAGGATGAAGGCTGGAGGGGGAATAAAGTCATGAAAAATGACAGAGTTCTTGTTGGTTAAGGTGTAACTGTGGGGGGGGGGGCAGCAAGAGAAAGAAGATGACAGGATGTTAAGGTTATGTTGGTTTAGAACAGAGACATGACCATGTCAAATGGTAGGTGTATTTAAGTGCAATTTTGAAGGGGATGGTGTTAGTAACTGATCTAACATTTTGATGACATTTAAATTTTTCATTTTCTAAACAGGACCAGTTCTCTTGCTTTGTTTAGTTTTATATATATATATATATATATATATATATATATATATATATACACACACACACACACACACACACACACACACACACACACATACATATTTGTGTTTATGTTTTAATTATTTTCACATGCATTTAACATATTTTTTTATTTCTCCTGACTGCCCTTTTGTGTGGGTCATCTCTGACTCTTACCATTTCCCCTCCCCTATGTGGTCTGAGCCAGGGAATTTTTACACACCCACATCTTCACACTTCTCTTTCTTTTAGCTTGTCTTGGTACCAAACCCAAAGGTAATTAACTGTATTTTTTTTCTCAAATACTTCCTAGACTCACACAAACAGTAGTTGCTAAGTTCTAATTACACCCCTGCCCTTAGCAGCATAATCCTTTTCTGAGTTCGGATAATCACTATGCTCCTGCCCTCTAGCATCACGGCAAATCCCACTGCTGTCTGTTTTATTATTGTTTATTACAGTAATATAATATTGTCTGCAGTGGTGCAGCAGTTAGCATTATCGCCTCACAGCAAGTGGTATTCTGGTTTGATTCTCGGTTAGAGTGCCTTTTGTTTGAAGTCTGCATGTCCCCCCTGTGATCGACTTAACTTTAAAAGACATGCAGGTAGGTGTGTGAGTGTGTGTATGTCCCTTCTATGAAGGTTGGGTGCCAGGCTGGCAACTCAACACCATAAAAATCCACTGCCAATCAAAAGCAGACTGCTGGTCCATTGTGGTGACCCCTAACCAGGAAAAGCCAAAAGATTTTTTTTTACAGTAATATAACATAAATACAGGACCAGATGTTTACATTATTATTTGTCACTGCACCCATCACACTGACTAACAGATACACAGTAGTTTTGTACTTGGAGTATACAACACCAGTCATAATAAAAATGCAAACTAGGTATGTATAACTTTTCCAACCACTGTCACTGAATGTGATCTGTTTATGTGCTCTTAGATTGTTTCATGCATCTATATAAATGCTCGTATAGTACTTTGGTGAAGGCTCCACTCAAGTATCCTGCACACAAGACCTCAGCCTGGTCTGTGACATTAATAGGACTTGTTGGTGGGACAGATTTGTGTCCCATAGACTCCCCCATCTGTGGAAAAGACTGACTCTCCACATCAAGCAGAGTACCTGATTATCCCTTTTTAAGTGCAATCTGGATAACTGGATGGGAAACAGAAAATACACCCCTGGGATTCCACCTGTGTCCCTGCTGGACAGGGGCTTTGGATGCTGATTTGTCTAAACATGGGATAAACTTTTGGCTAGGCTTATAAGGGCAGCAGGTCCAAAAGCCTAGTAACTTCCTATGATCCTGTGATTATTGCCTTCATTGTAATTTACATGGCTTTTTTATGGTAAATTTGGAAGTATATATTACTTGTTACTTTTATGTATAACATAGATTTCATGAAGATCTGACAAGAATAAAAGCACTCATCTTTTGTATTTACCTAATAAACCATGGGTTAAACAAGCAATGCCAGCCTGAATCCTGTTCTTTTGTTTTTAATAAGAATGCAAGGCGATCTTTAACATTGATATTATACTAGTATTTATGACAACAATCTATTTTAGCACGTCATATGCTGATATTATTCCTGTACAATTGGTTTTCCTTTTTTCTTGACTACTAGTGGACAGTGCTAGCCAGCAAAGGACAGTAGCAGAAGGTAAAAGCTTTTAAAAGCAGTTTATAGTGTCAAACATAAAGTGTGGCAGAACAAAGTGTCTAATAGCTCTTAAAAGTTGTTTTACCTTCTGCCACAGGAGCACTTTGTTTCTGTCTGCAGTCCCTGATTAATGCGGAATATTCCCAATTTGCCTCTTATTTTTCCCTGTCTCTCATAAGGTATTTGGATTTCTGGTAAATCACTGTGGATTACTGTCAGTCAGACAATACTGACATAATATTACAGTTTCATACTTCAGAAAATTCAAATTGATGCAAAACCTGTTGATCTATTAAGTGAATTAGAGCAATATTTAAAAAAACTATCCTTGATTTTGATCCTTTGCCCCCCCCCCAACCATTATTATTGTATTTATCCAGAATTGTTAAGCAATGAAATTGAGAGGTATGTTGCTGTCTGTTTGACACTGTTCACTGAGTGTTTTACTCGCTTTTGAAGCCGGTAAATTGCTTTGCATTCCTCTACTTTCTCTTTCTTTTTTTTTCTTCTAGTAGTACATGCAGCAGATAAAACTTCATTCTCTACAAAGAATTGCTATAGGGTCTCTGAACATAACCCTGTTTAATGCCTTCTCAACATGGACGTCTAGATTCACCTGTCAAACTTTGCTCGTGTGTGTGTGTGTGTGTGTGTGTGTGTGTGTGTGTGTGTGTGTGTGTGTGTGTGTGTGTGTGTGTGTGTGTGTGTGTGTGTCAGCTACTTGGGCAAGGACACGAAGCACTGGTTGGACAGAGAGGGTGCTGGAGGTTTTAGTCTGACCACTGGGCTGAGATCTGGACCCTATAGCTGTGCCAGTGGGGAGTCTTATTGGGGATCTGGAGAGAAAAGTAGAAACCAGCCCCTGACCGACTGTGATCTCTGTGTGCTCTTAAGGGAAATTGTACTTTACTGTTTGTGTACTTGTTATCCTTCCCAATGTGCACACCCCTCACTGGTGCTAGTGGTGAGGAGTGATGCTCCTTTATTACTGGGCCAGTACAAGGGCATCACAGATGTCATTTTCAGCACTTGATGCAGCAATTCTAAATATTGCTGACATATAACTATCCAAAAGATTTGTTGTGGATTTTTACTTGATGTTTTTTCATCTGAGAAAAAAAAAATATTTACAGCAATTAAAATATGTATAAAATATATTAAAATGAAAGTCTTATCAGAATGGGGTATGATTCAGCAGAAATATCAGCTACAAAAAGTAATGATATCTGAGTTCTCAATTCATTTTGTTTCTGCCAGTCAATGAATTCAATCTAGAATTCATCGAGCTCCACATGGGCCCCCCATTGCTTAACACCAATAGTGAATTCCTCCCTGGTTAGATCGGACCACAAACTAATTACCATGGAAATCCACATCTCACCCATACCATCAGCAAAGGTAACCACCATGAAAACCTTCTCCAAAGCTGACTTTGGGCTCCTAAAAACAGAAGTGTTTAACTTCACGGCACCCATGCAAATGGAAAATAATGCAAAAGATGCAAAATGACTGCCGAATCATGCACCAATGCACGTACATAAATGCATGGAATTAGCCATACCCAACAGAACCAAGATGCTCTCCTCCAAAAAAGAAGCCAATCTGGTGGTCCTCTGCCATTAACAAACTCTACAACAGAAGGAAAAAAAACTGTTGCAGAAAAAGGTGAAGTCCCAAGACTGGAAAAACTCCCTTATTAGCCTCAACAAAAAGTTGAGATCCCTGATCTTTTAAATCACAGCCTCACCTCAGGCTTTGTCCCTACTTACCCAAGTGCTATTTAAGAATTATCAATGGGCTATTTGTGCTGCTGGCATTATGGATTGCTATAATGGACATTCTTCTATGATATGACTGTGATGGGCTGTATTACTGTTCTACAACTTGGTTTATTTTCTTGTTTTTTTTAATAGGTTAAACTAATTAGTTAGTTTTTAGCTTCATTAGTTAATACTGTTTTGTAGATAGAAACTACACATTGTCTTCTGTAGTAGATATATATGCATTGTTTTTTCTGAGCCATACATTTAAATGTATTTGGTTATATAAGCTGAATACTTGTGCTAATTACCTTACTGTATCTTACACTCTGTGCTAATACCTCACTGCATCCTACACTCCACTCAGCTACTGACTAGCACTCCTCCTCTACACTTTTCATTCCACTCCTGCATAGAATTTAACCTAGTTAGCTAACAATTGTTTAATATTTCTTTATGTCTCATTTTTCAGCTTCTAAATCCTGTGTGGAGACACAGCCGGTCCCTCTATTTGAAACCCTGTAAGGCTAATGATATCCTACTGAATAGTAGGGAAACTCAACTTAGAAGCCCCTCAGGATCTACCTGGACCCTCTACATTCAGCCTCACAGTGTAGGTGTTATCCTGCAGTATATGTATGATTTAACTATAACCTTGTGAGTGCGATAACTTTAAATTACTGGTGACTGCATTAAATTTTAAACTATTTTGTAAGGGCCAGCACACCGGTGGACCTACCCCTCCTACCATCTCTTTATTAACTTATCCCCCCTCATCCTACTATCCTAGTGGAGTTAGTGCTTTCCCCACATTATCCACTAGAGGGCAGCAGATCTTAGGCTTTGGAATACCATCTCTCACTGGTTGTAGAAACCAACTAGCTCTGTAGACCAGCTAGACTCTGCTATCTGTGCTTGTACTCTCTATTCATGTACCTACCCCCACCCCATGATTGCTTGAAAAGGGAATTATCCTAGGTAAGTCTGGGAGTTTTAATAAATAGACACCTTTGACTATCTCTACTTTTGCTACTGGCCCCCTCAATTATCCCTCTGTATAAACCTCCTTTCCTGCCTTTGGCACTTTCTATAAATCTCTCTCTCTGTTATAAAACTGTTTTACATAACTATCTCCCAAGCACAGCTATACCTTTGTTCGCCTTTTTTCTCTGCTACTTAGTAACAGTATATGTCTCTTACCTTTCCTATGCCTGTAGAACTCAGTCTCTGTCCATAACTGATTGCCTCTCAGCCTCTCTCAGTTGACTGGATACTTATAAATAAAGTGAAACAAACTTACAAAGTAGGAAACCTGCCAGATGATGTAAGTGATCATTCTTTGACCTACATCACAAGAGAAAAGAAGGATTTTCCAAACCACCCCACCTTTAGGACAGCATGCTCTACCAAACACTTTAACACAGAATTATTTCAAACTGAGCTTAGAGCATGCAACTGGAACCCTTTAAAATCCCTTCCACTTGAAGAGGCTGTAAAGTATTTTAACACTACTTTCTTATCTATCCTGGATAAGCATGCTCCTAAACGTTCCATCAGAATGAAGTCCAACCCAGCCCCATGGCTTTCGAATGAAACTAGAAATCAAACTCTACTTAGGAACAAAGTCTGGGCTAAATGGAGATCTAATAGAAATAGCTCTGATCATCTACATTTTAGGCAGCTTAGAAATAGTACAAAAAAGGCAATACTTACAGACAAAAAAACTACTACTGTAAACTTCAACAAAATCATCAAAATAATCCTCAAAAGTTCTGGTCTTGCATTAATAAGCTCCTTTCCTCAGGTAACTCCCGAACACCCACCCACTTGATGCAGATCCAAATACTCCCCATCAAACTGCCAGTACCTTCAACTCTTTCTTCACTGAGACTTTACAATCTCTAGCTAATCAACTTATTTTTGAAAACTCCAGCCATCCCATCAACTTACCATACTCTTCCTCTAAATTCAAACTACAACCCATCTCTACTTCTCTCGTCTATAAATTTATTCAAAAACTTAAGCCATGTACTCCATCTGCTGATCAACTTCCTTCCCAATATCTCCAAAAAGCAGCCAAAGTAATTGCCTACCCTATATCTATCCTTATAAATAGGACAATCCAAGAAGGAACCATCCCATATATTTGGAAAATCTCCCACATTATTCCCTTACATAAAGGTGGGAACTCTAATGATTACTCTAACTATCAGCCAATTGATCTCTTATCACCCTTAGCAAAAATTATGGAAAAATGCATTCACCAACAACTTTTACATCATCTCTCTCTACATAACTTAATAGCAAACTGTCAACATGGCTGTATATCATCACATAGTACCACTACTGCCCTTCTATCCTTCACAGATACCATCAATAGAAACCGTAACAAAAACATCCTCTCATCTGCACTCTTTATTGACCTCTCTAAAGTTTTTGACATGGTTAACCATACCTTCTTAATCAATATTCTTGAATCTCTTTCCTTTGATTCTTTGGCCGTTAAATGGTTTAGATCATACCTCAGCAACAGGCAACAGGCAGTCCTCTGGGAAAATCAAATTTCATCCTTTTTACCTGTCACCATCAGGGTCCCTCAGGGCTCCATTCTTGGACCACTTCTTTTCTCTTTATTTATTAATGATCTCCATGTAGCAATTCCTCAAGCCACCTGTATTCAATATGCAGATGACTCAACACTAATATGCTCAGCAACCTCTCCATCAGAACTATATTCTCTTACTCAAAATGTTTTCAACACTGTAGAAACATGGTTTACTAAATGTTGCCTCCTTCTTAACGCCAAAAAAAACAAAACTCCTTCTCTTTACACCCACTACTAGGTCCTCCCCCTTAGATTTCTCAATCTCTTCAAATAATGGCACTGTTATTTTCCCAGACGCTACCACTAAACTTTTAGGAATAACCATTGACAATAATCTCACATTTGATTACCATATAAACAACACCATTAAAATAGTCAACAGAAAAATAGGCTCCTTATATAGAATAAAACCTTTTTTAACCTCAACAGCCAGAGCCAAAATTGTTCACTCCCATCTAATCTCAACCCTTCTGTATGCCTCACCTATATTTACCAACCTTAAGAAAACTAACCTTAACAAATTAGCAACTTCCTATAATAACATTGCCAGATTCGCTACTGGCAATCCCTTCAGAACACACCACTGTTCTAATGTTAGGCAACTAGACTGGCTGGAATTCCAAAACCATCTGATAATCCCCCAACTCACAATTGTCCACAAGATATTTTACCAACCCAATAATACCCCTATACTCTCAAAACTATTAATCCCATATAATAATCTGAACTCTCTATGTTCTTCTAGCAAACTCTTTGCTAGCTTAACAGTCTAATAACACAGCTGGTGACTCTACCAACACAGCAGGAAAAAACTGGAACCTGTTACCCAATGAACTAACTCTAATTACATCCTTGCCACTCTTTAAACAAAAACTTAAAAAACACCTCCAAATGCACTGGCTATGCCCTTGTAGTAACCCTGACTAACCACCCTCTTCACCCCTGTTTCTTCCTCTTCTAACCAAACTTCCAAACATTTAAATGCTTAGTCTTGTAAATAAGACTGGCACTATTTAAACTCTAATCAACTTATAGTTTAAATCCTTCTACCTGATGTGAACTATTGTACATAACTCTTACTGTATTATATCTGTTTTAGCTTTCTTAAGCAATATTATGTTCACTGTTACTTTTCTCTAGTGTTTTTATCTCTAGAATGTAATAACTACCTGTTTTATTTTGTTTATTAATCCTTTATTTACCATGTAACAATATTTTTATACTTTTGAATATCTGTGTGGAGCTTTTCTCCTCGGGCCTCTACTGAAAATGGAAATATATCCAGCTAGACTAGCCCGGTCAACAAATGTAAAATAAATAAATAAATAAATAAAATCAAAACCTCTAAAGCTAGCTATGAAGGCAGAATTCCAGCATACACTAAAAACAACCACAAGGCCTTCTACAGTTATATCAAGAATCTCCACGGCAATACCCAAATTTGCTCTGAGGTACTGCACAATGGTATCTCCTATACTGAGCCAACAGGTATTGTCAACATACTGGCCAACAGATTCAGTGCCAACTTTACCCCTACCCCAAAAGGACCATAATACCAGAAGAATGCCAGACACCCAGCATTACTGCAGCACAGGTTAAAGCTGCATTGTCCAAGGCCAGGAATACAGCTTCCATGGGACCCAACAATATCACTGGCTGTGTTCTACATGAACTACAAAGTGAAATGGTACTACACCTGTGAGCCCTGTTAAATCACAGCCTCACCTCAGGCTTTGTCCCTACAGAATGGTGCACTGTTACATTCATCCCTCTCCATAAAGAGGGAGTGACTACAGACCCTGGGAATTATTGTCCCTTTAGCCTGACAAGTCTGATATGTAAGTCTATGGAGCGCATCATCATGGACCTAATTAACAAGGATATAGGGAATCTCCAAACTCTGGATCCCATGCAATTTGGTGTTGTGAAGGGTAGATCATGCCTGCACAACCTGGTTGACTTCTTTGAGTCAGTCACCAGAGCTGTGGATGAGGGCAAGGTAGTACATACAGCCTACCTCGATCAGGCCAAGGCTTTTGACACCATTACTCCCTCGGAATTATTGATAGATTCACCAAACTAGGCATCAACCCCTATATCACTAGGTGGGTTGCAAATTGGCTCACAGATAGAACCCACAGTGTGAAAGTAGCAGACTCCAAGTCCGACTGCCAACCAGTCACAAGTGGAGTCCCACAGGGATCAGTCCTGGGTCCTCTCCTGTTTGGCATCTACTTCTCAGAAGTCCAGGCCAACACGGAGGGACTCTGACTGACCAATTTTGCTGATGATTGCAAGTTGGGAGCCATTATTAACTCCCCAAGTGATGTAGACATCCTACAGAAAGGCCTCACTGAGACCAACGACTGGTGTCAAAACCATGGCCTTAAGCTTAATGCCAAAAAATGCATTGCCATTCCCTTTGTAAAAAACTCAGTTCCCACTAACTACCACATTGATGGTAGCCCACTGAACACTGAAGGAGTTATAAGAGATCTGGGAACACAGGTTGACAGCAACCTCTCCTTCGACCATCACATTGCCACTGTGGTCAGAAAGTCCTTCTATGTGGCACATCTTATTACTAAGGCTTTTGCATCCAGGAAGAAAGAGGTCATCATCTCTCTTTACTCTTCCCTCACTAGACCAGTCATCGAGTATAATGCCCCATTTGACATGTACCTCACTAAACACCTGCAACAGCTGGAAGAGCCACAAAAGTACCTCACAAAGAGTATCCTAGGCCTTAAACACATGCCCTACATGGACAGACTCAAAAAAACTCCAGATTTTCTCTGTCTCATATCATCTATTAAGAGGCAATCTCTGCTTGACTTACAAAGCCATGTCTGACCCAGCCCTGTTAGAAATGTTACACCTAAAGAAATCCCAATCCCTCTGCACCACACACTCCAGGGACCTCAATCTCATTACCACAATCAACAGAACATGCTGGAGGGACAGGTTCATAACCCAGAGACTACCCATGCTCTGGAATAGACTTCCCATACATGTCAAGCAGAGCACCTCACTGGCCCTGTTCAAGAGACATCTTGATGAGTGGATGGGAAATAGAAATAGTGAATTCCTCCCTGGTTAGATCCGACCCTGGGGATCACTCCAGTGGCTTTACTTGATAGAGGCACCAGGAACTAACGGTAGCATGATGCCAGGGCACTTCTATGGGCTAGTCTTGTAAAGGCTCCAGGGCCATTGGCCTAGTACACACCTATGAATCTATGAACATCTGGAACCAGTCCAAGGCGATTTCTAAAGACTTTCTTGGTGTTAGCAGTTTGCCTGAAACCTGCAAATCTTTTATTAAATTCATCTCTCAGGATGGCGGAAACACTGAGTTCTTGTTCTTCCCTGTTTACACAGGCCTTGTTGATAATGTTAGAAAATGAGCAACTTTCATCTTTAGAAGCCTGTTTTGCAACAGCTGTAATTTCCTGATAAAATAAATAGGTTACTTGTATAGTTTATTTGCAAATTATATTTTTTCTGCTAACATTCACTTCAGCTAAATATTTAGTTAAGTCCACTGTAAATATCAAATCATTAATTTGTGAGTTGTCCTAAAAAATGACATATTTTCCTTTTTCAGATGTAAATGTTTTGATATCATCAGGAAACACAAATAACCTGCTTAGACTGGAATCTCTACTAAGCCAGCACATTTGGGTAAAATAAATGAGATCATCATATTTAGAACTGTGCTTCCAAAAAGAAAAACTTGCAATTGTCTGTGATTAAGACCTTTAGATGTAGTGATGTTTGCTGTTACATTTAAAGCAACTTGGCACACAATTACTGCTGATGAATGATACAGTGGTGGATGACAGTTTTATGAGGCAAAGAATTAAGCATTAATGTTATAAAAACATTGCTGTGGCCTGTCATGCATGGGCTCCATCTGTGTTTAAACCTCATATATGTCCATTCATATTATTGCGGCTTTTATGGACTATAATTCTTGCGATTATTTGAGAATAATATTTTCTGTTACGCTCCTAACCAAGATAGGAAGCTGAATGGTGTCACTTGCATCTCTGCTTTTATTGAGCTCTGCCCTTAGCAACCTGCAAACCTTTTACTCAGATTTATCTCAGTATATGACACCAAGTTTTCAACACTTCTGGCAATAGTATAATGTGAGAGGCTTATTTTATGATATTTTGTTTTATTTATTGTTTTTGCACCATCAAGCCTTTATTAGGACAAATACTTGTTTGGAAATATCCCCAAACATTGTCTTATGAGTTTGCTATCACACAGTCATTTGTCTTTGCTGATGATGCTTTTGACATGACATCAAATAATTTGAACAGAGACCGTTGCTCAAACACGTTTGGTGTCAAAGACTTGATTTGATGGGCTCAGTGTTTACCCAGTGCTACTGTCAAAACTAGTTGAATATTTTGTGCTATGTCTCTTAATATTATACCCATGGCAAATAACTATTTTCTCCTGGCATATGAAGCACAACACACCTCCAAAATGCTCTGCTACAGAAAAGTTCCTCAATCCAACATTTTTAAACACATGCTTTTCTCTGTCTACTTTTTGTTTCTTGATTTCAGGGCATGCCATTGCCAATAGTGGAGTATAACTACTAACTCCACTCACACTGCATCACACAGCAGACAAATTTGGGTTTCTTCTACAACAGAAAGTAATAGCTGTAGACAAGAGACACAAAGAATTACTGTTACAGAATCCATGGGACTCACAGTGAGTGGTACAGAAGGGACTTGGGGCATTAGTGGGTTGGTCCACAGGGCAAGCATATCTGTAGGCATAAAGCAGACTCCACTCATATAACGTCTTAGAGCTAGAAAGTGTTGGATTTTGTGTTTACATGATGGGTGCTGCTGATATTTCACAATGTTCTATAGTTTGTAGCTCTGCAAAGTATCTAATGTTGTTGTGTCTTTTGGCTTTTAGGGGTTGCCACAGCAGAACTCCGGTCCGCTAATGATTGGTAGTTGATTTTTACGTGCTGAGTTACCAGCCCTGACGCACAACCTTCATTAAAGGTATGCCCATTCACGCATGTCTCCACGCAGAAGACGCTCTAGCTGAGAATCGAACCTGACAGTGTCTGACTGTGAGGTGACAACGCTACTGCAGCACCACCACCGCGGAGTCTGCAAAGTATCTAATACACATCATTATATATCTAAAATCTCAAAGTGTATGAAACAAACATAGATATTTATTATTATTTATTTTGCATTTAGTTACCGGGACAGTCCGACTAGGCATGAATCCCATTTTCAGTGGAGGCACGGGGAGCAAGCTCCACAATGGTTAGTACAGAACATACAATATACAAGTTGTTAAAGTACAGTAGAAGTAAAGAAGGTGCTATATACTTTTACTGCAAGTAAACATAAAAAAGTATACAATATGAAATTACATTATTTGAAGAATAAACAATATAGTTACAATATGAAATGACATTATGTGAGGAATATACAGTCTAGTTACAATGTGAAATGACATTATGTGAGGAATATACAGTCTAGTTACAATATGAAATGACATTGTGTGAGGAATATACAGTCTAGTTACAATATGAAATGACATTGTGTGAGGAATATACAGTCTAGTTACAATATCAAATGACATTATGTGAGGAATATACAGTCTAGTTACAATATGAAATGACATTGTGTGAGGAATATACAGTCTAGTTACAATATGAAATGACATTGTGTGAGGAATATACAGTCTAGTTACAATATGAAATGACATTGTGTGAGGAATATACAGTCTAGTTACAATATGAAATGACATTATGTGAGGAATATACAGTCTAGTTACAATATGAAATGACATTATGTGAGGAATATACAGTCTAGTTACAATATGAAATGACATTATGTGAGGAATATACAGTCTAGTTACAATATCAAATGACATTATGTGAGGAATATACAGTCTAGTTACAATATGAAATGACATGTGAGGAATATACAGTCTAGTTACAATATGAAATGACATTATGTGAGGAATATACAGTCTAGTTACAATATGAAATCACATTATGTGAGGAATATACAGTCTTGTTACAACATGAAATGACATTATGTGTGGAATATACAGTCTAGTTACAATATCAAATGACATTATGTGAGGAATATACAGTCTAGTTACAATATGAAATGACACGTGAGGAATATACAGTCTAGTTACAATATCAAATGACATTATGTGAGGAATATACAGTCTAGTTACAATATGAAATGACATTATGTGAGGAATATACAGTCTAGTTACAATATGAAATGACATTATGTGAGGAATATACAGTCTAGTTACAATATGAAATGACATTATGTGAGGAATATACAGTCTAGTTACAATATGAAATGACATTATGTGAGGAATATACAGTCTAGTTACAATATGAAATGACATTATGTGAGGAATATACAGTCTAGTTACAATATGAAATGACATTATGTGAGGAATATACAGTCTAGTTACAATATGAAATGACATTATGTGAGGAATATACAGTCTAGTTACAATATGAAATGACATTATGTGAGGAATATACAGTCTAGTTATAATATGAAATGACATTATGTGAGGAATATACAGTCTAGTTACAATATCAAGTAAGTCACTGCTAACAACGGCTTTCAAACATCAGGACATCAGTTAGGTGTCCATATGGCTCTGTTCCACAGTCCCTGTGCATGGGTGCACACACACACACACACACACACACACACACACACACACACACACACACACACACACAGACACACATACCTACCTACTTCTTACACACACACACACACACACACACACACACACACACACACACACACACACACACACACACACACACACCTACTTCTTACACACACACACACACACACACACACACACGCACTCACACACAATAAGATATTTGATACCACAAGGGAACAATTTACACAGTCCCAATGCATACATTCAGGCAAACAAACATACGCATATACACACTTTATGTAATTTTAACACATCACACTTATGAGCACATTTACAAATGCACATTCTTTAGCATACACAGAATTTCCACACCCTTTCTCACATATGCCACCACCATAACATAGTGTAGAAAGGGAAACGTTGCCATACAACAAGTGAAATAATATATATGTGGCATGGACATCTTAAGGCATACCAACACAATATTTTCTGTGTGATGCAACAATAGACATAATACAGATTAGTTAACAAAAACAATTAAACACATTTCTTGAGTATATCTTTTATCTACCCAACACACCAACAGACAGGCTGTTGGTGGAGGTGGTCTCTATGCCTATTTCTGAGAGTTTATCAACAATGCCCAAGTAGAGTATTGTACTGAATGTCTTGGCCAGGTCAGGGTAGGTGGTATGCACAGTTTTCCCCTCATCTATAGCCATATTGACACTCTCAAAGAAGTCTACCAAGTTAAGCAGGCAAGATGTTCCCTTAACAAAACCAACCTGGGATGGTTCCAATGTCTGTATGTTGTCGATGTCCTTGTTGATCACTTTCATAACTCATTCCATGGCTTTCCATATTACATTTGTTAGACTGATGGATCTGTAGTTCCTGTGGTCAGTTGATGCTCCACCCTTATGAAGACGGATGACCATTGCAGCCCTCCATTCACCAGGCACATAACCTGGTTTGTGGCTGTAGTTGAATAGTACCTCAAACGGTCCTGCTAGGTCATGTTTTAGGCTATTTAGGAGGAAAATGAGGATACTGTTGGGGCCAATTGAAGCAGTGTTTTTGGCCTTAGTGAGTGCCTTCAAGACCTCCTCCCTGTTGATAGTTGGAGGATATGATAGGAGGGATTTCACAAGGGGTAGTGGGGGGGGTGAAGTTAGAGCTAAATGTATCAGCTAGTAGATTTACTACGTCACTCTAGTCAGTGAAGGCTGTGCCATTTTCCACCAGTTCTGCACACTTCTGAGTATTACCTTTAAGGTCTCTGACATAGCTGAAGAAGGCCTTGTGATTGCCCATACCCTGGGAGACCATACTGACCTTGTCATTGACCTTGTTGGACTTCATTAGACCTCTTAGTTTTTTTTAGTTAAATGAGAGAGCTGTTGTCTCTGTGAGGGTTTCTCTTTCTGATTTTGGCCATGACTTTCTTTTTCTTTTGTTAAGTAGCCTGTTAAGGAAAGGATTCCACCAGTGTGTTTTTTTTTGTTTTTTTTTTTTGTGTTAGATCTGGGCTTATTTCTGGTGCAGCCATTTACATGCTTGTACAGGGGGGTTTTGTGAATAATCCTGCATTGGTAGCTTGGTTCTTGGGGTTTGGCGGACCCATGAATTTTGACAAACTGTCACTTAATAGGATATAGTTTGCCTTAGAATAGTTCCATTTGTTATGGGTTTAGTTGAGTCTTCCAGGTTGATTTTTATTTCAAGGGAGACAGCTTTGTAGTGCAACTTTACCAATCAGGACATGACACAGTGGGTGTAATGCTCTCCCATGTTGGTGAGCACTAGTTCCAATATGTCTGATCCTCTGGTTGAAGAGTGCACTATCTAGTCCACTGTGTTTGTATTGATAAAGTCCAGGAAATGTTTAGCCTGTGAGTTAGAGGCAGTGTGCATTTCCCTGTTGATAGGGGGGTAGATAAGTCTTCCATGAATAGAGTATTTGGTCAGATAGTGAGCAACTTTAATAGGGCTAGGTAAAAGTTGTAAGCTTTGTGGGTCATAGGGTGACCTATATCTGGCCAGGACATGGTAGGGAACCTTGTCTATGGAGACTTGGACATGGATGAACTCCAGGGCAACATACTGCTTAACCAACCTAGAGTTGAATTTGCTGCAATGTAGATTGAGACACCTCCATCTTTAGCCACTGTATCTACTGCTGTTCATCTAAATGTGTGAAAGGAACTGTTGCCTTTTACTGCTGGAGTAATTTCTATGGCTTAAACCAAGGCTCAGTAACAGCACAGAAGTCCACATTCTCCAGAGTGAGGAGAGCTTGTTCAGTGATGAGTTTCTTGTTTAGGTTCCAAGCATTATGCAGTAACACTTTAAGGTTGCGCAGACATATGCAGCCACACAGACAGAATTTATGTACAAACACACACACACAAATGGACATATATATCGTCAGAATGTGAGGTAATTGTTAGTGAGTTCACTATAGTACATTAATAGGCCTGAAAATAAAGAGTCAGACTTATGTTTCCCTATATGCATTTAGTTTCAGGGAAGGGCAATTCATTATAACGGAAAGATAAAGCCTGAGATGTGCAGAAATACAGAATGTTCTTTTCTCAAGGAAAAGATGGAATGGTAGATAGAGAGGCACATGCAAGACAAGGCTTGGAAACAAAGGCAACCAAGGCTAAAGAGGCATGAGAAGCATTGCAGGGTTTTGTTATGATTAGGAAATACTTCCGAGACAGTCAGTGAAGTCAGTTAGTTTGGACTGACATACAGAAAAGATTAAATATCCAGCATTTCAGAATATAAGTTAACTTTTGGACTTATATGTAAAAAGGTCTCTACAGTACAGACATTCAAGCCTGAGAACAGAAGACAGGTCAAATAAAGACTGTTTCAGTTTATATTATTCAAGAGAATCAGAATATACGTGCAGAAACTTTGGATATATTTAGCAGCACTGTTATTACTAACCAGCATTCCAACATTTCTACAGACTGTTATTATCAGCACTGTTAATGAAAACAGTATTCGGATATTGTGAACATCTAATAAAGCCTTATTAATCAAACTACAGTGTTTGAAGAATTCATTCTGAAAAGTACACAAGATGGCTCATAAAGGAGAGACTGGCACCTGTTCAGCACAAGTTTGGGTAGTTAACAGATAAAGACTTTCATTCCAGTCTCATTTCAGTTGTTTCCAGTTAATTCCAGTATACTACATTCTCAGTCAATTATTTCACATATATACTCACAGACACAGAGACATTCATATATACTCACAGACACAGACTTTCACATATATACACACATGTACACACGGACACACACATGTGCATATGCACATATGCACTTGTTTTTCCCAGTAAAACATTTGGTTGTTTACTGCTAATGGAAACAGATCTACTGTATACATTATATGATAAGGTCTCTTTCAATTGCCATCTGTTTATACCACTGATAGGTATATCGACAGGCTGAGCCCTGAAAAATCAGAAAAATCTTTCTGTTGGTAATCCCTCTGCTGGGTGTTTAGACAACATATGAATACCTTCATGCTAATGGAATAATCTATTATAATCCTGTTTTACTTCTGTTTGCCCATTAGTTAGGGCATATTTAGAAATCCCTCTGCAAGGTACTTGGTTATTATTACTTGCATTTTTCTGTTAGGTGCCTACAGGAATAAAACACATAAGCATGTAACACAGCTGCCTCAACAGCACAAAGAGACTTCAGCAGCTGCATATAATGAGCCATCTAACACACCGTCCAAGAAGGGTGCACATGAGGAGTTAAGGCTTATTGGACCACCTAACACACATGGACATGTCCTAGCAAAAGGTTACCCCATTGTGAGAAATACAAGCACACAACTCAATAGGCTGAACAAGGAAATGATGATGGACTGCCTCTCAGGTACAAGGATATGACAGGTTACTAGGTCACTCATAGGTACATATACAACATGGATGCTGTTCACATGAGTGTGAACAACCAGATGCACACATTGTTTGACTGTATGAAGGGACACGTGGTAGAGCTGTCTGAGTATGCATATGAGGATGATATATAACTAATCTTGAGTATCATGCTTCCTTGTGTCAGTATATAAACTGAATACAACTGACTTCAGTAACTGGTCAGTTGTGTGCCAAGTCTGACAGTTAGTGCAGAGGGTAAGGCTGTGAGTTGCTGTTCCTGTGGTACAAGGTTTGAGTCCCTCAGCCCTCATTTGCCTACTGTGTGTCTATGAACAAGTCACATAACCAGACATTGCTTCATGGTCTCTCTTAAAAAGGGAATATCTATCCACTGAGCCTACCGGGTTAATAAATGGATATTATATCCTTTATCGAAAGTAGATGGCCAACTGTTTCTGGACCAACAAAGACCTAATTACTTTGCAAGGGATAGCCTGCATCTCTAGCTTATGGGTTTTTGCATATTGACAGGGTATTTTTTCAAGCAACAGTAGTTTACTCCATATACCAACTGAGCCAAACCAAATCAGGACAGTATAAAAGTAATACTGCTCAATTCTTGAAACCATCAAAAATGCCCTCCCTAGTAAACTTCATGACTCAAGAAAGACATCTGCATCATCACTGAAACATGGTTCCTGTGCATTGATACAGCATCCTCCCTACTAAAATTAAATGTGTTCCATTCATTCAGCCCTCTATTGAGGGGATCTGTGTTACAGGTGGTGGTGTCTCCTTATTGTTTTGCAAGTTTATCACATCTGGACTTGTAAAGCAAAATTCTGAACTCTTCCACGTTCTCATAACTATAAACAAAATCCCTGCCCATATCATACTCAGTTACAAACTCCACTTCTGTGATACCCACTACCCATGAGGCATATCCAAACAAGCTTGAGTGTCTCACCACTAAATCAAATACTATTATTTTGGGGGATTTCATCTATCAATTTATAAACAGGAAGACATACTTCAGTACAAAATATACAGACAATACTTCTTACATGCCATCAGTACTAAACCAAATAGTGCACTGCTCTAAAAAGGCCTCAGATTTTCTTGACTTGGTCATCTCAGATATAACACCACTGTGATCTACACATACAGCCACTCTTCAGATCTAACCACCATTCACTAACCTTCATGATCAATACCAAACAAAAAATGCCCACAAACTATACCATCTTTAGGGATGTCTGTAATACTAAGACACTAGAAATGAGCTGAAGCCCTGAAGTGTTTCCATATACACTGTCCGCCAATGCCCAAGTAGCCAAGAGCTCTACACTTGCAGAGAGACTCTGTTCTCACCTCAGTGACTGCATCAAGACATCTGAGAGAGATTCTGTTCTCACCACAGTGACTGCATCAAGACACCTGAGAGAGATTCTGTTCTCACCTCAGTGACTGCATCAAGACACCTGAGAGAGATTCTGTTCTCACCTCAGTGACTGCATCAAGACATCTGAGAGAGATTCTGTTCTCACCTCAGTGACTGCATCAAGACATCTGAGAGAGATTCTGTTCTCACCACAGTGACTGCATCAAGACACCGGAGAGAGATTCTGTTCTCACCACAGTGACTGCATCAAGACATCTGAGAGAGATTCTGTTCTCACCTCAGTGACT
>NC_056744.1:1706640262-1706662961 GCF_019279795.1 Protopterus annectens
TTATCCCCTATCCTAAGCAGCAGTACCTCAGCTGCCACCATATCAATTCAATACTAACTATTATTAACTAAAGTTAACCTCATTTAATTAGATTATCTAGTAAGACAAAGCTAAACAATTTATAAATCAGCTTCATATAAACAAATAACATTTAGAAACAGCTCATATTACTATGTACATCTATTTTGTAAAATACACTCATAATCAAAATAGCATTCTAATAAGCTTGATAATGGGAACCGAGAAGAGAGAGAGAGAGAAAGGACAAGAGAGAGAGAGAGAGAGAGAGAAAAGGAGCATATCTATATAATAGTTTATTAAAAGTTTGTAAAAATAAGTTCTTATGTTCATTTGGATTCAATAACTTAGGCTATAATGGTTCAGATATTACATATATTAGGGTATTCCTACTTTCTGCCATAGAAATGCAGTTAACAGTTTTAAAAACTTTAAATTACTTGCACCAAAGCTTTCTTCTCATACTTATTATTGCCAGTAAATAAAATATTTATACTCATACATATGTTTACAAGTCATACTGCACAGCAATGATAATTCCTAGTTATACATAAATCATTGTGATGAAAGCCATCTGTATTTTATATATCTGAACTGCAGCTTTAAAATATGTCACATGACAGTTTCTTCTAAAATATAGACATAATGATACTTGTGCTTGTCAGTTAGTTAAGGCAAATGATTTATAACATTATATATGTTTAAATCATAAGTATTTATATACATTAATATGCTGCAGTCATATAAGCTTTTAAAAACATGTGTATATGTGTTTTACCTTCTATGTCTTCTAAAATATCTCACTTGCTTACTATGGCATACTGAATCATTTAAAATCATTATAACTTTCATATTTTATAAATTACATCTTAAATAAGTAAGTTGTTATAAAGAATAACTCACATTTAGATGTCATAAAGTTCGTTTTTCATCACAAAGTCACATTTACAGCAGTTCTACTTCTTGGAACAGTGTTCTTCTTGAATCTGTGATGTGTCAGTGTGAAATCAGGGGTCAAAGTTCAAAATGACTGCATTCAGCTTCTCTGCGTGTATTCTGAGTGTTGAAGCTTTTAAAACAACTCGAGGACACTATTCACGAGGTAACCCACATCCCAAATTGTCTCCCTTAACATTCTGGCAGGAATTTTAGTAAATACAAGTGACTGACATTCATTTAGTAATACAAATGAAACTAAACAGTGCAAAACCTTCGCAAAGTATTTTACAAGTCATTACAGTCTCTATGACAGTGAAACCAGGCCTACAGTTATTTAACATATTATACAACTTATTTTTATATGCCCCATTTCATTTTCTCATACAAATCTTATTATATACATATATCAGTATTATCAGAAGCATATAACTATAGTTATGAGAGAAAAAGAGAGAGAGAAAAAAAAGAAAAGGAAGAGATTAGAGAAAAAAAAGAAAGAGAGAGAGAGAGAAGAAAGAAAAAAAGGAAGCTACAAAGAGTATCTACAAAGAAATATTACTTGCTGTTTGTATTAATAAAGTTAAATATGAAACATATTACTTACAACTATTTTAGTTCTAATTATTTGCAATTATATCATGACATATTATTTGTAATCATGTATAAGCAATAAAGTCATGATATAATATTTAGCAACAGTGTTTAAACAGCATATATAGTTTTAAAGAACTAATAAGTTATTATTTCACTTTTTCCATATTTTACATCATACTTCTCTCCTTGCCCTCCCCCACCCCTCACTAAATGCAAAGTTTATAAAGAATGCCATTATTTAAAACAAGAAGAGAAAGAAAATGTATCAAATTACTAACCTTAGGTCTCTTTATCACAAAGAGAAACAAGTTGATTGATAGCATGTTATTTGTTCCTCAGAGAGTTTGACTATTTATGAAACAAAAACAGTTCTTTGCACACAGAAAAATAACTTTGAATAAATCTTTAAAATATTTGTGGCTTTCTGGAGATGCAGTAACTGTATTTGAAGAGATTAAGAGAGAAGGAAAGAAAGAAAAAAAAATATATAGAACATGTCATTTGTTTTTTAGTCTTTTTTGCTTCTCTGAAGTCTTCCAAGAAGTTCCTGTTGCCATCCTCTTTAACGAAGGAAGAATTCCATATCTTCTATTTTATCTAATATCTTATTTTTTTAATATACAGCAAAGCAGAATCCAAGTCTTCAAAAATTCTAGGGCCATCAGGTAAAAAGATTTTTAGTTTGGCAGGAAATAAAAGGTAAGTTTTGAACTGTGCTTTCTTAAGCTCTCTTATTAATGGCAAAAAACCTTTTCTTTTAGTTATTACCAAGGAAGAATAGTCATTGTCAAAACGCACAGTTGCCTCATTAATTTTAATAGGTGCTTTAGTCCATGCAGATTTTAATACCATCTCCTTGTCATAAGATGATAAAAATCTTACTATAACTGATCTAGGATACTTTTTGTTAGTGTTAAAATTAGATAAGGACCCATGGGCTCTTTCAATACCAAAAGAAAATGCTTCTGACAAGTCTAAAGTTTTGGGAAGCCAAGTATTTAAAAAGGAAGTAATGTTGTTACCTTCTATATTTTCTGGCAGTCCAAAAATCCTAATATTGTTGTGTCTAGATCTGTTTTCCAGGTCATCAAGTTTGGATTGTAGATGTGTGTTCTGCTTCAGCAAAAACTCAATGTTAATTTCTTCTTCCTGGATTCTGTTCTCCATATCATTAACAGTCTCTTCTATGCCTGTAATCTGAGACTTCTGTTGTTGCAAGTCTTGATGTAACAAATCCATTTGTTTTGTAGTTTTTTCTATGAAGTTATCAATTTTAGTATCCAGTTTGTCCATTTTGGTTGTTAGTTGCTGAATAGTAGATATCAGAGACTGAAGCTCTTTCTTGATGCTGGAATCCTGACTGTTTGCCTTACTGAAACTCATTTTGAACAGAGGTGATGAAAGAGAAATTTCCAAGATGATTTCTGACAGGAAAGTTATTGAAATTTTCTTTCTTTTTTAGATATTACTCAAGAAACTGATATTCCAAACGTATTTAGAAAGAAAATTATTTCATTAGTTGATTTTTAAAGTAATTATTTCCTGTCAGTGCAGTTAAGTTGGTGGAGCTGAAGAAATCTGCTGCTATCCTGTGTTCATCCTTGGCCACGCCCCCGGGACTATGTTTTTTGATGGAATGTTCCCTTATGACAGCCACCGAGAAGACGTTAGGTGGCTGCTCTACCTACCTATTCCAGCATGTGGACTACCACTATGTCAGATACAGAAGTAATAGTACTCACCTTTGTATTGGATCTGTGAGAAGAGCTCTAGCTGATGGAAACATTTCCTCTTCCTTCTCTGACCTTCTGACTGTCACTTGGTTAGAACTGGAGTATCAGTTAAAACTGTCCATTTGGGAGGTTTGGGCAGAGTTTGGCATCCTGTTTAGAGGTCGGTGTGCCAAGTAACCCTAACTCATGTGATATCAACCTTTCAGTTCCTGTTCCTCTTTCCTCAGATCCTACATTACGAGTACCTTGGAAAGCCTGGATTAAAACTAAGGAACTCCCCCACTACAAAATTACAGAGAACTATGAAACCTTTTTAAGAAGCAAGTCAACAAAGATAAAAAGTCCTACTATAGCATCTGCTCAACTCAACACCAAATCTAACACTCGCAAGTTTTGGTCTACTCTTATAGGTTCATAGGTTCATAGGTTCATACTAGGCTATCTGCCCTAGGGCATTTATAAGCCTAGCCAGAATGTGTTTGGCTTTCGCCACCCATTTTAAATTTATTTTGCTATGCCCTTTTTCAAGGTTAGTATACTGTGCCTCTGTCTAACAGTGACACAGAAGTGATACCCGGGGTAAACCTACGATCTCCCATCCACTCATCAAGACTCCTCTTGAAGAGAGTCAATGAGGGACTCTGCCTAACCTGGACTGGGATTTTATTCCAGAGTGAAGGGAGCCTCTGGGTTATGAATCTGTCCCTCCAGCATGTCCTATTTATTTCAATGCTGAGGTTCAAGTCTCTCGAGTGCGTAGCTCGATGGGATTTGGATTTTCTGAGGTGCAGCATGTCCATTAATTCCGGGTTGGACATGGCTTTATACGTCAGGCACAGATTTCCTCTGAACAGGCGGTATGCCACTGAGTAGAGCTGGAGTTTCTTTAACCGGGCAGCATATGGCATCTGTTTGAGCCCTTTGATCCTCTTGGTGAGGTACTCTTGGGGTCTTTTCAGTTGCTGCAGGTGTCTGGTAAGGTACATCCCAAAAGGGGCATTGTACTCAATTATGGGCCTGATGAAGGATGAGTAAAGAGGCACGATGACCTCCCTGATCTAGATGTGAATCCCTTCATGATTAGGTGGGCTATATAAAATGTTTTTCTAACCACTTTGGCCACGTGGTTGTCAAATGAGAGATTGCTATCAACTTGGGTCCCCAGGTCCCTAATTACTTCTTCTGTACTTAATGGATTACCACCTATGTGGTAATTTGTGCACTTTGTTTTTGCCAAAGGGATGGCTATACACTTTTGGCATTTAGCTTGAGGCCATGGCTCTGGCACCAGTTGTCTGTTTCTATGAGGCCCTTTTGGAGGATGCTTGTGTCGGCTGGAGAGTCGATTATGGTGCCCAGTTTGCAGTCATCTGTGAACTTGGTCAGCCACAGTCCTTCCGTGTTGGCCTGTACCTCCGAGAAATATATACCGAACAAGAGAGGTCCCAGGACTGAGCCTTGTGGGACACCAATTGTAACTGGTTTGGAGTCTGACATGGCTCCAGCAATTCTAACCATGTGGGTTCTGTCCTTGAGCCAGTTTGCAATCCATCTAGTGACATAGGGGTTTATATTTAAGCTGGTGAGCTTATCTATAATGCCTGAGTGGGGTATTGTATCGAAGGCTTTTGCGAGGTCCAGGTAGGCTGTGTGGACCACCTTCCCCTTGTCAATGGCCTTGGTGACTGTTTCAAAGAAATCAACCAGTTTTAAGAGGCAGGATCTGCCCTTAACAAAGCCGAACTGGGTAGGATCCAGTGTCTGTAGGTCCCCAATATCTTTATTTATGAGGTCCATGATGATCCTTTCCATAGCTTTGCAGACCAAGCTAGTCAGGCCTATGGGGCGATAGTTTCCAGGATCCGTTGAGGCACCACCTTTATGGAGAGGGACCATTGTTGCTGTACGCCACTCTTTGGGCACATATCCTGTAGTAAGGCTGAGATTGAACAGTAGTTTTATGTTTGGGTTTAGCTCTTTTTGGAGTTCATGTAGGACACAGCCCGGGACACCGTGCTCAACAAAATTCTTTCTCCAGGCTGTCCCACCAACCCCTCCCCATATCTAAATAAAGCACCTCAGGAAACCGCAACCCTCCTAAACAAACACTTTATTGAAACAATTGAAAAACTTACACCATCCAGCTCAACTACAGCTACTTCCCCAATCCTTCCCTTCCCACTCAACAGTAACCTGTTCACCTTTCATCCTGTTCCCACTTCCTACATTAAATCTCTTCTTCTGAAACTTAAAAACCCTGCTCTCCCTCCACTGACAATCTACCTCCTACCTTCCTGGGTCTGTTGACAGTCTGTCTTAGTGTAGATGGATTATGATTGCAGTCCTCTACTCCCTAGCGACATAGCCTGTCTAGAGGCTGTAGTTGAATAGAGATTCTAGTGGGCTTGACAGGTTGTGTTTCAAGCTATTCAGGATGCATCCTGGGATATTATCAGGGCCTACTGAGGCACTGTTTTGCTCTGGAGAGTGCAGTGAGTAATAGTTGGGGAAGAATGGTAGATGGTATTTTCTGGGGGGTTATGGGAGGGTGATAGGGGGTGAAATTGGAGCAAAATTTATCAGCCAGCAAATTTGCTATATCCCCCAGTTTGGTATAGGATGTCCCACTTACTATTAGTTCAGCACACTGTTGGGTGTTTCTTTTAAGGCTGTGTATATAACTCGAAAATGCCTTTGGGTTATCCTTAGCCTGGGGAAGCTATTTTTGCCTCAAAGTTCACTTTGGTGGACTTGATTATTTCCCTTAGCTGTTTTTCTGAGACTGATGACAGAGGTTTTTGTCTTTTGGGCTTATCTCTTCCTATTTTTTGGACAGGATTTTCTTTCTTTTGTTGTACAACCTATTTATAGGGAGGATCCACCAAGGGAGCTTGTTTTTGGAGTTTATCCAAAGTTAAACATAAGCCACAGTATTCTCTGAGTTTGGGGAGGGGCTTGGAATTTAGCTATGCCATCGCTTAATAGGAAGTAGTTAGCCTTGAAAACGTTCTTAAATGTTGGAGGCTGTTGGAAGTTCAGACTTTATATTTATTTCCAGAATAACCATTTTGTGATCTGATCTGACCAGTGAAGACATTACACATGGAAGGGTGCAACATTCCCTCATATTTTTGAGTACCAGATTCTGGATATTTGTACCCCCCAATAGTTGCTCAGACTAGATGTTTCAGGGTGTTTGCATTGACAAAATGCAAGACTCTTTGAGCCAGCATGTTAGCGACTGTGTATCTATCCCAGTTTATGGTGGGATAGGTGAAATCACCCATGAATATGGTATTGGACTGCATTGCAAGTGATCCCAATACATTCAAGTATGTAGTATGGTAATCCTGGGTCATAGTTAGGGACCTATAACTAGCAAGTATATGGTATGGGACTTTACCTAAGGTTAATTGGATATGGATTAGTACAAATGTGTCATATTGTTTGATCAGTCTTGAGATGTGCTTACTTTTTATGTAGATTAATACACCTCCAGCTCTTGTCCTTTCTTGTGTGGTAGCTGGTCTAAATGTGTGGAAGACATTAAAGCTTTGCAGTGCCAATGTGCCTTCTGCGGCTTTAAACCATGTCTCAGTAACTGCACAGATGTCAACTCTCTCCAGGGTTAGGAGCACTTCCACTGACTGGAGCTTCTTGTTCAGTGTCCTGACATTGAGCATTAACACCTTTAGTTTATCTTGAGTAGAATTTACTACGATGGAAGGTTTATCAGGTTGACATTGCCTAAACAAGCATTGCAGAAATGGATACTCATTTGGTAGGTGTTTGTGATGTTACCAGTTTTGTGAACATATGGAAGGTCACTTAGGATAGGGTAATTTAAGGCCCTGTACTCTAGGTACAGGCCACACCACAGAAGTCAGTAAGAGACAGAAAATAAGATAGAGTTTGAAGACATTCTGTGTAGGTCATAGAAATTAGGCATTTGATTTTCTTATTGGGGAGCCATTGGGGTGGCTTTCAAAATGGATCATGTTTCTGGAAAAGTGTACATGAATGGATGTGTTATATTCTATCAGGGGGCTAATTTGACAGAAGTAAAGACATGTCAGTGGCTCAAGAGATAGCTCAATAACATTTGGTGCTGGAAGATCAGAAGGTTAGGGAGTATTTTCCCACAGCAGATACTTGGATTAATTTTCCTATACTGATACTGAAGTGCAGTATGAGGAGGGTTCTGCATTTCTGTGAGTGCTGTCCTTTGGATGAGATGTTAAACTGAGGCTCCATCAGCCTGATTTGGTCATAGCACTGGTGGATGCAAAAGACCTCATAGCACTTATCGAAAAAAAAAAGAGTAGAAGAAGTTCCCCAAATGCTCTGACCAAAGTTCTTCAAGCTAGTATTAATATCACATTGAGTCTCTCCTTAAAAAGAGGTCACTGGCCTACTCGGACAAACCCAGTCACCAAAAAGTAAATAAATAAATGATACATCTAGACCAGAAATAGCTTTGGTAATCAGCATTGTTCAGTATTAGTATTTTCTAAGGACATTAGGTACATGGTGGTCAAAGGAGAGTTCATTGTCAACAATAGTCCTCTTTTCCCTAACTGCTGATTTTGAGTGGTGTGTCCCTTTTGTGGTATGTGCATGGATGCTCGTGTTTTTCAACGAACATGGCATACACTTCTTAGCATTTAAGTTTTGGTCATGAACTTGATACTGTTTCTTTGTACATGTTTTACTACTGTAGGCTCAGAGAATCCTCAGGAGAATAGATGATGGTTCCAAGTTTGAAACAACCTGTGATCCTGGTAAGAAAGAGACTCCTGAGATCAGCTTGGACATATGGAAAGTAAATACTCAAAGATGCAGACCCAAGGATGAGTCGTGGGGGAATCCCACTAATAGTAAGCTCCCACTAATAGTAAGCTTTTCAGAGGAGACAATCTGATTTGCAATGTTCTGCTTGTGAGCCACTATTACAAGTCATAAGCTAAAATAAGGGTTTACAATTAGTTTGATTAGTTCACCTATAATGCCTGAGTGTGAAATGGTTTGGAAGAATTTGGGTAGGTGAAGGTACACAGATTTTCCCCTTGAACAATGCTTCTTTGGACTTTTTGAAGAAATTCACTAGACTAAGCAGCCAGGACTATCTTTTCACAAACCCAAACTGTTTTTGGTCATGGGATTGCAAGCTATCAATATTTAGGTTAATGAGATCCATAATGATGTGCTGCATTATCTTGCAGATAAGGATTGTAAGGTCTACTGGTCTCTCTGTACCACTGGCATAAAATCATTTGAGAGGCAAAGGTTAAACTGATTCAGGAGTGGCTCAGTGAAGCATCTTTGTTATATTCCACAGGATCTTCATAGATACTTCTCCAAAATGCATCTATTTCTTATTTTTTTTTGGTGTTGTTTCCCAAGTCTGTATAAAACCTTTTTGGGTCATCAATAAATTGCTTATTTTGTACTTTTCCTTTATATTTATCTGCATATCTTCTAAGTTTTTCTGCCTGTACTGAAATTTTTACTTTGTTATTTGCGATAGTGCATGACAGATTCTGGTCTGTTCTAATACTGCGCATTGCTTTTATCACATCTATCTTTCTTAATATTTTTGTTAATCTAGTCCCTTTTCTATAGTCTTCTAACAGTGACACTTCTTGTCTTAATTGCTTTATAGTTTTCTCTATTCGATACTTCCATGATGGTATTCAATTTCTCTACTTCCTTTCCCTGACTACCCTGTGTTCTTGTGGTTGTGGTAGTATTTTACCTTATTAATTTAGCTGCACAGTAATATAACCTGCTTACTTTTGTTATACCGCATGGATCTCTATGAACAGTCCTAATTTGTTTTATCAGACTTCTGACTTTTTGGATTTTATTGACTGTCTGCAGTCTCCTTCATTTATCTTAATATATCTATGTATACTAAATCAAGCAACTCTTCTCTTAGCTCATTTTCTTCCAAACTGAGGGCACATATGTTTTCCATTTCCTGTGGGCATTCTATAGAAAGTTCTGTGGCATATTCTCTTCAATTTCACACTGTGCCTTCCCCTGCTCTGTCATATGGGAACGCACTGGCCTATCATTCCTCAACATTGACTGTGTCAGACTTTCCACAGTTTCCTGTTCCTTCCCTTGCTGTCTACCTTCAGGTGAATGTTTATACTGGTTTCCTGTGGAAGGCTCCAAAATATCTTCGTATGGAACCTGACCAATGGGTTCCTGTTCCACTAGTTTCCCTTAATTTGGAAATCCATTGCTCTGTCCTGTTGTGGTGCTTTCTGAATTAGATTTTCTACACTGAATCCTTCACTTCGCAGATACTCCATAACTTCAATTTCTATTCTTTAACTTCTTGATTACTAATCTCCTTTCTACTTTTTTCTTTGTCTTCTTATTCTTTTGTATTGTAAAGTTTTCCATATCTGGATTCCTTTGCCTATATTTCTCATCAAATATCTTTGGTGCTGCTCTTTTTGTATTGGTTCGTTTTGCTTTCTCCTTTGCATAAATATTACACCATATTAAATCCCTTTTTCTTCCCATGTCCATATTCCCTCTTCAGATGTCTCCTGATCTTCCTGTTCTCCTTACTTTGGGGACCCGCTCCATCATGCTATAATGTAACCTGTGTTAGACCTTCTACAGCAAATCCTTAACTTTGCAGACACTCCATAACTTCAACTTCTATTTTTTAACCTCTGCTTTACTAATCCTCTTTTTATATTCCATCTTTGTGATATTATTTTTTATTGTGAAATTTTCCATATGTGGATGCCTTTGCCTGTATTTCTCTTCAAATTTCTTGGGGCTGCCTTCTTTATATTGACTAACTTAGCTTTCTCCTTTGCATAAATATTGCACCATATCAAATTCTCTTTCTTTCCCATGTCCATATTTCTTTTTATACTTTTCAAATATCTCTAGGTTTTGTTTTTTTTTATATTTTCAAACTTCTTCAGATGCTACTTTTTCCAAACAGATCAAAGTTTCTTGATCTATATACTGTTTTTCACAAATCTGTTGTACTAACAAACACACATTTTCATTTGAAGCTTCTGACAGTTTTCCTGTGGAAGTATTTTTCTTTCCTCTAATTTTTCTGCTGACTCCCTTTTGTGGGTGTTTTGATGACATGGGAGGTTACTCTTTCTTCTATACAACTTACTGTTTACAGGACATTTTATACAGGGCCGGCCTTAGCTGAAATGGCGCCCTAGGCGAAGTAGTGCTCCGGCGCCCCTTAAGCCCCACCCACACCACAGTCATGAAACACCCCTATTTGAGCCACACCCACAGGGTCACTCCCCAAGAAAGCCACTCCAGATATTTCCTTAAATTATTTAAATGTATAGGAAGAATAATTATATTACAAGGTATCTTTAACTACAACTACTTCTGCATAGTATTTTCCACATTAAATACCAGATCCAGATCATGGGCAAATAGGGCCCTAGGCAGGGTAATAGACTGCCCCACAGAGCAGCCGCTCCTGCAGCAACCCCCCCCCCCAGCAGCAGCCCCCTCCTCAGCCATTCCAATGTTCCATTATTTGGTTATTTCTCACCAGTTACCATGCATACTATTCTCTTATTTGCTTCTACAGTCATTACAGATATTGAAATAAAATAGCACAAACACAGGTAGCCATTTGCTAAACAATACAGTCTCATAATAAAAACAGACTTAGCATAAGCAGTAAACTTCTCTGCCCTTGAAACTCACATTCACTGAAATGGAAAAAATCATATTCATTGAAATGGCATGAAACCCCACATTTATAGAAAATGCATCTGGCCAGTGAAGAATTAAGTTTACCTTTGGGCTGTTTTCAAAACAGACTCCTTGCACACATTTGTTAGGGTCATGCATATGTGTATTTGTTCTTTGATTCACCTTCATGATTGCATTGAATTATATTCCCTGTATAATACAGCACCACTTGTTAAAGTGTTTTAAATTTGTAGTTTTAAAAATTCTTTTAATAAGCAATGAAACAAAATGTATGAACCAATAACTACCCATTTCAGATATTTTCAACCATAAAAGGCCACTCAAGACTTCTGTCATTATAATCCACCAATATTACTTCATACTCACAATCTCTGCAGATGTAAAATCATCTGAATTTCACATTAAAGAAATCCATACCTAATGAAGAGGTTGCTACCGGCAAAATAACTTCACATATCAATGTTTTATTTACAAATTCAGTGCCTGCTTTCCTTGAAGAATTAATTGCCTATATTGCATTAAAAATTTGATAATATTGCAATAGAAAATGACCTATTGCAGTAGGAAATGACCAACAAGTTCATAGTCACTAGGCATCTCATACAAAGGATATACTCAGGAGTGTAGAACCCCTATCCCCCTTATAATGCACCAAATAATCAACAATCATATGCGTAATGAAATATCAACACTCCATCTACATGATGTGGAAGTAGAATCCACAGCCTTCTGCACTAAAGGCAATTATGCTACTAACACTGCTTTCAGATTTTGATAAACAAAAAATAGTTAGTCGCACATAGAAACATTTACACTTTTTAGAGTATGTTTTAAATTTGTAGTTTTGAACATTTTTCCAGTAAGCAATGAAACAAAATGTTTGAACCAATAATGACAAAACTACCCGTTTCAGAATATTTTAACCATAAACGGCCCATCAGACATCTGTCATTACAACCCACCATGCATTTTCTGAAGGAAATGAAGGCTGAAACTCAAATGTATGGCATTTAGTTATTTAAATCTTCAGTGATTTGCCAGAAAACCACACATTTTATGAGAAACAGGCTCTGGATAGTTGAGAGGTATGCATACCTCTCAATCTTACTGCAAGAAATCTGGACATTATGTGGATGCAATGACCATAAAAATAGTGACAGATTTTAAATATTACACTTTTTTAACTTGAAGTTGCCAGATCAACAGGATTTGTGTTAACTTGCATTTCTGAAGGATATGAAGTCTGAAAGTCATATATTTGAGATCCTCGGCAGGTTAAACTTCAGGCAAATGATGCTTTTGAGTTCAGTCTTTGGCCATCCATAAGTTACTCTCTTTAAGAACTACCTGTCAGCCTCATCAAAAAATCAAAGTCATCAGTAAGTTTATATTTTACTTTTATATAGAACATATTATTAACTTCTAATAAAAGACCAAGAAGTTCAGGCAGTCGGGAATTGCCACAGCAAGTTCACTCACTTTGTAAATCCACTTTGTAAATCCACGCTGAAGAAAGATAATCCAATTCCACAGCAATGATGGATGTTTATTCTTAAAAAACAAGCACAAGCACTACACAAATGACAATTTACCCAGGTTTCGTCCGCCAAGACGAACTTCTTCAGAATGAACATTATAGTTGTTACTTCACTTAAATACACAGGTCACACCCTATTAATTAAAAAAATCAATTAAACTATTAACTAAATATTTTGCAATGATTGCATTGAATGAATGTTACTTTGCTTATAAAAATAAATGTACTTTAAGACAAAAATGTTGAAAATGTACATAAATATAAAATAAATTAAAATTACAATACAAATACATCAAATAAAACATATATTAAATAAACATATATATATTTTCTTAAATGTATAATATGCATTGTTTTAATAACATAACATATCCTTTATGAATAATTCATAAGATTTTATATATGTAATTCATAAGGTTATGTATAACATATATATGTCGCTAAATGAATAATAAATAATAAATATCACAGTTATTTCTTGTCCTTACAGTAAATTATAGAATATGCTTGATTATTAATTATTTATAATATGTACATATATATATAAAATTTTTATTGAATATATTGATTGTAAATTATCAAATTAATTCTATTACTTATTCATTATTCTAACATATCAATACACATACACAATATTAAAAAGTATTTTAATACCATATTATGATCTACCCTTAATGTAGTTGTTTCTAAGAATGGGTTTAATACTACAGTATTCATTCAAGCCCGGCCAGTTATAGGCATTCAGCAGTATCTGCCACCTTAATTCCTGTACATCCAAGTCATATTTTGTATGTCTCCCCTGTACGTCATATTCTATATGTTCAATAACACAAAATTTGAAAGTATGATTTATATTTGATTGTATATGTCTAGCTAAAGCATTCGTAGTTTTCATGTGTTGAATATCTAGCAGATGTTCTTTAATCCTATTCCTAAATTTTCTGCTAGTTTTTCCTATATAGAATGCTTTGCAATGTTGACAAAGTGCAACATATATGACATTAGAAGTGTGACAATCAAAATGCCCTTCTATTTTAATATTGTGAAAATTAATCACAAACTTGTCATTTGTATTATTAATATGGGTACAGGTTGTACATCTTCCACATTTGAAATTGCCTATTGGCCTATTGGGTGTATGCCTCCGGGAATCCATTTTGTTCTCAAAGTACTCTTTGAAGGACATATCTTTTTTATACATGAACCTAAGTTGTCCTTGAAACATATGTGCCATGGTGTTATCATTTATCAGTAACCCCCAATTTCTTTTAATTATGTTCTTGATGATTTCAAAAGAGTCATCGTACACAGAAATGTATAGGGGTATCTGATTTGTATCTTCATTATTTGTATTGATTATATCCTTATTAAAACCATGACATAATATAGCCTGATATGTTCCTATAAGTCTCTTATTCTTAACTTCCTGCATAACTTTTTCACACAGGAATTTGGGATAACCCCTGTTGAGAAACATACTTTCCATGAATTCCAGTTCTTTAATAAAATCCCCCTCCTCACTAATCATTCTGGCCGCCCTGACCATCTGACCCTTAACAACTCTCTTTTTCTGATGGTCAGGGTGCCAGCTGTCATAGTGAAGATAGGAGTTTGAAAAGGTCGATTTTCTGTGGATATTAGATTTCAAACTTCCACTGTTCCTGTTGTAAGTTAATTCAACATCTAAATAGGTTATATTATCATAACCAATATGATGTGTAAATTTCAAAAATCGAACATTATGATTAATGTATTCAAGAAAAGTGTGTAAAGCCATTTCATCGTTATCCCATACGATGAAAATATCGTCCAGATATCTAGAGTATGTTTTAATATGTTTTTGAAATATACTTTTGAAAACATAATTGTATTCCCAATAAGTCATTATTAGATTTGCATACATGGGGGCACATGCTGCCCCCATGGCCACACCATCAGTTTGTTTGTAATAATTTCCTTCGTAAAATAGAAAATTATTATGTAAGACAATATCCATAAGGCTAATCAATGTATTAATTTTAGTTTGATCAAATGTTTTAGATTCAAAAAGTTGTTCTTCTAACCAGATCAATCCTATATCATGTGGAATGGATGTAAATAAATTACATACATCCACTGTAACCAAAATGTAACCATCCTTCATCTTAAATTCATTCATCCTCCTTAAAAAATCCCAAGAATCTTTTGTGATATGTGGAAATTTGGTCATACCCTGTTTGAAATAATGGTCTAAATATTGACTAATGAAGCAAGTCTTGCTTCTCTTTCCATCTACTATTGGTCTAAATTGTAGATTGTTAAGACCTTTATGAATCTTGGGTATGCCAAATATTCCACTTACAATGGGATAGTCATTTTTCATGTATTCATATTCATCTTCCAAGATTTCACCTTGCATTAACATATCCTCCAATAAAATGTCAATTCTTTGATGGGCAATATTAATTTCATTCAAACTTACTTCAGAATAAGAATTGCCCAATAGCATTGTAGTCATGTATGAAATGTAATCCCCTTTGTCCGTTATTACCACACCACTACCTTTATCCTGCCTCATTATCCTAATATCCTTAAGGCCTAATATGTAGTTAAGTGTGTCTTGTTCATCCTTAGTCATATTTTTGTGTATGGGTTTCCGATATTGTTTATGAAATTCCCTAATGTCCATTTCAGACAATTTCTCAAAAACTACTATCTTGTTGTTCATTGGGGGATTGAAAACGCTGGATTTAATCAATTTATTATGACACTTGTTGTACCTGCTTTCATTAGTATTTTCATTAAAAAAGGTTTTCAAATTTAATTTTCTACTAAATAATTTCAAATCTATTATTGAATTGACTAATTTGCCTTTCCGGCAAGGTACAAAATTAAACCCTTGTGAAAAAAGGTTAGCATGTTGACTATTCATTTCATTTTGAGAATAATTGAAAATTTTGTAGTCTCCATGATTATTAGTTACTACCATAGGATTACTTAGAAATTCATTATTTACTGGTTCAAGGTTGTTAATTGAAATACATTGATTCACTCTATCAAGATAGTTATCCGGATTCAAATCAATATAAAAGTTAATGGGAATAATATTTTCACTGTATGTTGAAGATATATTGGATTTATTAATGTCTTCAACATTCATAGCATTATCTATGTTCTTCAATTCTATGTTTTATTGCCCATCAAAGAATTGACATTTTATTGGAGGATATGTTAATGCAAGGTGAAATCTTGGAAGATGAATATGAATACATGAAAAATGACTATCCCGTTGTAAGTGGAATATTTGGCATACCCAAGATTCATAAAGGTCTTAACAATCTACAATTTAGACCAATAGTAGATGGAAAGAGAAGCAAGACTTACTTCATTAGTCAATATTTAGACCATTATTTCAAACAGGGTATGACCAAATTTCCACATATCACAAAAGATTCTTGGGATTTTTTAAGGAGGATGAATGAATTTAAGATGAAGGATCGTTACATTTTTGTTACAGTGGATGTATGTAATTTATTTACATCCATTCCACATGATATAGGATTGATCTGGTTAGAAGAACAACTTTTTGAATCTAAAACATTTGATCAAACTAAAATTAATACATTGATTAGCCTTATGGATATTGTCTTACATAATAATTTTCTATTTTACGAAGGAAATTATTACAAACAAACTGATGGTGTGGCCATGGGGGCAGCATGTGCCCCCATGTATGCAAATCTAATAATGACTTATTGGGAATACAATTATGTTTTCAAAAGTATATTTCAAAAACATATTAAAACATACTCTAGATATCTGGACGATATTTTCATCGTATGGGATAACGATGAAATGGCTTTACACACTTTTCTTGAATACATTAATCATAATGTTCGATTTTTGAAATTTACACATCATATTGGTTATGATAATATAACCTATTTAGATGTTGAATTAACTTACAACAGGAACAGTGGAAGTTTGAAATCTAATATCCACAGAAAATCGACCTTTTCAAACTCCTATCTTCACTATGACAGCTGGCACCCTGACCATCAGAAAAAGGGAGTTGTTAAGGGTCAGATGGTCAGGGCGGCCAGAATGATTAGTGAGGAGGGGGATTTTATTAAAGAACTGGAATTCATGGAAAGTATGTTTCTCAACAGGGGTTATCCCAAATTCCTGTGTGAAAAAGTTATGCAGGAAGTTAAGAATAAGAGACTTATAGGAACATATCAGGCTATATTATGTCATGGTTTTAATAAGGATATAATCAATACAAATAATGAAGATACAAATCGGATACCCCTATACATTTCTGTGTACGATGACTCTTTTGAAATCATCAAGAACATAATTAAAAGAAATTGGGGGTTACTGATAAATGATAACACCATGGCACATATGTTTCAAGGACAACTTAGGTTCATGTATAAAAAAGATATGTCCTTCAAAGAGTACTTTGAGAACAAAATGGATTCCCGGAGGCATACACCCAATAGGTCAATAGGCAATTTCAAATGTGGAAGATGTACAACCTGTACCCATATTAATAATACAAATGACAAGTTTGTGATTAATTTTCACAATATTAAAATAGAAGGGCATTTTGATTGTCACACTTCTAATGTCATATATGTTGCACTTTGTCAACATTGCAAAGCATTCTATATAGGAAAAACTAGCAGAAAATTTAGGAATAGGATTAAAGAACATCTGCTAGATATTCAACACATGAAAACTATGAATGCTTTAGCTAGACATATACAATCAAATATAAATCATACTTTCAAATTTTGTGTTATTGAACATATAGAATATGACGTACAGGGGAGACATACAAAATATGACTTGGATGTACAGGAATTAAGGTGGCAGATACTGCTGAATGCCTATAACTGGCCGGGCTTGAATGAATACTGTAGTATTAAACCCATTCTTAGAAACAACTACATTAAGGGTAGATCATAATATGGTATTAAAATACTTTTTAATATTGTGTATGTGTATTGATATGTTAGAATAATGAATAAGTAATAGAATTAATTTGATAATTTACAATCAATATATTCAATAAAAATTTTATATATGTACATATTATAAATAATTAATTAATAATCAAGCATATTCTATAATTTACTGTAAGGACAAGAAATAATTGTGATATTTATTATTTATTATTCATTTAGCGACATATATATGTTATACATAACCTTATGAATTACATATATAAAATCTTATGAATTATTCAAAAAGGATATGTTATGTTATTAAAACAATGCATATTATACATTTAAGAAAATATATATATGTTTATTTAATATATGTTTTATTTGATGTATTTGTATTGTAATTTTAATTTATTTTATATTTATGTACATTTTCAACATTTTTGTCTTAAAGTACATTTATTTTTATAAGCAAAGTAACATTCGTTCAATGCAATCATTGCAAAATATTTAGTTAATAGTTTAATTGAATTTTTTAATTAATAGGGTGTGACCTGTGTATTTAAGTGAAGTAACAACTATAATGTTCATTCTGAAGAAGTTCGTCTTGGCGGACGAAACCCGGGTAAATTGTCATTTGTGTAGTGCTTGTGCTTGTTTTTTAAGAATAAACATCCATCATTGCTGTGGAATTGGATTATCTTTCTTCAGCGTGGATTTACAAAGTGAGTGAACTTGCTGTGGCAATTCCCGACTGCCTGAACTTCTTGGTCTTTTATTACTAGTTTATTTTTCCTTTGGCTAAATATTATTAACTTCTGCCAACCAACTTTAGTGGTCTCTTCTTTATGATACAAATCAACCCCATCATACTATAGTGTACCAGTGACACTTATCCAGGGACCAGTGCAGCCTGTCTCTAAAGTTCCTTGGCTGCCTACCTTCAATGAAATACTTTATTGCATTCTGCTTGCACAAGTAAACTGTTCCTACTTCCAGGTATGCCCATCCCAGCCTGTTTGGTATCCCAGAACTTTAAAACTTCAGATTATATGCTCATTTATCCCCTTCCCTCCTAGTACACTCATCTCCTTAGAATATTTTAGGCTGTGCCTTACTCTGTTGAGCTACATTCCTGTCTTCATCCTTGTCATGAATTTATAGGGTATCTTGACTCTAAGCAGAATTTAAGAGAAATTATCCATTATGATGAGGACATACCTTTGATATCTGTCATGTTAATTGCTGATATTAGTGCTGCCCTAGACTATTTGATCACGTTAAAAAGAAGAAAAAGAATAGAGGTGGGCTGCAGTCTCTTTGGATAAAGCCAAAAGCTCATAGAGATGGAGATGTCCATCTAATTCATATTCAGCATGTACATCATTCATGTGATGTATATACATGAAATAGGTTCATAGGTGTGTGTACTAGGCTAATGACCCTGGAGCCTTTACAAGCCTAGCCCATAGGATTACCCTGACATTGTGCCACCCGACCTTAGATCCCAGTGTCTCTGTCTAGGAGAGCCACTGGAGTGATCCCTGAGGTGAATTTTCTATTTCCCATCCACTCATCAAGATTTCTCTTGAAGAGGGCCAGTGAGGTGCTCTGTCTGACATATATAGGTAGTGAATTCCATAAAATGGGCAGTCTCCAGGCTATGAACCTGTCCCTCCAGCACGTTCTGTTGATTGTTGTAATGAGGTTGATGTCTTGGGAGCATGTGGTGCAGAAGGATGGTACGCAGAGCTTTCAGAACCCCTTTTCCCTAGAGCAGAGTATGCTCTTTGGGAGGATTTGTCCTCCCCTAGCCACCAGTAATTGTTTCATTTCAGTTAATTTTTTCCTTTGGACCAAAGTGCTCACATGTAGTAAAATACAAGTCACACACAGCAATTATGAAGATGTTCTCTGTTTTGTGTTATCTTTTATTCTGTAGTACTCACATTTGTGGGAGCCAGGTATTTAAATATCTTTTTATACCTGGCAAACAATGGCCACTAGCTCCTTCTTCTCATTCATTGGGTCTGTGGGACCATCTTAGCCACCCATTGGTGAAAACTGACCCACATCTGGGACACATGAGGACCTTGAGGATGCTGGTACAGTGTCACAGTGCTGCTGGGGAGTGAGCGCTAACTCTCTCCCACCCTGTGGCAGCTTTGCCAGCTCTGCAGTTGCTGCCCACTGGAGGTGCATGTGAACTTTCACTCATACCCTATATCTCCTAAGTGGTATACAGCTTCCAGTGTGGAATTCACCCATCTGTTAATGCTGCTATTGTAATGAGCATAGGTAACCTCCCTGCCCCCAAGGATGGACAAGCCAGCACCAGCCGTTCACTCCCATCCAGCCCCTACAGCACCTGTTGCACTAGTCAAACCCAGGTCATCTGGAACACAATAAGGGCTTTATCTTTCTGCAGCATGGGGTTGAACTCCCAAGCCCAGTTTGTTATTGTTTGTTATTGACACCTGTAGTTAAGAGTTTTGCTCTCCAACACAGTCCTCTCTAATTTTCTGACACTGTCTCCTAGAAGTCATTTTTTTATTTTTATTCTATTCATTTGCTAATTGGATAAGTCCGCTGGACACAAATGTCCCTTTTCGTAGATGATGCTTGAGTAATTTCTGATATTCTCAGAGTCACACAGTAAGCAAATGGAGGTACAATGAATAGGAGGACCTTGTACCCTGTTCAAGAAGCAGACAAACAGCTTAGAGGCTTAATCCTCTGCACTAACTGCAAGACAGTTAACACACAAAACTGCCCAGGCTTGTTGTTAAATGAAGTATATACTCTAGAACTAATCCAAAGAAACCTGTACTGTAGTAATGTACCTGATAGTGAAGCAGAGCCGTCATCTGCTTTGCTTGTTCACAACTGCTGTCTGTGTGAGTTGTTTAATAATGCCACTTGCCAACATTCTTGTTGAAGCCTGAAACCTTCCTCATCCCATGCTGTCTTGTAGATGTTGAATCAAGAGATGACCAGAGAATACAGCAGTTTGTGGGTTCTAAGTGTAAATGCATCTAGTATGAGATAGACAGAGGCATATGATAATGGAAATAGAGTAGAGGTATAGGGCTTTTAATCATGTCATTCTGCAGAGTCTGATATTTCTTCTGTGGCCTGTCTTTTTCTCATATGCTTCCTAGGCCAGCATGAGACTGATCTGTTGGTCTGAATTCACACAACCCTCTAGGCTTTGGTTTAAACACCAGAGAAGCTGTTAGAAAGACCAAAGCAAGCACGCTTCTGAACATGAGGATAATAGTTTAATTTTAGAAGAAAAGAGGAGCCATCAAGGTAGGAGTCTTTGGGCAGGATAGTGTTTATGTTTAAAAAAAAAAAAAAAGAAAAATAAAAGATACAAAAAAGAATGATTGCACTAGCAGCACCAGTTATTTCATGACAACTCCGTTGCATTACGTATATGCAAACACCGTAAAGCGGTGATAACAAAAATAACATTGCTTAACGATCACAGCCATCGCAGTACAATAAAAGCTGAGGGTGAGTCTATATTCATTATTTGAAGACTGACCCCTAAACCGGGAAAAGCCGAAAGACACAACAACAACTGTATCGCATGTCACTGGAGCTTTGTAAATCAGCGACAGTACTCCACCCCCCCTTCCTTATTGCAACTTTATCGGTGTGCTACAACTATGTGATGTTACACTGCAGATCACAAGGGGTTAACTTGGTGAGGGTATCCTTGAATTGCCGATTCCATTTGGCTATGTTAGAAAGGGGGTGCTGTGGCACATTCCATTCAGAAATCATCCCCCTAACTCCTTTCAGGAGCTCCAGTAGCTTACATTCCCTTTCCGAGTAGAAAAGGAGTTAGTGATTCATCCCTGATGTAGAAAAGGATTACACAAAAACAGTCATACAGGAAATAAAACCAAGTCCACACAAATTACCCTTTTTTTCTTTAATTCTGTATATACTTGTTTGTATTGTATGTTGGACTCGAACTTGTGGATGGACTTAACTGGAGCCGGTGGGATATTAAGACTGTCGGGCACCTTTTACACCTACAAGTGATGCGGGGTCCTGGGAGAGGGATAACTGATGCCTTTTGTGGTTGAATTTCAAAGAATCCTGATAGTGGAACAAACTATACTAATCCCAGTCACACATACACACACATGTAGGTAAAAGAAAACTTTGGCACATCCAGCAACTACTAAAGCACTTTACTAGCTAACGTTTAATAAGTTGAGGTACCAGAAAGAAAAACAAGACAGTTTACAACGCTCTTCACAAAGGTAACATGTTTGGAAAGGAGCACAGCGTGTTAAGAAGCAGCCCCCCAAATGGTGCTTGTAACACGCTAGCCCCTACTGCCATTTTTTTTTTTTTTTTTATTCTTGAAACCTCCAGTCCTGGCCAACCTGCAGCTGTAAAAGTGGGAGGGGCGCTTGCTTCCCCCTGCTCGCCCTACGATTCCAGCGCCCTATGGTTTATTTATTTTAATTAATTTACTTTTCTTATTAAGAAAAGTAAATTAATTAAAATAAATAGATAAATAAACAGAAATTGCGCCCTTTACAAGGCCGGCCTGTACAGCGCCCTAGGCGGTCGCCTAGTTCGATATGCCTAAGGCCAGCCATGATTTTATATACTTATTTCTTTTTTAAATATTTAAGGTTTCTAATACCTTGACAGGAGTGGACATTTCCAAGTCAGGGTATGACACCACTTCAGGAAATTAATACTGTTTCAGTCTTTAACATTTGCTAAGAGTGTGGTTATCAGCACATGCACTGTACCCAGAACTGCCTACTTCTGCAATTTATATGGAATTATTTGTATTAATAGCATTTAACTATGCTTGAAAATTATTTATTAGCCCTGCTGCTCCTACTACTACTATTGTAATAAGAAGGCTGTCTTTACTTCACATTTTTCCAGTTTCTGATTACATATTCTGATATTTTATAATTTATATCTTTCAATACACAGGAAACTATAAAAGGTAAGTGTGGCCAATTCAATAATTAATGCTACTTTTCTCTTTGATTGCAATATGTTTTCTTGCTCTACTTTAACTGTTAGCATTAGATGATCCCATCCGATCAGAACTTCATTTTCAGAAATTCTTTGTGGTTCATGTTTTCAATACTTCTAAGCTACCTGGATAGTGTAGTGTTTGCACACTCCCCAATGTAACAGCCCTGCTGCAGCATTCTGCCTTTTGGTGTATAGAC
>NC_056744.1:1706663461-1706729278 GCF_019279795.1 Protopterus annectens
ATCTTTTCCCACGCATTTGCACACTCCTTGTTCAACTTCTATATCCCATTCTTTTCCAAGGTTGATATTTTTGTTGCTTCAGTTTTTCTGTTATAAATTTTTCTTCTTCAAACTTATAAGAATAATATTTAGCCTAGTTTTAATTATTTGTAGTTATGCCTTTTTCCCCAATTCACAGATCATTGATGGAACTGCTTATTTTGTACATTTCCTTTATATTTGTTTGCCTATCTTCTAAGTTTTACTGCTTGTGCTGATATTCTAGTTTGGTATTGAAGATGGTATATAAATCCCAATGTATTTTTGATATTGGGTTTTGCTTTTGCCACATCATCTTTCTAAAAAAATGTTATGATCTGTGCTTTTCTCTGTATTCTTCTATCAGCGACACATTTTGCCTTAGCTGTCTTATAGTTTTTACTATTTGAATTTTCTGTGATGACGTTTTAATTGTCCCCCTTCTTTCATTTGTTGCTCTGCATTTTTTTGTGCAAGGTTACTTGTAATTAGCTTTGATGCTCAGTAGTATATTCTATTTACGCCAATTATATCGCATTAATTTCTTAATAGTCTCAATTACTTTGTTTAAACCAGACCTTTCATATTTGGGGCATTATTAAAGTTCTGTAATCCTTTCATCTAATTCATTAGAGTTAATTATAGTAACTCATTCATCTTCCCTTAGATCATTCTCTTCTAGATGGACAGCATCCTTTGTTCTCCATTTCCTGCTTTAGTATGTAATTCTAACTGGACCAAGTCTCCTACAGAAGATTCCAATATATTAGCCTACAGTATACCTTTATCACATGCATCCTGTTCCATTCGCTGTACCACCATCTTGGCATTCATTGATCCATCATGTTATGATGTCACCTGTATTGGGGTTTCCACAATAAATGCTTCACATTGCAAATGGACTATCACTTTGATTTCTATTTGTTTCATTTCTGCATTGCTAAATTTCTTTTTATCAATCACATTCTACTTATCTTATTTTTATTTAATTTTTCTTCTGTTTGTGCAGGTTTGATGGCACATCAAATTACTACTCTGTGAAAAACACTGAATTCAGGACATTTATAAGATTTCTCTCAGTATAATGTCTCCAAATCTTTAGTGTTTGTAACACCATAATGGGAATGGACTCCAATCTTAAGAATAATTCTAATGAAGTATTTTGATACAGGCTGATTAAAGCACTTAATTTCTGGTAATAGATATGCTGTTTTTGGTCCTCGTTGTGTTACTCCTTTGGGTAAAGATCTGGTAGACTATTTTTGTTGTTAAGATTTGTCTTTAGACAAGGTTTGCTTCTAGAAGTTAATCTATAACCATAGCCTATCTCAGTAAGTAAACAGCTTAATGAATCAATGGTAAGATAAAACAGCAGCAGTGACAAAGAATCATTTTGCACTTAAAACATTCAGAATCAAGAGGTAAGAGAAAGAGCTTTTGTAAGGAGCGTCTCAGATTTAAAAAAAATCTAACAGGATTTATCTATTCTAGTTGGATTTTTTTTTTCACATTAGAATTTATCAGCCAACACTAACTAGTATTAAATATTGTTTTTAAACTACTGTTATAAATTACAAACACAGCATCAAAACTATTCATGATGAGCCATTCCAAGACTCTGACTCAGGATAGCACCATGAAAAAACTACAACTGACAATTACAAGTAATCAAGAACTTTCATTGAAGATGAACAGACTGGATAACAAAATAGATCTGATAAAAAATGAATCTATTTAATGCAACAGTTAAGCAACAAAATGCTAAATTATCAGACATACACTTTGTCAAAATTATAATTGTAACATGTTTTTAATGTTTCTGTTTACCCTGGAGCTTTTCTCCTCAGGCCTCTGCTGAAAATGGACATGTATCCAGTTGGACTATCCCGGTCAACAAATGTAAAATAAAAAATAAAATAAGTAAAAACATTGAAGAGACATTAAGTGACCTGGATAGGAAAAATTTTGAACAGAAAAGTCCCACTGAATTTATTTTAAAACAAAATACACTACTACTTGAAAAACTCAATGATCTAGAAAATAGGGAGAGGAGGAACAACTTAAGAAACAAGGAGGAACAAATATGGAAGGAAATAACATGATTAGCTTTTAAACTTCATGGATACCAACATAAATTGCTGGTATAATGGTTTAGTGATATAATGCTAGCATTGTTTTAATTTATGCAAGTCCCTTTTTCCTTCAATATTCTTCCCTGATTTATCAAACAAGTTTTATTTGAAACTGACGTGATTCACATACAGGATGCTTGGATCACAGTAACACATTTGTGTATTTGTATACAGTGTAAGCTCATGGTTTGGATCACTTTTAGTATTTTTAGTAATACTTATAAATTCAACTGGATAGTGCAGTGGTGCAGCAGTTGCATTGTCACCTCACAGTAAGAGGTTCACTGGTTCAATTCTTGGGCTTGGGTGCCTTCTCTGTGGAGTCTGCATGTCCTCCCTGCATCTGTGTGGGTTTCCTCCAGGTGCTCCAGTTTCCTCCCACATTACAAAGACATATGTCTGGAGCCTTTCTCCCCAGGCCTCCATTGAAAATTGGCTTCGTTCCAAGTCGGACTTTCCCAGTAAACAAATGCTAAATAAATAAACTGGTTACAGTTCTTGAACTGAAGACAAGTAGATTTTATAAAAAGACTGAACATAAACTCAGTGTTAGAACTGTTCCTGTTTGTGTCTTTAAAACTGACATACATATAGAATAAGATTTTTTTTATCTGTAGCAATATGTAGTTACGTAAAGGAGATTTATTTCTGTAGAACACAAATATTGTGTTTATATATACGTATATGTATACATCAAATTCCACCAGCACCAGCTCACTCCAAATAAGCATTCCATGGTAATAAACCACACCATATGGCCATAAATTCACCTTTTAATAATGATGAACAAATACACTCTTCAGTGAACAAATGATGTCTCTTCTTATTTTTAGTTTCAGAAAATCGAACTGATCATTTTTTTCTGTTTCCATGTATACATTGACTCAGTTTTATAGTCATTATGTCCCTGGCATATTTTTTAAGTTTGTGTGCCCGTAAATCTTTCTCAAAATCATCCATTCTTACATATATTTATTATTTCTCATAGCAAAGTTCCCATTAATTGAGAAACATTGTATTTCCACATAATGAGTATTATCATCAAAGGCCCCAAATGTTTGTCGTAATACTCTACCAAAAGTTCCAAGAAAAGCTTTGAAGTTACCTTTTGAACGTCACGCCATTTTTTAATAAATGACATGTCTTAATTTCCCACTCTGGGTTCAACATATACTCGTAGGCCCCTAGGTACAATATCTGCATTCAAATATGCCCTTAGAAGTCTAATATGCCACACATAGCTTCTAAACATCTTAGAACAGTCAAATGTCAAACACTTTTCCATATCCATTTTGGGTGTATCATCTAGTTTCACTGTGGAATTACCACTTCCCCCAAACACAGTAACATCATTCTTATCACAGCCCAGATTGTCCAGAAATGTGCACAAATTATATCCTGTAGCCATCGTCAAGAGTAAATTATATTCTACACTGCTGTGTTGAAATTTCAAAGGCAGCCCTCGGTCAGCACTTACGAACCACAATAGATGTTCGCATAGATGGTGCACGAACCTACGGCTTACCCCAAAGTGAAGCTGTTCACGGACAATCAGTTCTGAACACCTCAAATTCCCCTTGCACCAGCTCACTCCAAATAAATGTTCTGTGGTAATAAACCACACCATACGGCCATAAATTCACCTTAATAATGATGAACAAATACACTCTTCAGTGCACAAATGAGGTCTCTTCTCATTTTTAGTTTCAGAAAATTGAACTGATCGTTTTTTTCTGTTTCCATGTATACATCGACTCAGTTTTATAGTCATTAATGTCACTGGCATATTTTTTTAATTTTGCATGCCCATATATGTGTGTGTATTTATGTGTGTATTTGTGTGTGTGTGTGTGTGTGTGTGTGTGTGTATACATATATATATATATATATATATATATATATATATATATATATATATATATATATATATATATGAGAGAGACACACACACACACACACACACACACACACACACACACACACACACACACACACAGGTCTACTTTGCTTGGTCGAAAACCTATATATTTGATCATTATTTTTCCAAGAAAATAACAAAAACTGAAATCCCAAACTGTGCAGTTTTTGCCGGGGCAAATGAACACTTGCCCAAAGTGGGGAAACATGTCCTTTTCCCCACTGTAGTGCAATCCTGGATTTGGTGTGTGTGTGTGTGTGTGTGTGTGTGTGTGTGTGTGTGTGTGTGTGTGTGTGTATGTGTATATATATATATATATATATATATATATATATATATGTTAGGCTGTGTTGTGTGTGCAGCCCTCCAAATCAGGGGTGTGGGGGTGTAGCCCCCCCGTTTTGGGCAAGTGTTTACTTGCCCTGGGAAAAATTGCATGGTTCAAATTTCAGTTAATCTCAGGAAAATAATATTCTAGTATTTAGGCTTTCCAGCATGCAATATATAGATTCACTCACACACAACCCTAACATCTATAGCTCTAACCTTTGAAGAGTGAGTTTTTAAGATTCTTGTGACAGAGATATTTCTTTCAGTGTTATACACAGAAATGTTAGCTGTGCATTTTTTTGTAAACATATAAGGAATGTTTTTATTTTTTTATTTAAATTGTACTTTAATTTTCAGAAATTTAGATAGTATTACTTGCAAAATAAATAACAATTCAAATGATCAGTAACTGGGGTCAGAATTTTTAATTTTAATATTTTTATTGTATTAAAAGTCCTCTAGTACTTTGAATACATGAGTCATAGGCTTACTACATTTTAATGATTTTCCATAAACTGATTTCTTGACCAGTTTACTTAATAGATGCTAAATTCCATTTATTTCTCCGGAGATTAAATAGCACAGGGTTTATATTCAATGTTATACACTAGGTTACATAATCTGCAGAAGTGCAGTTTTCTGGGGATTACTTACTTTTTCTTAAAGAGTGGGTAGGACAGTTTAGTTTTGTAAAGTAAAGTTGAAGAGTATAAATAGTATGGTTTAAATTGGTTTAATTTGAGAGCTTTATTACTAGCAATGCATTTACTTACTGTACAAGTTTAAAAATATCAAAAACTGTAAGCTATATTTACAATTTGAGGCAACAACTGTCTCTACTTGTAAAGAAAAAAAAAGAACCATAACTTTATGAAAAAGAGGTGTTCACATATATATTACACATACATGCACACTCATATGTGTGTCTGTGTGTGTGTGTGTAGATACGATTCAAAAGGTATACAGATGACTCAAAGGGGACATTATTCATTATAATGTTAGAATATAATACAAAAAAGTGCAAAAGTACTGTTGCTAATTTATACTGGATTCCAAATTTAAGTGCTAAAGTCACTATAGATTATTTGGATATAACATTAAACAAACTGAAAGACAGTATAATACTTGTGGGAGAGTTTAAGTGCATACTTGACAAGAATGATATCATTACCTTACTTGTAGAAGACTGAACACTTGAAATTCAAATGCCTGAGGTTCAAATCGCTATTGGCTGAAGTTTCTCTGCAGGAAACCAATGTCATGAATTGTACTGAAAGTGTGTTTCTATTTTATGGAAATTTTTTCTTTTTTGAGTTGATGTGATTGTGGAGTTAGTATACACAAGTTCAGAGATATGGGGGCTTGATAAATATGTATGCCTGTTAACTTCCCTATGAACTGCAGAAAGAGGCAATTTACACATTACAGGTGTTGAGAAGAGCACGCCACAGCTAAAAAAATAAAAAAGCGTATACCTTACCTTAACCATAAAGATATATACTTTTAATGATTCAAATTGTTTATTCTTCACTCACTATTCCTTTGTGTATGGAATGCAACAAGAATCAAAAGGATTTATATATCTGATATACAACCAAAGGGTGATACTGTTCTAGTCATTTCTTATCCTTTATCAGACCACAAGGCACAGTTTGATTTTAGAAATAAATATTAGAAATTCAGCTATAACAACAAGAATACCTGCATATTTAATAAAACTTCCAATTTTAAAGAATGGCTGCATAACAACAGATTTAAATTATAATATTTGTTAGTGACATTCTTTTGGGACTTTTTTAAAATTCATGTTTGTCAAAAAGTGGTGCAGCATTAAAATTAAAGGGAGGGATGAAAAGAATTACAAGAAAAGTTATATAATGAAAAACATAAGACTTCAAAAAGGAGAGAAAGAATTAGAATATCTAATGGGTATCAACTAATTTTAGCGGACAAGACTGAACTTTCTTTGGAGAAGATTATATTGAATTCTTATGCTACTACACCAAGGATTTTACACAGACTTGATAATCGATCCAAAATATTTAATAAATTGAAACATATAAAATGTAAAATGAAGACACAGATAAAATCTACTGAACATAATGACTTGCTTTAAGCATTAAATGTCTATTTCAAAAAACTTCATGAAGGTACTTTAAATACTAATTATAATAAAATGTCTACCTTTCTAAATGAAATAAAAAAGGGTTTATGATATTGATAACAAACTTATAAAAACATTTCATTATGTGAAATAAAAGATCAAAAGGTTTAAATGCAACAAAGATCCATATCATGGTGGAGTAATTGTTGAAATATATAAACATTTGCCAGAAAATATTCTGCAATTGCTCAAAAGAGCTTGTTTAAAAATTCAAATTAAGAAAGAAATGTCCCCCTCTTTGAAATACTGCTTATTCTTCCCATCATAAAACAAGATAAAAATCCAGAAAAAATGGTTGCAAAGACCAATCTCACTGTTAAAGACAGATTATAATTTATGTCCATAATAACTAGTAGGTTAATAGTAGGTTAAAGAAACCAATTGAAAATATCATTAATAATGACCAAACAGGCTTTATATTTCACTGGAAAACCCATGATAATCTTAAAAAAATAATTACTTTGATTGATTATGCTAATTTAAATAAAAAAATCTAAGTATACAAGTCTATATTTAGAAAAGGCTTTTGACACAGTTAACTAGAAGTATTTATTCTGGGTCTATATTATAAGATCGATGTTTGAAAACATTGAACATATGGTCGACACCATATGGTCAATGTCTTCAAACATCGAACTTATAAAATACAAAAAAGAAAAAAGTTCCCCAACAGGTTTAAGCAGGGGTCAAGCCCCCCTGCACCCCCCCGCTACTTAAATATACCAACTCCGAGACTGCACTACATTACAGTAAACGGAAATCTCCCCTTACAGAGATTTCCGTTTACACGCTCGAGATACTGAGAGTTCAATATTCTAGTGTCGACAATGTCAGATTCGACATTGTTGACATTCGAGAATATAATATAGACCCTTTATTCCAATTCTTAGAGATCTATGGCTTCACAAACAAGTTAAAAATAGTTATAAAAATAAAACAGCCTTTTTTCAGATTGGTTGTTTTATTTCAGAAGGTATAGATACTAACAGAACTAAATAAAGATGCCCAATTTCTCCACTTTTTTGCTTTTACTATAGAACCCTTTGCTGAATTTATTATAAACAAAACAAAGAAGGCTTCAAATTAATGAATAGTTTACTACAGGACTTCAATTTGGCAATGAAATTTTAATTATTACAGGAGAGGATAGAATAAAAAAGGAACTTTGAAGAAATTGCAAAATTAAATAATAAACTATACTTATCAAAATATTTCTAAATTGCATATTAAAACTTGCATAAAAATTAAAAATAGAATCAAGTATTTGGGACTCATTTAGAGTCCACTTAAAATGAAAATGTTCTACTATTATTAAGGACATAAAACTTTTAATTCATGTGGAATAAACTTTTCTTTTCCTCTGAAAATATATTACTATTGATACAAATTATCTTATTACCAAAATATATGCTATGCAATATATATATATATATATATATATATATATATATATATATATATATATATATATATATAGTGTTAATTTCTAAAAGTGATATAAGCATAATATTTTTCTTAAATGTTTGTGGTTCCCTAAAAGGCATAAAATTGTTTTGAAAACACATTAGACCTTAGAATAAAGGATCAATAAGCTTTCCAAATGTAAAATTCATTATTTTATCTCTTGACCTAGTTAATAATAAAATGTTATGGATAGTAAAATTGTTTTTAGAAAATATTTCTTTAAAAATAAATTCCAGTTACAACAATTTAATACGTATATCAATTACAATTTTTAAAATATTTTCGTACATTAAAGAAGTGCCTACTTATTCTTTTTCCATTAACTTATACTAAAGGTATTAATGAAAGTAAATGGTTTCCTTTAATGTTAGATTTGTAAAAACAAGAACATTATTTACTGATTTAATTGTATTAATGCTAATAAATTAACAGTTGATGAGATTATAATGAACTTTGGTTTAAGTTATTTCAGTAAAGAAATACTTAATATTCCCAAATAGATTTAAAATCTAGGAAAATCAGTTCATGTTATAGGTCATGATTTACGTAAAAGTGATTATTTCTCAACAATTATAACTGGAAATTGTGAATTTAAGCCTCGCTTATCTAAAATAAATTAACTAATAATAACCTTAGAAACTAAAGTAAGTAATACATATTGGGACTACTTATCACAACATACTCTCAACTGTGTCAATAATGATGAATGTATGGAAGTTTTTTTAATGCTCTACAGGTTAGACAATCTTTACTTGGAAATATTTACTGAGAATATTCATAACACCTTATAACTTAAGTAAAATGTATAAACTGGATGATTCTACATGGTGGTATAAATAAGAGTTAAAGGCAGATTGGTGTCATGTACTTTTATGTGAGATAAAATCAAAGATTGTTAGGACAATTTTGAAAATTTCATGAGGGTCTGACCACTGGGTAGTTTCAGAAGCTTTGATTTTAACTAACATATCTATTCCATTTTGTAAAAATTCTAATCAATATTCTTTGTTGTGGATTTTATTAGCAACAGCTAGAAAATAATCACAGTTAATGAGAAAAAATACTTCTCTAAGTTTATTGAGTTAATTAATTTGGCCACTGTTGTGCATCAAAGAGATCTCTACTTATGCAATGAGGATAAATATAATGAGGAAGATTTATGATGATAGGAAAAAATATACAACTGTTAGACAGTTACAAATGTATTCGATCAAGTAAATTTTTGGCTTAAGGTTTAAAGAAAAAGAAACTGTCAAACCTGCTTTCTAGTTATTTCTATAAATATGTTAGTAATTTTGTTTTATTATGTTGTGTGATACAGTTTTTTTAAATATTAAACTAACAAATTAAAAAAGAATCATTCTGGAATATCCTCCTTTAAATATTTACCCCAGGGATAACAATTTGCCATTTGCCATACATTAGCTGCAAAGTGGTTTGCTCCTTTTGCAATGTAATTGGTCAATGTAGGGTGCATCTTATACATGGGTTAGCATTCCATTATCTATGAATGAGGGATGCCATCAAATGCTTTTTTTCTATTCTATCCATGCCATACTTGATTCTTCCTCTTTTACAACTCGTTATTATGCCTTTGTTTAGCAATAAATAACCCTTTCTTCCATGCAACTTTCTTTTACTACCTTTTAGTTCTATTGTCATAATTGATTTTTTTCTGAGTATAAACTCTGCATCATTTCCAGTACATAATTTGCAGATTGTTCAATTGCAAGTTATTTGTCTATATTTCTTAGCATGGCTTTCAGATTCACTGTTAAGGAGGGAAGTAGTATTGTTTTTCCCGTAACTAAATCAGTGTGTTTGGGATATGTATTTAAGCAATTCTTACTTAAAAGTTAAATCTTTGCGTAAAGATGTTAAGTTTTGCTAAAAGTTCGATACTGCATCTGGGCCCAGGATTTTCCAGTTAGGATAGCTTTTCTTAATTGTCTCAATTTTTTTTTTTTTTGGCTGTTACTTCACACCATTTCATATCACTGACATTACAGCTCCTTACTGTTCCTTTTAATTCTTTTATCCAGTCAGTATTTTTGTTATATTCAGTAGGGTCTTCATAAATACTCGTCCAAAAACACACAATTTCTTCTCGTTTTGGTGTTTTTTTATTCCTTTTGCTTTATTTCCCACATCTCTATAAATCCTTTTTGGGTCATCATTAAATTGCTTATTTTGTACTTTCCCTTTATATTTATCTGCGTATCTTTTTCTCCTATGTGAATGGTTTGATGGCGCATCACATGACCACTCTGTGAAAAGCACTTATTGCATAGAGGACACTTGTATGGTTTCTGTCCAGTGTGAACAGCCTGATGACGCATCAAAGCACTGCTTTGTGAAAAACACTTACTGCATTCGGGACATTTATATGGTTTTACTCCTGAGTGAATAGCCTGATGGCGTCTCATATCAGTACTCTGTGAAAAGCACTTACTGCATTCAGCACATTTATAGGGTTTCACGCCTGAATGAATGTACTGATGCCGCATCAAACTATTACTATATGAAAAACACTGACTGCATTCGGTACATTTATATGGTTTTACTCCTGTGTGTGTGGTTAGGTGGTGTATCATACCACTTTTCTGGAAAAAACATTTACTGCATTCAGGACATTTATATGGTTTTACTCCCATGTGAGTGGTTTGATGACGCGTCAAATTACTGCTACGTGAAAAACTCTTACTGCAATCGGGACATTTATATGGTTTCTCGCCTTTGTGTGTATTTCGATGACGCATCAAAATACTACTACTGGAAAAGCACTTACTGCATTCAGTGCATTTATATCGTTTTTCACCTATGTGGGTATTTTTATGGTAGAGAAGTCCACTCTTTGTTCCGTAGGACTTATTGCATTCAAGGCATTTATATGGTTTTTCACCTGTGTGAGAGTTTTTATGGTACAGGAATCCACTCTGTGTTCCATAGGACTTGCTGCATTCAGTGCATTTATAGGGTTTTTCACCTGTGTGAATGATCTGATGGCGCTTCACATTACCAATCTGTGAAAAGCATTTATTGCATTTGGGACATTTGTATTTATGCCCTAAGTGAATGGCTTGATGGCACTTCAGATTACTCCTACGTGAAAAACACTTGCTACATTCAGGACATTTGTAAGCTTTTTTCACTGGGTGAATGGACTGATGCTTTGTCAGATGACCCTTCTGTGAAAAAAATTTACTGGATTCAGTACATTTGTATGGTCTCTCTGCTGTGTAAGATCGCTGATGAATGACTGGACTTGCGCTAGATTGACAGCTCTTGCTGTAGTTATGGTCTGGGTGATGCTGTAGTACACGTGTAAGATGAAGCCTGTTGGAGCCCTTCTTGGGCTGCGCACTGTGCTGCAGGTCCTGTGTAGGATAACATAATGGGGGTGTATCAACTGATGGCTGCTGACTGCAACCCACACCACACTTTGAGCTTCTGATACCTAAAAAACAGAACAATTATTAGTATTTATCACAGTGATGAAACAAGTGCGTCAGACACTTCACCCACAACAGCACATGTGCACTTTTTAGCCATTTTAATTATTATGGATTTATTTTCTGTTGATGCTATTTTGTCCTGTTGTTAATAAGGAAAGTACTAAAATAAAGTCAATATTGATTATTATCAAGATCAAACTCGGGCCTCACTGAAAAGCTCTAATAGGTGCAAAAATGGTGCAAAACTATCACTATAATTAAATACGATCAATTTAGACTACTTACAGACATTTATATGTACACTTTCTCAACCTTTTGTCACCAGAATACCTGACAAGTCTTACTGTAGATGTAGGCATAATTTTGTCTTTCTTTAACAACTGTGATAGAGCTATGATTTTTCTCATGTTCTAATTACATCGGTCATTCAGTACTTCCTGGGTAGTTGCTTAATGTACCAATTTGTACTTCCTGGGTAGTGGCTGAATTTGGCCTTTTGGATCTGCTCGCAATGCTCTTTACCAAACGTCAATAAAATAATAAACAACTCTTCAAAAAAATATGTTGAATGATCAGATGAGAATGGAATTGTACAACACACTGAACTCAAGTGCAACAATTACGATGAAGAACAATCTTTAATAGATATGCAGATTTCAGAGCAACATGAACTTTTAATGAGCAATGTGAAAATGAAATCTTCCTTTTGTCCAGAGGATTTTTGAGTGCTGAGTTGAATAACATGCCTTATAATGAGGCATATGAGAGGTACACCCACAAAATGCCATCTCCTTCTTATACGGAAGACTTTTGAAAGACAAAATAAGTAATTTATCTCATAATGGCGCAACACTTTAGTGGGATTCCCACAGAATAACATCAGGTACCAAATATAAGAAGTATACACAACAGAGTGTATAATCTGCTCCATCTAGATAATGCTGAGAGGATCTACACTGACATTAAAACCCAAGTAATTAAACGCACTGCTCAGTTCTTCATCACTGCCAAAAGTCATTTGTCTAGTACGACTCGGGAAAGAATTTCTGCATTCATCCTTTGAAATGTAATTTACAACTTCTCTGTATTCAACTTAGAAGTATGTATTTTCAATACTGCACTGCATTATTCACAGTGCACACTGGTCACAACACATAAAAAGCATATTATTTGTAAGGTCATTATAATTCAATCATGCGTCTTCATAACTGGAACATTCTAGAAGCATAATAAAAGCAGAGTGAAAATTCAATAACATTCAGTGGCTTCCCTACTTCTAGGCCATGGTAATGTGGTCAGATACTAAATTTTCAATCAAATTTCCTTAGTGCTACTACTCATCAAAGCTTACCCTATTGCAAACTCTGTAGCATAAGACACCAGTAAGCAGGGAGGGTGTGGAGGCACAGTCTTCCACAATTGAGCACAGGGAGCTTGCCCCCTGTAAACACACTGCTGTGATAACAGCTTAGAAAGGCTATGTTCTCAATCAGTTATGACTGAGGAAAGTTTTCTGATTGCCTCTGACATAACAATACATGAGTAAAGTATAACTGAGTGCCTTCACTTGGGCTGAGCTTCTTTATATCAAAGTAAACAAAATATTACATGAAGAAATTTAAAGATTACGGTTCACTTTCTTGTACTGAATGTGACTTGCCTTCTCATATTTACTCTCCAAATTGTTGATACCTCCTCCTCTGGGATGCAAAATCTCATCTGAGGCATCATGAGTACTACAACTCTACACGGCCTCTGCCATTGCTAACATACCACTCTAGGCCAGTCTTCTGCAGTTTGCTGCTAGGCCTGTCATAAATGACCATCCTTCAGCTATGGATAATACTTAGGTCCCCAGTGATTCCAGTTTGGGTTTTCATTCCTTGGACATGCAAAAAATCAGTGGTTTGTTGATCCTGGATTATCTGATCTTGACATTTTTCCAAACTGTGTCAGACCCGGAGTAGCATTTTGACTCCGACACCAAATGCTTACCCTCTCATAGCTGTGAAGCCAGATGATGTTTTTGTTGTCCAAACCTACAGGTCTGAGCATGTTAAAAAAAATGCAAGTATCACACTTCCCAAAAGAACAGAGGAAGAACCTTCTTCTTTTGCTTAATTCAGGTCTGAAATATTTCATTATCTGTCTAAGTCTCTACTATACTTCTGCTGCAGGTATCTGTAGGCCACCATGTGGGAAAAAGCTGATTTTTTGATTGAACCTTTATGATTTAAAGTCCTCCATTTAATCACCAAAAAATGGCAAAGACTTTACCTGCAACCTTGGAAAAACCCTTCCCTTGTAACATATCCAGGATATTATGGAGTAGTCCACAAGAGCAGACAGTTAACCCTAGTTATATCCCTTTATCTTGGAAGAGATAACAGCACCATCATAGTATGTTTATTTTGGCCACTGGAAGAGACAACAGCACCATTATAGTATGTTTATTTTGGCCGCTTGAAGGGACAACAGCACCATCATAGCATGATTATTTTGGTCATTAGAAGGGACAACAGCACCATCATAGTATGTTTATTTTGGCCATTGGAAGGGACAATAGCACCATCATAGTATATTTATTTTGGCCATTAGAAGAGAGACAACAGCACCATCATAGTATGTTTATTTTGGCTGCTGGAAGAGACAGCACCACCATCACAGTATGTTTATTTTGGCCCTTGACTGCCCTTGTGCAGAACATCGTACAGGTTATGTAGCATTATCTGGTCTCTATATCTTCTAGTCCCCAAAAGTCCCAAAACAGAAAAGTTATACTTTATCTATATTGTGCTGTAGTAAGATCTAAACTGGCATCTGAGTGTTCTTTTTGGTCTCCAGTATCCAAGCTCTATAAAAATAAAGTGGAATGGGTACAAAGGTTTGCTCCATAAAACTGTATAATGACCAGGCTTGGTTATCAGCAAAGGTTTCAGAAGCTGGACATCTATCTTTCCAAAGAACTAGAAGAGATATGATCACTATTTTCAAAGTTAGTATATATATTCCATTTGTTTAACTGTTTAGGGCAAATTAGAAAAAGGAAGACAAAAGAACAGAGAAAAACAAGCACCGAGTAAGAATATGTGATGTTAGCATCAGATGCAAGGGAGTAACAGCAGATATACACACTTGGATCCTTGTTTGCTTTGATAAGATATTTGACTTCTCAGCATCATGAAATACTGCCAATGGGTAAGTCTAGGTCCTTAAGTGCCCTTTGGAATGTGGTCTCTCTCATCAACCTCTGACATGAAGACATCCATTATCCAACTCACAACTGGGATTAAGGGACAACATCTTCTAGCATTCCATTTGCATGAAGGAACCCTATTATCTAACTTTCCACTAGAAAAATGTCATACCATAAGTTGCAAACAAATCTTTAATCCACAGTTAACTGTGGATTAATGGCCTGTTTGTGTCTTCTGGTGCAGTGTTTTTCTTATTTTATACAGTGAGTTGTTTATGCTGTGGGGTAACTAGCTTCTTTTAACTTTCCACTAGGAAAATTGAATCCCATTATCTTAAGCACCATGCCAACCATTAGCTTAAAAACACAAATCGGCTGCCCTTCTGGTACGTCAACTCTAAATTGCAGTTGTTGCTGCCAACCTCCCAAAAACAAACTGTTAAAAGAGAATACAGTGCTCTACCTGGGTCAGCAAAAGAGTGGAACTGGTTATTGTATTCAAAACGTAGTGGTTGGAGCTGAATGAGAATCAAAAATAAAAGAATGCAAGTTGCAATAGTTAAGGAAGATGAGCGCAACATGCAAACAGAGGAAACACGCATAAATAAATAAATAAATAAATAAATAAATAAATAAATGCATGCATGGCATGCCAGTGATTCTGGGTGCTATATGGAAGGGGCAGCAGGCCTTGACCGAACTAAATGGCCAAGAAAAAAGTTGGAAGTAGAAGATCAGGCACTTAATGAGCACAGCAGTGCAATTCTACCTAAAATTGACAATACAGTGGAGATAAAATCATGATTAGATGCTGCTGAGACAAGGCTTGAATGAACTCTTAAAACTTTTTTGAGCTCAACTTGGATAACTGGATGGGGAACAGAAAATACACCCCTGGGATTTCACCTGTGTCCCAGCTGGACAGTGGCATAGGGTGCTGACTTATTGTAACATGGGCTAAATTCTTGGCTAGTAAGGGCCTCAGGGCCAATAGCCAAGTAATTCCTATGATCCTATGAACTGAGGCTAAACTGGTCAATCCTGAAGATAGAGCGAGAAGGGATAGTATTAAAATAATGGGGATACTTGAGGCTCAGGAGGGAAGAGATTATAAAACAGCAGTGATATCATGACTAAATCAATGGATGGAATACCTAAAACTGACATTTAAGTAGGAAGACAGCATCACACTGCTTGGTGACCTGGTAAAGATGACCATAGGAACCCCTGTCCAATTATAGTGAAATAAGGCCAACACAAGCTAAAAGACAATATACTTTACGTAGTGCGGAAATGGGGGAAAAACTCATAACTGGAAGCAGCATGGTGTTTATCAATCACAATTACTGATATGAGATCAGGAAGAAACAAAATGCCTTTGCTCCTGTGATAACAGTGGGTAAAGAAACAGGACTGACATGGTAACTTTTATACCTCGCTACACTGAGTTTTTTTCTTGCAAGGGCAAGTGTAAATCTTCATGGACCTTAAACTAGCTACAGAGGGATTGCAGAAACTGGTGAATTTGAGGAAAGTGGGAGAAGAGAACATACCAGAATGGAGGCTTGTTAGAGAAACATGTAACTGACCAATCAGAGAAATACCTTTTTTTCCTATTTTTTCAACAGAAGGCAGCACTGGAAGGAAAAGATGTTATGAATCCAGGAAGTCAGGGGAAGAGTTGAAAGATAGAATGAGGAAGAAGAGCTGTAGGAGATGGATAAAATACTTTTCTGAAGTACTGGGCAATGATACTACATTGTCATAAAATATAAATATTTACTTGCATAGCTTCAAATGACTGATTCTTGGATTTGTGAGTATTTACAAAGTTTTGGCTGCCATTGGTGTAGTATTCCTACTGAACTTATTTAAAGTAAGTACCTTCACCTTCCTTCTTAGCCTAAATATTAAGCAGCATGGTTTCAATATGGAAGCATGGCCAGGCCGCCAATACTGTCATGGCTAACAAGAGCTACAGGGAGTAAGGATCAAAAGTATAGTGGAGCTCCTAATGTACAACGTATAAATAATGGGTTAATGACTACATTTAGGGGAGCAATCTAATTAAAAATGACAAAAGATGTTATTTTTCTTCTTATGGAAATATTAGTTAGATCTTTCCCAAGAACTGAGTCATTACGAAGGGGGAAAGAAATTGAAAAATAACGATAATTTGATTACAAGCCCCACTTCCCTCAAAGATGTATTACTTAGAAAGATACAGAGAGGATTAAGACAGTTAACATTAATCATATTTTTGACATAAATGTTAGCTACTGCTTGATTGTAGTAAAGATGGTGAGTAGGTGAAATCAAGCAGAAAAGACAGTAAACAGTTAGTGGAGGGGAGAGAATATCTGCTTTGAATAAAGTAGGTGGAAGTCAAGACCAGATTATTTGAATGAAAGAAGGTAATTAAATATAAAAGAAGAAAAATGGCACATCAGGCAAGAGTATATACACTAGGGATGCTACCTTTCATTGTGGTGAAAACAGGACTTAGGCCACACCTCCTTGCATCTTGTATAACCACTCCCATTTCCCACCAATTTTCCCCCAATTTGTGATGCCATAATCACTTCATCCGAGGGGAACACCCTCTTTTTCCATTTGTTATACCTTTTTTCTGCAGATTTACTATGCTTTTTGTAAAAAAAAAAAAAAAAAAAAGCACAGTAAATCTACAGACTTGACAAACTTCTATAATCTGTTTCTTTTTCTGAAACAAAATACTGGAGTTTGTACAGTATTTTCCGGACTTCTGGACAATCAGTTGGATTTCTGGACAGTCCAGAAAAAAATCAGATAGGTGGCAACGCTAGCATATACCGTTTGTAGGAATTTGAGTAAAATGGGTAGCTGTAGAATTAAGAGAGTGGAGTGAAAAAACAAGCAAACACTAAACATCCAAATTACCTTATGTACTGAGCAACTGTGAGGAGTGCAGGAAATGGAGAAGTCAAAGTCATGTACCAAAGACGAGTTGGAAGAATTCCTGTGAAGATGATTGGTTTAACAAAGCTATGAAATAGAACTGTGGCCAGATTGACAAAGAGGGATAAGATGGTAATAAAGAAAGAAAAATGTTTTTCAAGAATAACACCTCAGAGTTTGTATGACAGAGAAATGTTAATTGAGGTTTTGTGTTAATAAAATGTGTTTATATATATATCTATATATATAAATATACAATATATATATATATATATATATATGTATATATTATATATATATATATATATATATATATATATATATATATATATATATATATATATATATATATATATATATATATATATATATATATATATATATATATATATATATATATATATATATATATATATATATATATATATATATATATATATATATATATATATATATATATATATATATATATATATATATATATATATATATATATATAATATATATATATATATATATATAAAATATATATATATATACAAATATATATATATAAATATATATATATATATATATATATAAATATATATATATATATATATATATATATATATATATATATATATATATAGATATATATATATATATATATATAAATATATATATATATATATATATATATATATATATATATATATATATATATATATATATATATATATATATATATATATATATATATATATATATATATATATATATATATATATATATATATATATATATATATATATATATATATATATATATATATATATATATATATATATATATATATATATATATATATATATATATATATATAATATATATATATATATAAATATATATATATATATATATATATATATATATATATATATATATATATATATATATATATATATATATATATATATATATACATATATTTTATAGAAGAAAACGAGAAAGCTACCTCTTTTATGAAGATATGACTTGATCTCTTTGGGTTCACTGGAGTAAATATAGTTGAAAATCTGAAATTTGACCTGCCCATGCTACAAGTCATTAACAAAAAAAAAAAAAAACGGGTTCCTCTGTCAGTACGCACCCAATCTCACAGATGCATCCAGGGAAAATTGTCTCAACCTGCAGCCTTCCTATACTCCTATATGCATCAGCAATGTTCTCAAATATGTAAACTAAACAGCAAGTGAATTTCGAAGCATGCAGCAATAAAGTAGCAAACTTTGATACAAACCTCTGTTACAGGGCTCACCACTGCCTTGCCCTAAAGGAATTATTCTGAACTGAATTACCTCACTACCCAAGCAACACTCAGCTATTCACAGCTCATAATCTCATCTATAACCCTGAAAAATGCCCCTCATTTAGGAATTTCCTTTAGCACAATTCGCCATTGGCAGAGTTACAGTTCACTGAAAAACTTCTACTATTCACCAATAAGTCAAACAATATTTTTGGAGATACTTTTTAATCCTCTCTAAACTGTGGAGCAACTTATCACTTCCACTAGAGCAAATATGTACATTAAAAAGGCTTTACACCCAAAGGAAACAACTACTGGCTACGCTTATATTTTTCATCTGGGTGATTTAGACGCTACAATTCATTATCACATTGTGTTAGGCACTTTGTTTGTAGGATGTTTATTAATAAACTGCAAATCGATAATTGCGTTACATCATCCTTACAATATCCCCGTTTCCCTTTATTTCTTCCTCTTCTTCTATTCTCTCCTTCTCTTTCTATCCTATATATCTTTCCTCATAATATTAAATCTACTACAATGTTGTATATAATTAAACCGACCTTACCACTAACTTTTCACCTCTCTGGACTTTATTTAGACTTAATGCATTTCTTTTTATACAGCTAAATGCATCAAATACATTTTACACTGTAAATCAACTTTAATGTAAGAATAGCTTAATCTTACTTCTGTATTTTTATTATAAGTCTTATCAACTTTCACCGTGACTTTGTTTGAGATTTGTATATTACGATTATCAATATGTCTTTCAATTTTGAGCCATGCTTATATAGCATTTATACCTAAACTAGCTAACAGAAAGACTAAGATCTAAGGTGTTGCCAAAACTGAATATGAATCAATGTGGTATTATGGAGGGGAGACAAACATTTGACAACATTAACAGTGATGATGATGATGATTCAAGGAGTAATCAAATTCATTTTCACACATTTTTTTAATCAATTATAACATTAGCTTAGTCAATGCATGCATTCTACTCTGTTAAATCCTCCCATATATACATAGATTCCTGTGCCAAGTGTAAACTTACATTTACCCCCTAGTTAACTAAAACGCCCAAACCAAAGGATACCTACTGAGCAAAATTCCACAAAAACTGTTTTACAGTTGCCTGCACAGTCTAAAGTATGAATTTTTATGAGATACTGCTCAACTGTGATTAAACGTGATAAAAAAGAAAAAAAAACATAAGTTGTGGAGTTGTTTTCATGTCAAACAACACATCTACCAACTTCCAGTTTAGATACACAGCTGTAACAGGCTTACTTGCATAAAATCTAAGCTCTATGTAGAACCATTTACCCGAGATCATCACTAGCTTTTCATACTGTCTTACATTCAGTCTTCCAGTCTATACAATTTCTTCAAAAGTATCAATATCAACAGGAAAAGATTAATGAGAATTCGTCATTAATGAACTGTTCACTTACTGTTCAGTTTGTTTTCAAGATTATCCTTTTCTTCTCCGACATTTCCTCCCTCTATTTCCTCCTTTTGCAGTTCGTCACAATCTTCTTTAAGAAGCAGTAATAATTTTTCAGGTGAGATTTTGTATCCTTCATTAAAAAACACAAAATTATAGCATTAAACATTACTAATCAAAAGCATAGAAAAACAATCTAAAATCAAATTCTTATCCACCTAGCTATCCACTACCCACTTTTCATTTATGGGGATGGGTGTCACTTCAACAATGCCAGTCTACAGCCAAGGTTTACATCAGCAATTGGCTAGCCCAGTATGCACCTAATTTAACAGAATGTTAAAGTTCCAACAAAGTTTGCACCCAGTGTTTGGTATTTAAACAGCACTCTGCTTAGTTTCAGACTACATCGACCGAAAGTTTGATACATGTGATCTAACAGGTACAGGGTTTACAGACTGATGGACAGCCTTTGACCTAGAGGATCAGGACTTCATCTATATGCAAGAACAGCTGCATGGTTCAGAAAGTACTTGTTTGAAAAAAAATTATTTAAGTATACACTTGTACTTCAAAGCTGCAGCTCTTCATACAGGTGTTCCACAGGGCTATATTTAGAGCCTGAAAGCTTGATATTCATAAACTTTGCACCAACTTAAGATGATCCTCTGTGTAAATTACCTTCTTTTACTCTGTGCAGTTTGCTAGGCAGCTTGTCCACAATGCACAAAAGCCATAATAAAATAAGTTTCTACTACAATTATATTGCAGTTCACAAACCTGGGAACAACACTGCTGCCAAATTAATCTGAAAAGCCCAATACAAACAAAGTAATTGTGAAAGTCTCCCAAACCAGTGCAGTCCTGTTCTGACCTGCACAAATATCCTACCGCATTACAAAAAGGGCCAAATTATTGTTTGCAGCCATGCTTTACACTATTAACAATGATCTTCGCTGTGATATTGTCAAATAAACTCAAAACTGCAGATATTCCCTACCCACTGGGAAACCACAAGCTTAACATACTAGATCTGATGACACCACAGCATTTCACTAATACAACAGAACATGTCTTTCAAAAATAGGGTCTAGAAGGTAGAGTTCCATACATCAGACATTCATACCTGCCCATCTCTGGCTACATTTGAAAAAATAACTACTGAAGCACCTTTAATCTGCCACCAATTGCACCTACTTCCCCAAGCTCGTCATCTTGGTTATTATTATCACTACATCAATTTATCTGTTTTCAAATATTACCCACAGTTCTTTGGATCTCTACCACCATCCCATATCACACTCTAACTCAAACTTCCACTCACTCTCAAATCTCTCTCGCTCAGGCCACTTTTCTCAAAATTCAACCATCTTCCATCATCTCAAAAATCCACTAATCTATTTAAACAACTGTAAACATGATTATATGACCAGAGACTAACAAATGCTATCAAATACATCTCACAATGTACACCATCGTAAACACATCCTGACAAGCAACATATGTGAATGAACATTAAACTGGCCTCTTTTATACCAACAGAAATGCTGAGCACTAACAGGGAAGAATGAAAACATACCCTGGCATTCATACATATAGTGCTGCAGATAAAGTGTAGGCTAACATGATCAACAGGTGCTCTAAACTGACTGTGTCATGGAACGGAGGTAGACATGCATCTAAACCACACATTAATGCAACCAACAGCAATGACATTTTATATAGCCAGATTATCACTAGGCTCTAAAATGCAGACAGTTTAAACCAAGTCTCAGTCCCATCATGTAGTGTTTCACCGGTGCAACCACATTTATTAATCCTGGGGATACTTCACCTTCATATAACTTTAGTAAAATACACTGCCAATGTAAAACATTGGAACAGCACTTCCTACACAAGCATACAACACACAAAAGTAATTACTATTGTTTTAGTAGTGACAGGCCCTGCTGTAACCATATAACACAGTGACAAGGCCCAATACTCTCTACACTTACACTTACACACACACAACACACACATACTTCCTGTAACATCTCAACTCTCCTTCAATATGTTGACGAGTCTACTCTTATCACCACTGCACATAGCATCCCCAATCTCTTATCTCTAACTCAAAACTAATTTTCTTCACTTGAAACATGGCTCTCTGACAATCAACTTGTACTTAATCCTAAAAAAAAAAAAAAAACAAAACTCCTTCTCTTCCTTCCTAAAACAACGGCACAGCACAAATCCTCCTTTTCCATCATCTCCCTCAACAATACCATCATTAAACCTGAACCCCATACCAAACTACTAGGCATCATTATCAACGATGAATTAAAATATGACATACACAAACATTGTATAAAGAAAACACACCAGAAACTTGATATCTATCGCAATCCTTACACCCTCCTCCAAAATATCCCTAGCCCAGTCCCACCTATTACCTTGTCTTATGTATGCAGCTCCTGTTCATACAAATACTCAAACTACTCTACTCTCCAAACTTGAGCAAACGTATAATAAAAATTGCCAGATTTGCCACTAGCCTCCTTTATAATTCACAGTCTCACCCTTAAAGCACTCCAATGGCCTGAATTCTCTAACCAACTATTACTTCAGAAACTATACATTACCCATTCAATCCTGAATGACCCCTCTTCCTGCCTCTCCATCTATAACCTAGTATCTTATTACAACTCCAGTCATCTCCTTCCCACAACCGACAAACTCCTCCTTGATATCTACAAACCTAACAAGAACATTGGAGAATCCCTCTATAACTACTCTGTAGTCCATGCATGGAACTCACTTCCCTTTAACATAAGACAGATCCTCAAAAATACCTGTTTAAACATGAACTGAAAAAACTACCTGTTAAGGACTCGATCCTGCCCATGTCTAACCCCCACGACAACTTTATCTTTTTCTCTTCTTTTACTCAGCTAATCTATATCATCCCTTTCACTCTCCTCTTCTCTCTGTCTTGTAATTCTTTATCATTTGTTTTTCTGGGTTTTATTTTCAAAATATAGTCCAGGATTTAAAACATTATAACCTCTGTCAGCAAAATTAAATGTACCACATATCTTGTATAAATTATTTAATCTTATTTTTATGTTTATTTTTATCGCATCTTCAGTATGCAATGATGTTAACTGTTGCTAATGTCTCCCTCATTATATCTCATGTATAACTGTTTTATGTATAACATTTTTGTTATGCTCATAAATTTTACAAGATTGTGAACAAATTGGAGATTTTCTCCTCGAGTCTCCACTGAAAATGGGCCTTTGGCTCAGTGTCAAATAAATAAAATAAAATAAATTATATAAATATATATATATATATATATATATATATATATATATATATATATATATATATATATATATATATAGCTAGCTCTGGGTTTTGAGATGAGGTGTGCCATGTAGAAGGATTTCCTGACTACTGTGGTGATGTGATTATCAAAGGAGAGACTACTGCCCACCTGTGTCCCAAGGTCTCATCATATTTTCAGTGTTAAGTAGACTACTGCCTATGTGGTAGTTCATGGGTACAGAGTTTTTACCAAAGTAGATAACAATGCACTTTTTTGCAATGAGCTTGAGGCCATGGCTTTGACACCCGGTATCTGTCTCGGTGAGGCCCTTTTGTAGGATGTCCACATCGTTAGGAGTTTTGATTATGGCTCCTAGTTTGCAGTCATCTGCAAACTTCATGAGCCAAAGACCTTCTGTGTTAGCCTGTACTACAGAGAAATAGATACCAAACAGGAGGGGACCCAAGACTGAACCCTGTGGTACTCCACTTGTCACTGGGCTGAAGTCGGATTTGGAGTCTACTACTCTCATAGTGTGGGTTCTGTCACTGAGCCAGTTGGCAACCCATCTTGTGAAATAAAAACCAATTGGCTGGCAGCAAGAAAAAGCAAAGGTATATTTTCCACAGTTTATTAGCGCTTTCATCTGATAAATTACCAAACTTCTTCAGATAAACTGTTTTACACTGGAACAACCCTTTTATATAACAATACATGACATCACAAATTACAACAGCCAATACCAGCTCCAATCCAACATTTAAAAATAATGAATATTAAAACAATTGATACTTTATAGACCATATATTTTACAAATTACATTTATATACACACATAGTCAAGTAAAGATGCAAATGTTATCAGCTACCTGTCACATGTTCTTAATTTAAGGAGACTACTGATGGAAATCATTTCATTTAGCCCCGGGGGGACCCTTAATTTAAGGAGACTACTGATGGAAATCATTTCATTTAGCCCCGGGGGGAACCAGCATTCAGGTATATTTGCCACCATGTTTCTTTATTTTCTAAAACTAGTTTCCAAGGTCCTCCAAGGGGGTCTTTCATAACATGGTACACTACCAAAAATTTAAAGCTATGAGTAGGAAATTTGTCCTTGCTGTGGGAGATGTCATGAATATGCTCATTTATCCTCTGGGATAGTTTACATTCAGTTTTACAATCTGAACAGCATGCAACATACACTACCCCTTGTGTACAACAGCTATATCTACCCCTAATTTGGATTTTCTTGTTACCTATTTTTATACTTGACCCATTATATACATATTTACATTGATTACATGTACAGCAAGGAAACAGCTTGCCCACCCTGGTGGTTGCTGGCTGTCGCTCCAAAACATTTTTAAGTTAGGGCCCGTCCTGTATACAATTTTAGGGTTAATTCCTAACCTATTAGTCAGATCCGTTTCCATTTTGATAATGTTCCAATTTTTATTTAAAATATCACTAACTATCTTGCCATTATCATGATAAGTGGTGACAAAGGGACAAAACAGTATTACAGTCCTGTTACCGCCACCATTGGTAACATCATTATTTGTATTAATGGCAGGAATATCACTATTATTAATGTTCATATTAACATAATTGCTATTCCCTTCCCTTACCATCTGTGGTCTCTCATGGTGTTCACAAAGCAAAGGAACACAGATATCTTGATTACGTTTCAGAATAACTTAATTTCATATCTTGTTCACCATTCTTCTAGGATAACCCCTGTTACAGAACATACTTAAAACATACTTGATATATGGGTGCACTCCCCTATGAAATCATCATAGTTTGAGACCACACTGGCTGCACGGACCATTTAGCCCTTCACAACTCCCCTCTTTACATGGGTGGAATGGTTAATTGGAATAATGCAAGTATGTATTTGAAAATGTTGGTTTTCTATGAATGTTTGATTTCAACCCTACTGTATTTTTTGAAATTAAGACATCTAAATATGCCACACGATCCAAACTAACAACACGGGTAAATTTCAAAAAATCAGTGGTCTGGTTGATGTATTCAATAAAGTTATTAATTTCTACCATTGGCACTTTCCATGCAATAAACAAATCATCCTGGTACCTGACATACATACTAATGTAGGAATAAAAAGGACTTGTGTACAGGAATTCCCTTTCCCACCATGCCATGACAATATTAGCAAACGAGGGACCACAGGCTGACCCCATGGCTACCCCTTCCATTTGTCGGTAATAATGTCCTTCGAAATGTATATAATTAAAGCTTAGGGCCATATCTAATAACTGGTTGTAAACATTAATTTTATCTTGATGAAACTTCATTACTTCATGGAGGTATAAGCAAAACCAGTCCTTTCTTTGCTCATGGGGAATGCTGCTAAACAAGTCTTTTACATCTATAGTTATATAAATACCATCAGAGAAGGGGTTCAGTTTATTACAAATGGTGAGAAACTGCCAGGAATCACGACACAAATTTGGAATATTACTTACTACTGTTTTAAGTTGTTTATCCATGAATCTAGCTATGCAACTGGTCTTACATTTCCCAGAATCCACAATAAGCCTTAAAGGTGGATCAACAATATCCTTGTGCATCTTAGGGACCCCGAAAAATTACCGGGATCCTAGGCCAATCAATTGTCATGTAGTTGTATTCCTGTTTAGTAATCTGTTCCTGTGTGAGCATATCCAGTAATTCCCAGTCTATTCTCTTATATCCAAGATTTATTTCATTAATAGACACTCTTCATAGGTGCCACTATACAACATGTTACACATTTTTTGAGTGTAATCGTCTTGTTGCATAATTACCATGCCCCCACCCTTGTCAGGGCGCATGAACCTGAGATCACAATATGATCCAAGATACTCCAGCATACTTTTATCAATGTCGGACATATTATCAGCATAATCAAACTGTGAAGAAAAATATCTAAAATCTATTTCAAACACCTTTAATATGGGATGCACCTCAGGGTTAAAAATGCTTGGAATTCTGACACTTGTTTCACCATTACATAAAATCTGACTTTCATTGTTAAATACCACTTGTAGATTTAAATTTCTGACATACATTTTTTAAATCAAAAATCAACCTGACAAGGTTCACCACAGATAAATTAGCACACTCTTCACCAAGAGCAATTGTACTGTAGTTATAAATTTTAAAATCGTGAGCAGTATTTTCAATGATTTTACAGTCAAAGTCACTAACCACCTCTAAAATCGATTGTTCTTGTTCCCATTCCTCTGCTGATTGTGTTTCCAGTGACTGGTTTGTGGATATGGTCCCTGGTTCTGTTGCCTGCGATTCCGTAACCTTTCTGATCTCCGCACCTCCGGCTGATCTAAAGGGACAGCTTCACCATCGGATTCTTCACAGGTTTCATCATATTCTTGTTGTCTACTGGAAAATTTGTTAGCGCTTTGCCCTAGAGGTGGTAAAGGATATGCTTTGCCCAGTACATATGATGACTTGTCTCGTGTCAGTTTTTTATTCTTCCTATGCAAAATAGCCTCACACACACTGTCAATATCCTTAAAAATATGGTTGTATTGACTTTTATGACCAGCAAACAAATTGCTGTTAATTTTGCCATCAAATTCTTTGATATTGCCATGTAATACTTCCATGGCTTGGCTGTTATGTTTTATCAGGAGCTCCATCAATTCACAGCCATATTTACCAAACATGGCTAGGAGCTCCTGGTGTAACAGTGAATTCTGCTCTAACCCGGTTGGGAATTTCCACAACTGGAGTCCTTTGGGTACAAGTTTGAATTTAAGACATTCTTTAAAATATTTATTCTCTTGCTGTAATTTACGGAACTTAGTACGTTTGTCTTTAAACTCATCCAATAACTTGTCGAAGAAAGTACTGTTACCCATTACCGGGGCTCCAGATGGTACGCTCCGGTTAAGCCACGAATTGAGCAAAAAAACTGCTGGTCTCGGTGCATCAGGTAAAGTCCCTTCCGCTTGTTGTTCCACTGGTCCTGGTGCAGGAACAGTTCCACTTCCACCTCCATTGACTCCATTAGCTCATTCCCTGAGGATTTCAGGGGTATTTTGGTAGTCACCACTACCATATGCTGGTAACCCAATATTGCTAGATCATCTAGCAAGCAGCTGCACTAACCGGGTTAAATTGTCCACAGATTCCCGGAGCTGTTGAAACTCCAATACGGAAACCGCTCCATTGCCTTCTTTACAGCTGCCGAAAGCCATACTAAAACCAAACACAAAACAGAATAAACCAAATAAAAACCAACTGGCTGGCAGCAAGAAAAAGCAAAGGTATATTTTCCACAGTTTATTAGCACTTTTGTCTGATAAATTACCAAACTTCTTCAGATAAACTGTTTTACACTGAACAACCCTTTTATATAATACATGACACCACAAATTAAAACAGCCAATACCAGCTCCAATCCAACATTTAAAAATAAATGAATATTAAAACAATTGACACTTTATAGACCATATATTTTACAAATTACATTTATATACACACATATTCAAGTAAAGATGCAAATATTATGAACTACCTCCTGTCATATGTTCTTAATTTAAGGAGACTATTGATGGAAATAATTTCATTTAGCCCTGAGGGGTTCCACCATTCAGGTATATTTGCCACCATGTTTCTTTATTTTCTAAAACTAGTCTTGTGACATAGGGATTTAACCCTAGTTTAGTGAGTTTATCTATAATTCTGGAGTGGGGGATGGTGTTGAAAGCCTTGGCGAGATCTAGATAGGCTGTATGAACCACCTTATCCTCGTCTACGGCTTTGGTGACTGCTTCAAAGAAGTCAATCAGGTTTAGGAGACATGATCTGCCTTTTACAAACCCTAACTGGGTGGGGTCCAGAGCTTGGAGATTACCAATGTCTTTGTTTATAAGTTCCATGATGATACAATCCATGGCCTTGCAGGCCATGCTAATGGGGGCAGTCGCTCCAGGGGTCCGTGGTGGCTTCTCCTTTGTGGAGTGGGATAATCGTCACTGTGCGCCATTCAGCAGGCACAAAGCAAAAGTATATATGTACTGGGGACTGTGCAGAACTCTCAAATTGGCGATTACCAGGTCCAGTATGTTTGACTCTCTGGTGGGTGTGGACACTACCTGGTCAAGCGTATTTGTGTTAATAAAGCCCAGGAATTGCTGTGCCTGCAAGCTTGAGGCAGTGTATATTTCTCAGTCTATGGAAGGGGTAGTTAAAGTCTCCTAATAACAGGGTATTTGGTTTAATGGTGGGTGTCTTCAGTAGGTGTTACTCATAAGCTATAAGATTCTTGGGACATAGAGGATGAAATATAGCTCGATATAATATGATATGGTATGGGATTTTGTGTATGGTGATTTACAGGTGGATAAAGTCCAGGGCAGCATCCTGTTTAACCAACTTAGAGGTACACTTGTTGCTAATGTAAATGGAGATTCCTCCACCTTTTGTCCCTGTCTGTGCAGCTGATAGTCTAAATGTGTGGAAGGCACTAAAGCTTTGCACTGCTGGAGCACTTTCTATCTATATGTCTATATTCTCCGGAGTGAGAAGAGCTTGTAGCATATGGAGTTTCTTGTTTAGGCTGTTAGCATTGAGGAGTAGCACCTTTTGGTTTCTTTGGGTTTTATTTGCTATGTTCGTAGGTTTGTCAATTTGTCATAACCTAAAAAGGGCTCTAAGAGGTAGGCTACTGGGACAAAAACTTGTCTTTTGTGGATTTTTTTATTCAACTGGTTAATAGTCTAAACAATTTCATCAGCCACTTCCTTATGAAACTCCATGCAGGCCAGGTAACTACATACCATCAAGGAAAAATGAAGAACATACATGCATGTTCCCCAAGTGTTGACAGAGGCATGGATTCCTTATCTTTTGGATGGATCACAGGGCTGTGGGTGTATCAAGGGCTATGGGTGTAGGAACGTTTTGCTGATAGGATGTACCTGTGGCAATGTTATGCATGTCAACTAATGGGAGAGGTACAACAGGAATGTCGAGTCGACAGGAAGTCCTTCTGAAGTGTCTGCTGTTGGGAGGACATAGGGTAATCTCTCCGACAAATTATCTTATCTACAGGATCTGCCACTGTTTAGGGTCATCGAGTGGGGGGGGGACAGGGAAGTCAGTACTCATCTTTCAAACCAGCTGTAGGGACTATGTGGGAAAATCTATGTGCTGTTTCTTGTATGTAGTCTTTCTATGCATCTTTGGGGGAGGTGGAGGTGAAGAAGAAGAGGAGGAAGACTTTTACATGGATGACGAAATGGTCACAGGGATCTGCTGAAGTACTCTGAAATATGTGCAAGGCATGAGAATCTACAGGAAATGAGCCTCCTCAAAAGATAACTGGAGCAGAAGATAAGGCTGGGACCAGTGATGGGAATAATGTGGGGGGCATTGTTGCAAGGATGAGTGCTGGCACAGAATTCAGACTGGTTTTAAAATTTACATCAATCCCAAAGCAACTATAGCTAGATTCCCAACCATAATCATTACAGGCTCTATTATACAGGATGAAAATACAAGGGCCTAAAGTCAGCATCAAAGTCTTGAGGCCGCGAACTGACCCAAGAGTCATCACCAAGCCTAGAAGCTTGGACTTTGGTAACCTCGTGACTGTGAGAGATGTCAAGGTGAGTAAAATATGCACCTAGAGAATACAAGTCTGAACTTGGCATTGACGTCTTAGCTACAAAGTTTGGGACATTCAACATCCAAGGCGAACCAGCCAATACCAACTTCTTTACAGCCTGTGTGAAAAATGTAGGGACTGGTGAGGAAAGACTCAGGGCTATGACTGGGAGTACAGGCCACACATTTTAACAGAAATGAACAGTGAATGATAACAGTAAATTATGATTTAGTTTCTCTATGATGATTTATCAGTTTCTATCTTTTTTATAAATGATTTTAATAAAAGGGAGCCTGGGCCATTAAGAAACTATCTACACACTTTATACAGCTAGAAAAATTGATTGAGCACATTATGTAACAATGAAACTCTGGAAAGGGAACTACAGTGGGGACTTATGGGATACGACGAGGTGTAACAATGAAAATCTGGAAAAGGTATCACTGTGGAGACTTATGGGATAAAAAGAGGTGCTAATCTACGTCAGAAAGTTTGAACCGCCAAGCTGTTCTAATGCTTTTGGCTTAGATGGAGTTGCAGAGGATGTACTTGTCAAAGCTTGCACTACAAATAAACAACATGTCCTAAAAATAAAACAATTATTCATCAAAGACAGACTGATGGATCCTGATATCAACATTGCGGTAAACAGGAGGAGAAAGCGGGCTATCTCAACGGAGGCAGAACACTTGGCAGGGGAGTGGTGCTTCATATAAAAGTGGTGGCTGAGACTGGCATTCATTAAATGATACAATGATGAAAGGGTGAAAGTACAAAGGATTTAATTTAAAATGAAGTCGATATACATAACGCATGCAAAGAAACTGTGATGCTGAACATACAAGGTTTTAAAGCATGTTTGGAAGGTGCATAAACACAAATAATGAAAGGCTCTGCCGCCACTCATCCCACCTCTCATCCTGACCACCAATAGTCTCTCTGCCTTTAAAACCTTCTTCCACTCACACCTAACTACACAATGGGAATGTTCTTGTTCCCATCCTAATTAACTTCCCTGACTATAGTCACTCTCTATAAGCTAACTTATCCATGAACAACCACCTATAGTCTTATAATGCCTAGCAACAAATTATATGCATTATGGAGCTTAATTTGTCTGTAATGATTTTTTTGTTAAATGCATTGTACTAATTTGCTCTTGCAAATGCCAATTTTTCTGTAACTTAGTTACTTTGTATTCTTCTAATTCTAATGTACTTGTAATTTTTGTAATTTTGCAAATTGTACTATTTGTACTTCTTCTGGAGCTTTTCTCCCCAGGACTCCATTGAAAATGGTCTCCTTGTGGCCCAGTGGACTATCCTGGCAAATAAACTGCAAATAAAAAATAAATAAATAAATACTTGCAACAATATATGTTGAATATGATACTGGGTACTTTAGAACCATCTAAAAATGAGAAAAGTACAGAGATCTCACCTCCAAGGACAATATGCTTCTGAATTATTTGTCTGGTTTCCTTCTCATAGTTACAGGATTCAGGTTTCAATCTGGACCTTTCCTTGTGGTCTCTGTGGTGCTTACATACTTTGCTAGATCAACTGGCTCTATAAACTGTGGTTCTATATTTCATATACCTTTGTACTTTCATCTGAAAATGGTTCACAATGGACTGGTTCACTTACCTGGCTAACAAGATTAAACAACTTGGCATTGCATTTTAATATGATGCACACAAGTCTCAGAAAAAGATCTCAGTTCCTACAAATGGGACCACACTTACCTACTGAAACCAGGGTTTCATAGTTCTGTACCATCACTTCTCGGTAAAGTTCTTTGTCTTGTTTTCTTAACATCTTCCATTCTTCTCCTGAGAAAGTGACAGCAACATCTTCAAAGGTTTCTGGCACCTGAAAAGGACACACAAGTGTACTCCAACTTCTGTTTTTGTGCAGCATAAAGTTTGCTGTTTTTTTTCTCACCAGGAAACATTGGCCTTTGTTACTAGAGGCCTACTTCATTGTACTACACATGTAACAGACTATGGATTAGTCATGAGTGGATGCTTTCAGTTTCATTCTACCACCATCCCATTTTAGTACCTCTAAACAGTAAAGCCAGCAGACACAAGAACATTTCTTAAGTCTAAGAGGAGCACAAATGTGAAAGAAACAAGGCATGGAGTGTCATTTGCACAGCTGACCTTAACAAATGGGTAAAGAAGAGATAAACATGCCACCATTAAGAGTACAGAATAGAGTTTCCATTCCAAGGATCTGAATTTATCTTACCAGAAGGCTGATCTACACTCTGGTGCATGAAAGGAATGGAATGTAAGGACTGATAGCTAATCTGCTCATCAGTGGGCCCGTGTTGGTCACAGGTAATGGAAGACAAGTGAATAGGATGAGGTCAGAGGTTACATACAGGTCACTCAGCCTATTACATGAACTGGCAGTGGGACAGGAGTGAATGGTAGGAGGCCACAATGCTAAAACACACAGATGATGCATTCTGTACGTATGCTGGCTGAGATTTTAGAGGAGGAGGAGTAGAATAAGCAAAAAAAAAAAAATATATATATATATATATATAGATACACACACATCATCCACAGTTGTATAAGTAGAGATTCTGGCATGTTCTGTGGTTGCAAAAGTCATCTAGCCCAACCCCCCCCTCCACCATACCAAGTAAACCAATAAGTAGAGGGTGGAGCACCAAGAAAGGACTTGAAGTTAAGGAAAAGTGTTCGGGATTAAGTCAGCAAAGGCAGAAAAATATGAAGGGAGCACAACAGGACAATGACAGGCTGGAGAGCATAAATCTAAAGGTAGGTCTAACTATCAAGAACTCCTCATTTGGAGGAGCACTTAGTCCCCCCACCCAAAAATAAAAAAGTGGAACTGCTCCACTGCTCCAATATAACCTTAAAGAGGAATGATTTCTGCTCTTTCACTGGGTCACATGTACTGCCAATGAAAGACACACTTCCTGAAGATTGTCACAACCAAAGCAGACAAATAACTGGCATACCAAGAGTCTGGCATTGGTGTAGTTACTACAAAAAGTGACACGGTCAAGCATCCCACCTTGGGGATGGTGGCTGCCAAAGCACAAAGCAGAGTGACCTTCTTACTTAAAATACCATGGCATTGTTTTAGGCAAAGCCTTTGGATTGTGACAGGAGATTTTCTACTCTATTTGGTTTGCAGTCCATACACAAAATTGTTTGCACCTTAATGGGAGCCAAGCAAGGGGCTTGGTGAGGTACAAAATTACCTTTTAGTGATTTTTAGGATCATAGGCGGTTACTAGGATAATGGCCCTGTGGCTGTTATAAGCCTAGCCAAGAGTTTATCCCCAAAAAAGAAACGTCAGTCAGCACCTGTCAACCCTGTCAATGAGGGACAAAGGTGGAACCCCTGGGACAAATGTATGGTTCCCCATCCACTCATCAAGGTTGCATTTGAAGACGGCCAGTTAGGTACTATGTTTGACATGTATGGGAAGTCTATTCCAGAGATGGGGCAGCCTCTGGGAGACAAACCTGTCTCTCCAGTGGGTTTTGTTAATGTCGCATATTACATTTAGGCCCATCAAGCAGGGATCAGGTAATGTGAGAGGAATTAGACTTACAGATATGGAGCATCTCTAGTAGGACAGGGTCTGATATTGCCTTGAGGCGAGACACAGATCACCTCTCAGCAATCTGTATGATACCAAGTAGAGTGATAGTGATTTAAGCCTGTCTGCATAGGACAGGTGTTGGGAGGCCATGGATTCTCTTTGTGAGATATTTCAGTGGCCTTTTCAGTTGGTGCAGATGTTTGGAGAGGTACATCCCTAACGGGGCATTATACTCAATTATTGGTCTAATGAGGGAGGAGTACAGAGAGGTAATAACCTCCTTTTTTCTGGATGCAATCCCTTTACTTATAAGATGAACCAAGTAAAAGGCTTTTCTGACCACTGCCGCTACATGATAGTCAAATGTAAGGTTGTTCTCAACCCGAGTGCCCAGGTCTCTCACCACAAGTTGTGTGCTTAGGGGGTTGCCGTTGATGTGGTAATCAGCAGGGGACGTGTTTTTGCCGAATGGTACGATAATACATTTTTTTGCATTTAACTTAAGGCCATGACTTTGGCACCAGTTATTTGTAGCTGTGAGACCCTCTTGCAGTATGTTAACATCAAATGGGGAGTCAATGACAACACCCAACTAACAGTCATCCACAAACTTGGTCAGCCACAGGCCCTTTGTCTTTGCCTGGGCCTCTGAGAAGTATATGCCACACAGTAGGGGTCCCAGGACAGATCTCTGGGGAACACCACTAGTGAAAGGTCTGCTGTCGGAGGTGGCAGCACCTATTTTGACCTTGTGGGTCCCATCTGTGAGCCAGTTCACCACCCATCTGACTGGATAGGGATTAACACCAAGTTGGTTTAGCTTTTTGATGATGCCCAGGTGGGGGATTGAGTCAAAGGCCTTGGCCAGGTCAAGGTAAGCTGTATGTACTGACTTTCCCTCATCCAGGGCCTTGGTGACAATCTCAAAAAAGTCAGCTAGGTTCAAAAGGCAAGATCTGCCCCTGACAAATCTGAACTTGGTAGGGGTCGAGTGCTTGGAGATTGCCTATGTCCCTGTTTATGAGATCCATAATAATACGCACCATGGCTTTACAGATCAGACTTGTCAAGCTGCTGGGGCGATAGTTTCCCGGGTCAGTAGTGGCACCACCTTTGTGCAAAGGGATGACAATGGCAGTTCTCCACTCTGCTGGAATGAAGTCTGTAGTTAGGCTATGGTTGAACAGGATGCTCAATGAAGAAGCTGGTTCTTGCTGGAGATGGTGCAGAATACAGCCTGGGATACAAACAGGTCCCATGGAAGCTGTGTTCTTTGCCTTGGATAGCCCCTTTAACACTTGATCTACAGAGATGTGAGGTGTGGGACAAGTATCAGGGATATCAACTAGGCCTTTGGGGGGGAGATAAGGGTGTGAAGTTTGCGCTGAACCTATCAGCCAACAGGTTGGCTAAGTTAGCAGGATCAGTACAAGTGGTACCATTAAGTACTAGTTCGGAACAAACTTGGGCTTTGCCATGGAGGTTCCTAACATAACTGAAGAAGGACTTGTGGTTTCCCTTTGTTTTGGAGGCTAGTTTCAACTTATAATTGGCTTTGGAGGTTTTCACTAGTGATCTACTTTGCTTGTTGAGGCAGAGCAGGGAGATTTTCCAATTTGTAATATGCTCCTTTTTTACCCTTGGACAGCCGTTTCTTCAGTTTTTTGTAAAGCCTGTTGATAGAGGATGTCCACCAGACAGGTTTGTGTTTCCTTGAGGAGCAGGTTTTAGTTCTGTTGAGTATGGCTGTACATGCAGTTGTACAGGTGCTTGTATACTGCACTGGTGTACTGTTCAGCATAGTTGTCTGCATCATCTGAGGGGGGGTACTGGTGTGAAGCCGCTGATACTCTCCCTTAGGAGGTTGTAGTCAGCTTTTGAGAAGTTTTTTAGCCTGGTTACGGCTGGGGAGGGGTTGGGTGGACAGAAACTTCGAATGAGACAGACTGATTATCTGATCTCACCAGGGAAGAACATACTATTGGAGTTGATGGTCTGCAGATTGGAGGGAAGAACACTGCCAACTGTAGTGGCTTGGCAAGGTACACAATGGTTACTGCCATGTGGTGCTTGTTTAGATGTGTTGTCAGAATGAATCAGCAGCTCTCAGGTCCTGCTTACCTCTGGAGATCTGCATAAGCCTGCTGCAGGTGGGGTGTGGATACCATCACTCTAGGGAGCTAATGAGCAGTAAGAGCAGGTACTTTGTGTTGCATCTGGAGGCCTTTGGTTCTTGTGGTTGTGGAATTTTCCTAGTATGTTGACACTGCTAATGATTTAATAACAGTGAATGGCATGCTCAGAAAAGGAGTGAGTAGGTTACATAATGGTGAAACATAAAAGATGCATCTACAGACGTAGTCAAGTGGACACTATGGACAATGCTTTGCACAGCTGAGAAGAATCCGACAATACAGAGCACACCAAGTTATTCATTTGTATCACTTATGTGCTGGGCTATATTAATTTTTCTGTGAAATAAAATGACACATACGTACTGTATGTGTAGATCAGAAATACCCGCTAGTGTTGTACAATATCACATGAACATGACTTCATGTTAGTTAGGACAATACTGTTTTATGAGCTTTCTGAATTTTGAATGGGTAGTGCAGTTTACAATTTATTGAGGAAGATTTCCAGTTCAGGGGAGATATGTGAGTATAGAGTTCTCTCATGTTATTTTACAACAGAAGATCAAATTGATAGAAGTTTCCCAGTGTTGTTTTACAGTTTTTGTAGTGGTTATAAATGACTTTCTGCTGTACCCTAAACATTTCTAGGCTTGAACTTTTATTGCTAGTTCTAGCATTTGAAACAATGTACAAATCTAACTGTTCTAAGCACACACCGTCATAGGTTCATAGGTAGGTACTAGGCTATTGGCCCTAGGGCCTATATAAGCCTATCCAAAAAGGTACCCTGGCTTTCGCTATGGAAGAAAATTATTCTTGGGTGGCGAAGAAAGTATTCTGCTTTATATGACTTAAATACATCTTTGCCTTACAGATTAGGTATCCTTTGTCTCATGTTTTACTGGTGTTGGTTTACTAAATAACAAGTTACGATGTATAAAACTATTCTATAAACTAACCAGTTCAGCCTCTTACTGCCATATTCTGTCTAGAACTTTCTAAATTACACTTATTTGCTATCTGCTTATCTTTCCAGACACTGAGTACACATACTATATTTTATTAGTCCTTGTGGTCACTTCTCCATCTATAAATGTGACACTAGTCTTTGTTTCATGTTGTAGCTGTTCAAAGTGTCACATGAGCAATTAATACTTATATGCCGCACTCTTTACTATATTTATCAGCTCACACATGCTCTGGTGCAAGCCTGAAAATCAAGGGAGCTTTTTGTAATCAGATAAACACAACTAATCCTAATAGTAGGAGACACTGACACCATCCAGAGATGTACACCATGCATTAGAAGTACAACAGGATGTATAACTTCTTTAATGAAGGCAAGCTTAACTGACAAAAGTTAGCGGCTAGAGTGACATAACAGGTGGACCGTACAGCATATCAGGCACAAAGAAGAGAAATGCTGGTAAATTATCAACAGCAGAGATCTCTACTGACAGAAAGCTGGCTGTTTTTGAAGGGACAGCACAATACTCATCTAGTCCAAGTCTGTTCATCGGAAAGTGAAAACATCACCATTTATAAACCTGTGTTCATTCCCTCTCAAATGGACGTGTTGAGAATCAAACCCAAGACCCCAGTGCCATCATGTGGTTTAGACAAAACTGAGCAAAGCAATTCCAGAAATATGTAAGGTTGTACAGCTTACCAAAATGAGATGAAAATGGGTCAGCTGAAGTGGAATCAAAAGTTAGTGCAGGACAGGACCAAGACGTATTGTGATGAGAGCCTTAAAAAATATCTGTATTGCATCAGCTTAAGATCTGGGGTAGCAGCTGGGGCAGCTTACCTGCAGTTCAGACTAGGTAAGGATCAGTCTACAAGACTAACTAAACCAGCAAGTTAGAACTCACCATGCCTAGCTGTACAACCATGCCCAAATTGATGCATTATGTACGTAATTATATGAATAATCCCACATCTTCATAATACATAGGTAGGAATTCTTCTACAAGGACCACTGACTCATCAACACAGATACTAAAATGGCCCATAGGAAGCCAGTCTAAGCTATTATTAAGAGAGACAGCTAACAGAAATCACTGAAGTCTATAAGGAACATCATCACACAGCCAAGAAAACTGCAGGTGAGGAAATATATGCAGTTTTTCCTATACCCATTTTTAGTGTATGTTGAACAGCGAATAAAAGATTAATATCAATTCTGCTGTAAATACGCTGAAAGATGAAGCATAAAATAAAAAGTTTGCTTGTATGTAGATAGAGTTTAGCAATGTAAAATGGGCATCCATACTATGTATGTGTTTGAAGAAAGAACGTCTATTAACAGACATGCTTCCTCACAGTGTCAGCAAAAAGCCTATTCTGGAAAGTTATTACATGCTTTTCTCACATCAGCAATACAGTTTGACAGATGCTTTCTTACAGGCTTCTATTAATGGACACGCTTTTTACAAAAATCACCAGTACGTGCTTTCTTACAAGATGTTTCTATAAAAAACGTTTTCTTACAAAATCAGCAAAAAAGTTTGACATGCTTTCTTACAAAAGGATGGACATAATCAGCAAAAAAACAATGTGTACGTGCCTTCCCATAACATATTTCCTTAAAAACAAGTCTGAAAAGTAAATTGTTATATGTTTTGTTACAAGCATCAGCAGAAGTGTTTCCAAACAGATGCTTCCGTACAAAGTCTAAATACCAAGAGGAAAAACAGGATCCAAGAAAAGTATAAATAGACTGTAAAAATGAAGTTGTGTTAGAGGTATGTAGGAACTAAGGATGTTCATCGTGTTACACTGCTGCAGTCATTACACTTGGGTTATCCTGCCATTAGGTGGTCCCGCAGTCAGCCAGAGTTCCAAAGTCTTGGTCCGGCGTCGGTTGCTGTCGCTTCTTCCCTGACGTCAGTGCGCCAGGGGTATACAAGATGCATCTGACGCCATTTTCTTCAGTCTTTCTTGCCGCGCAGTGCCCGAAGCAGAAGCAGTTTCCAAGTGCCGGTCAGCCGAATCCTGAGATTTTCAAAGTCGAATTTCAGATCTGAAGTCTTCAATAAAGCCAAGTACCCCATTGGGGAAACTTTTTTCTTGCCTCAGACCGATGTCAGAAAAAGTTAATAATTGTAATTCTTGTGGGAAGCAAATACCTCATAAGGACTTCCACTCTTACTGTATTCCATGCCTAGGCCCTGATCACGACATCACTAGTTGTCGCTTTTGTGCTAGATTTAACAAACGCACTATAAAAAGACGTTTTGATTTTGCTTTGCACTACTTTGGCCGAAGGTTCAATTATACTATGCCGTTGGATCAACCGATGACCTCCATACCAAAAAAACGCAAAGACAAGGATAAAGACAGGCATCCAAGGTCCAAAACCGACGACAAAACCTCTTTTAGGCCAGTCGCCGGTTCTCAGTGAGGCACTTTCGCAGCCCCTGACACCTATTACCTCAGAGCCACAGGCCGCTTCAGACTCCCACATGGAGACAACTAGGCCTCTGGGAACTCAAGGTATTGGGCCTACAGAAACTAATCCCTCAGATGGATCCGGAGCCGCTGAGCAGGCATCGGCTTCTGAGGGTGTTTTCAGACCTTCACAACTTAACATTAAAACAACAGCCAAGACAAAAGTACCATTAAAGACAAAGAAGCAAGTACAGCATTCTCCTGGACAGTCCTCCATGCCTAAGAAACAGATGCTTAAAATGGCCGAAGACCTCATTACTCTAATCAGGGGTTCCCACCCCCCTCCTGAGAAAAGGCCTAGGCAGGATACAGACTATGATTCCTCTGATCAGGTTTCCATTTCCTCGGATTCCTCTTCAGACCAGGAATACTCTCTACCCCCCTATGAGGACTCTGATGCTGAAGAATCTATCCCTTCAGCCTCTCCTCCTGAGGATTATTCTTTTGGGGAAACTTTACATACCATGAGGGAGCATTTCCATTGGGAATGTCAGGATTACTCTGAATCCAAGAAAAGGCTCAGGGATTTCCTTTTATTGCCTCAGCACAGGCCCTTGGCTATTCCGCCTGTGCTAGACATTGTGGATGATGTGTTCTCTGAATCCAGCTTATCTCCTGATTCTTTGCCCCCTGCTCCAGCCAAGCCATATAGGTATTATAGAGTCCCTGACTCTCACAAGTTTCTTTACAAAAATCCTTCTGCTGACCCAAAAACTATTTCCCAGGGTCCAAAAGGGGTTAAGGCTTCCATTGCAAAAAATCCAGTACCCTCTGACAGAGATTCCAGAGGTTTGGATAGATGGGGGAAGAAAGTATACACTTCTGCAACTTTAGCAGTAAGAGCTTTAAACTGCCAGTTTCACATGCTTACGTACCAGCAATATTTAATGGCTCAGTTAAAACAGAAAATGCTTGCAAGCTCAGAAGCTCCTGATTGTAAAGAAATGCAGGATTTATTGCATGCAGTTGAACAGGTGGGAAAACATACTCTGCAATGTGGTTTTGATTCTTTAGAGGCCTCTTGTAGAGCCACAGTTACAGGTTCTATGATTCGAAGACATGCTTGGTTAAAGGAACAGAGTTTACCTGATCATATTAAGGCAAAATTATTGGATGCTCCTTTACAGCATACTACCTTATTTGGTGTTAAGGCAGACGAGGTGTTAAAGAAAATAGAGGATAAAGCTAAATCTATGCAAACAGTCAAGGATTTCTTACAGGTACAGCCACCTCAATTTAGCAGAAATTGGCCAACAAAAAATTGGTCCTTTCCAGTGTCAGACAGGCCAGAGAGAGGCAGATACAGATGCCCAAGAGGCAGCAACCCCAAGGCTCAAACAGACGACAGTGGGGCACCTCAACCCCAAAAGGAGGTGAGGACAAGTCTCAACCTTACAGGAAACAGTCAAAATGACTTTCCCCTTCGTACGCCAAGCACTTCCCTTTTGGAAGCCCCCTTAGGGGGAAAACTAGCACTTTTTTTCTCAAAACTGGCAAACAATCACCCAAGACAAATGGGTTCTGAATATTGTGTCTCAAGGTTACAGGTTTCACTTTTATACTTTACCAAGGCTAAAAGGAATGCCAGACCTGCCACAAAATCAATGGGCAGAGGCACAAATACAAATTTCAGCCCTCATGGACATGAGAGCTATTCAAAAAGTACCACAACAGGAACAAGGACAAGGATTTTACTCAAGACTCTTCCTGGTCCCCAGAAAGGACAAGGCCTAGAGGCCCATACAAAACCTTTCAATTCTGAATACTTACCTGGATATTCCGAAATTCAAAATGTCGACATTACAGCAGCTTTTACCCATGCTGAGCAAGAAGCCTTGGCTTGTTACTCTGGACCTCAAAGAGGCATACCTGCATGTCCCTATCAGACAAAATTGCAGAAGATACCTCAGATTCAAAGCTGGTACAATGCACTACCAATTCTCTGCACTGCCCTTTGGCTTATCTACTGCGCCCAGGGTCTTCACAAAGTGCCTGGCACCAGTAATTGCATTTTGCAGACAAAAAGGAATTCAAATATATCCATACCTGGACAACTGCCTCATTCAAGCAGAGACAAAGGACATTCTTCTACAGCATGTGGTGTTTGTAAAAAGGTTGCAAATTTCTCTAGGGTACACAGTAAACGAAAAGAAGTCAAAACTAGTGCCCTCACAACCGATTATATTCCTGGGTGCCAGCTTAAATACAACGGCCCAGATGGCTTACCTCACGCCAGACAAACAAGTTCAACTAACTCAATATTTTCAATTACTGGCAAAAAAGTCCCATCTCCCTGCAAGAAAAATTCTGCAGGCCCTGGGATTCATGGCATCCTGCATACTACTAATACCATATGCCAGACTGCATATGAAGAAATTACAGTGGTAACTAAAAAGTGTTTGGAATCAACACTCTCACAGTTTAGAAGCAGTAATACCAATGATTCCCTGCCTACAACAGGAGTTTTGATGGTGGGCACAGGCATGTCACCTAAACAAGGGTCAGCCTTTTACCCTAACCACAGCCAGGCAAACTCTAACAACAGATGCTTCGGATTATGCCTGGGGAGCACACATGGCAGGAAAATGCATTCAGGGCAAGTGGACCACAGACCAGCTGCATCTTCACATCAATCAAAAAGAGATGTTGGCTGTTCAAAATGCCCTAACAGCTTTCAAGGACCTTCTGCATCCAGGACAATTATTACTAAAGACAGACAACACCACAGTAATGTGGTACATAAACAAGCAAGGGGGCACTCATTCTTATCCCCTATGCAGGCAAGCCATGACTTTGTGGAACACAGCTCTAACGTATCAAGTTCACCTGCAAACACAATTCCTACCAGGAAAGAAAAATACCCTGGCAGACGATCTAAGCAGAAATATCATGAACCCTCACGAATGGAAATTGAATCCACAATGGTAACGCAAAAATGGGGATGCCCAGACATAGATCTTTTTGCCTCCTCACTGAATTGCCAACTGCAAAAATTCTGCACAAGGACTTATCACAAGCAAGCATGGAAAGTGGATGCTCTTTTGTTCAGCTGGAAAAACCTAAAAGTTTATGCCTTCCCGCCATTGCCTCTCCTTTCAAAGGTACTCCTAAAAGCCAGACAAGAAAAACCACATATGATCCTGATTGCTCCAGACTGGCCACGCCAGCACTGGTACCCTATCTTAAGGAACTCAGTTCAAGGCCCACCATGGATTTTGCCTCAAATTCCACACCTTCCGACTCAACAAAACAATCAGATCCTGCACGGTCAGCTCAAAACCCTAAACCTGGCTGCATGGCGGATTCATTAGTCAAACAGGCAACACCTCTCTCTAAAGCTGTTATGGATGTCATTTTGGAGGCCAGGAGGCCTAGCACCAGGAAAGCGTACTCAGAAAAATGGAAGAGATTCTGCGCCTGGAACCAGGCTCAAAGCCTTGACCCTCTTGTTCCAAACATTCCTCAGATTTTACAATACTTAACTGAGATGCTGGACAGAGGCCTATCCTTCTCATCAATTAAGATCCACGCCTCCGTCATTTCAGCACATTACAACACGGATCCTCCTTTGTTCTCTCATCCCTTGCTAAAGCAGTACCTCAGAGGGGCTAAAAACATAAGACCGCCCCTAACTTGGGACCTCAATTTCGTTTTGGAAAAACTGACCCCACCACCTTTTGAGCCAGCCAGTACAGCCAATCTAAAATTTTTATCATGGAAAACAGCTCTGTTCCTGGCAGTAACTTCAGCATGAAGAGTCTCAGAGCTACAGGCATTAATGACAGTGGAACCTTTTATAATTTTTCATCAGGACAGGGTTTCTTTAAGGACAAACCCTACCTTTATGCCAAAGGTGGTATCTAGTGTGGCTCTTAATCAAACCATCCATTTGCCAATTTTTTATCCAAACCCCAGAATAAAGGGGAGAAACCTCTGCATTCTTTGGAAATACACAGACAGCTACGCTTCTACTTGGAAGAAACAAAAGCTTTCAGGAAAACTGAGCAACTGTTTGTAGCATATGCTGCAGGATCACAGGGCAAGGCTATTTCAAAGCAGACCGTATCCAAATGGAAAGGACACTGTATTCATTACTGCTACACACAGCATGGAAAATCAGTCCCAAATAACATTAGGCCACATTCCACCAGGGCAACAGCCACTTCAACAGCCTTTCTCAGAGGAGTACCTACCAAGGAAATTTTGGAGGCTGCAACTTGGAGTTCAGTGCACACCTTTACCAAGCATTACCACCTGTCTCTTTACTCTAAATCCAGAGCAGGATTTGCCACTGCAGTTCTGCATTGCCTCATAGCCAATCCTAACTCCTTATAGGCCAGCCACCCAACCTTAGCTTTGGGATTCTACCCAAGTGTAATGACTGCAGCAGTGTAACATGATGAACATAGTACAGTTTTGTACCTACCATAAATGTAGATGTTCGAGTGTTCACACTGCTGCAGTCCAGGTTACTCTCCCTCCATCCCCTCTGAACAAGCTGGGCTTATCTATGCCTTTCTATCCTATACAACCTTTGTGGTGTATTTGCTTGTAACTGAAGGTATTGTTTTTATTTTATATGTATATTTTTTATTAGCAATATGTATTGCCTACCTACTGGGGGGCACCTGACATCTGGGGCAAGAAAAACTGAAGAAAATGGACCAAGACTTTGGAACTCTGGCCGACTGCGGGACCGCCTGATGGCAGGATAACCCAAGTGTAATGACAGTAGCAGTGTGAACACTCGAACATCTACATTTATGGTAGGTACAAAACTGTACTTTATGAGGTAAATGGAGAATGGAAAGTTATTGTCTATACTGGTCGTGAAGTAAATCGTAAACATCCAAGCTAAAAACTGTAATAGTAGTACGTGTCGTCTGTTATAAGAATAAGTTCTTTATTACTAATTGTGTTAGAATTAAAACAGTACTATGCTGCAAAGTATACTTTCTCATCAGTGCAACTTGCAAGACGCTGTTATAACCAGACTTTGATTTCAACAGTAAACAGCTAACAAGACTTTGTGTCTGAAGACGACTTTGGTTCCAGTCCAGTAAAGCAAACACAGCAGCAGCACCTTCAAAATTAATTCTTCACCCATGATATAGTCAAAGGAGCTGATGTCTCCTCTAGTTATCTGGGTCAAATCCAAAAGCAGTGATAAAACAATGCTATACCTGCCCTGATCCTATTCTGCCATGGACGCTCAACAGTGGGCAGACGAGGGATGCTGCTGCTGCCAGGTAAGGACAGATCTACATTAGAAAAATGAGATCAGTAGCCTGTAGCAAGTCACAGATAATAACAGACTTGCTAAAGTTACAGTTATACTCATGTTACACTACATCACCCACCACAGGCCTAGTGGAGAATACCTCCCCAATATCTGCCTGAGAAGGTCAATCAAATGTCAGGGTACATCACAAGGTACAGACAGACAGATGGTAAGCTACCAGAAGTCTAGCGTCATAGAAGCAGCATCTAGTGATCTCTGCAGAGAACCATTTATGTACCCAAAAGACCCCATACATTAGCATTTTTAGCAAACATTTCTATGCCTCCTCAGGAGATGATGCTTCTCGATCACATAAAAATATGCTTGGAAAGCACAAGAGAATAAAAGGGATAAACAGTCATCAGGAGGTCACCACTGTAGGCAAAATTAACCAAGTATGCACAAGAACCAAGGAAAACTACAGTAAAAATACATAAAGAGCAATTCAGTAAATGAAGTACTTTAAATAAAACACAAAGCAATAATGAAGTATAATAGTTTTCTGACACGAGCAGTAGCCACAAATCAAATGAGATCCGATATCCAGATTCAAAATGTAAAGGCAGAAAGTAGAACACTTAACTTTCAAGGCCTTAGCATGACTTTGTAACCATGTGGTAGAAGTTTCTTGGTACCACACAAAAATAAAGGCGTGACATACAGTTCTGGAGTGGTCCAACAAACTGACGCAAGTCTGTAAATATTCTAATTGCAGTATTCCTAAAGAATATTAATTACCACTCTATGAGATCATAAATACTTTAAGGAATCATGACTAATGAACCAAAAATGAAGTACATAATAAAGACACACATGCTATAATTTTAGGGTGAGTTTTGCAGGAGCACTCTGGCACAAATACACCACATAAGATTGCTCACCAAGTATAACTGTGGGACAAAAGCAAGCCTCCAGGCAACTAAAGACGTCCAGACAGCCACATCAGGAGTAAAACGATGAAAAAGTGCAAATATGATTACAAAGGTGAAGGCTTACCTGGATGATAAAACTGCAAGAAAAAGACATCATATCCAACTCAAAATAGCTAAAGACTTCAAATTAAAGATGGTGCAGCTTGGATTAATGCATGATGTAATTCAGAAAAAGGGTCCCGTGTATAGTACTGTGCTAATATCCATCCTTGAAAAAACAACTTCTAGGCAGATGTAACCTGTTAAAAAAGAATACTCCCCCACCAAAGGCACCATAAGCCCTAAGAAAAGAAAATATTTTGGGCATACTACATTGGAGCATTACAGGTATATGTAGTAGAAATCAAATGTCCCAAAACATAAAATGGTATTGTTGAAAATTTAGACAAATGTAATATAAATCCTTGAATTATCCACTGGATTGCAAACTGTCTACCAGACCCCAGGTAGTAAAAATTGCTGGTACCCTCTCTGAACATAAAATTGTAACTACTGGGGTACTACAAATTGGCATTTATTTTGTCGACATACAATTCAATAACCCAGAAGTGAGGTTGGCCAAGTTTGCCAATGACTGCAAGCTGGACAGCTTTCTACTCATGCAGATACCTGCTGCAGTTAGGGCTGGAATTCACAAATACCTAGTGTACTGAATGCAGTCTTAAGTTAGACATAAAAAAAATTGCAGGGTAACAGCATTCAGCAAAAAAGTTGTTTTCACCTCGTATGTTATAGATGGTGCTGCTTTCATAAGAGACTCTGGTACAAGTCTCTATTCGATCATAATGCCTCCGCCACATTCAGGGAATCATTATATCTGGCTCTATTAATTTCCAAGACAATATTGCCAAGATTGAAAGAGGTCATCCTGCTACTATATTCTTCCCCTGCCATACCCATCATTGAATATAATGCCTCCCCTTTAATACATATAAATTGAGGCACACTAATCAGACAGAAAGGCCCCAAGGACACCTGACCAAGAAAATAAAAGGCCTTAAATCCTTCCAATTATCCTGATAGACTAGCACAACTCTCCTTACACTCAATAGCCTACAGGCTGCTCCGAGATGACCTGTGTCTCACTTTTCAAGCCACAAAAGACCCAATCCTATTTGCCCACCAGATTCTTTGCAAAACCAGTGGCTCTGCAAAGACCTGCACAAGGGACCTCAAGCCATACCAATGAGTAGATACACTAGAAACAATGTTTCCTAACTCACTATTCCCAGCATATGGAATAAGTTACCATTTCAGGTCAAACAAAGACTGGTGACTGAATGGGTAGACACAAATTTAAACCATGATTATCAGGAACATCCAAGCTTGATTTGGGAGCTGGACAGTTAAATGCTTAAAAAGGGAGGCGCATCTGCCTGAAGGTGTAGATTTAGCTAGGCATCTTACAGTCCTCATGGTAACTTGCCCGGTATTGTATCTATGTTGTGTTCCTCTGCCACATGTAGATTAAAAAACTGGAACAATATAATATGACAAAGTTGAAGCGAATAACCTCTAGGAACTATAGATAAAGGAGCAGAGAGGCCACGGTTTGAGGGCACAGAGAAGTCTCTGGCTTGCCTGTAGCAGTAGCATTTACAGTCGTCTTAAAAAGGTTTCCAACATTCAGTACTCCCAAAAATTATTTCCAGTCACTTTTATAGCCTTTCAATCTATCCTAAAACAGTCCACTTCTTAAAGGGCAACTACTCCCTAAACATATTTCCTTTCCCCAATATAAATTTTCCCCAAAGAAAATACTCTCCATATTTCCACTGGTTAAAACATGACTTAGCGGTTTCTTCCCTTTTATGACATTTCAGCTTTAGTCAGCTTCCTCAGTACACACCATACTGAACGGATTCTTAGGAGTCTTTGTTTAGAAAACTGTCGCTGTTGTTCTTGTATCATTTTGCCTGTCCTACCTGAACGTGAATCTATGTTTAAACATTAAAAATTTTAATCGCTAAGACAGACAAAAACACTTCAGATCAAAAAGATTCAAAACTACAATACCTTGATTCACAATTATTTGAACAAAAACAAACATTTACCAAGGAAATTAAATACAAGAATACATCCTCAGTTATTTTTTTTTTTAATTTCAAACTGATTAGAATTATAAAGCTATTTGGACTCCAAACAGTCACAGCTATTTTCTTCTGTACTCTCATTTACAGCTATATATTTCCCCTCCCACAAGGCCACAGACTTATTCAGCCCTTTGAAGTCTGAAGGTGAAGCAACCTGATAACCACTGACAGCAATTTTTTTCTCATTAGCCGAGTTTTGCAAGCAAAGAAATATGATAATCTGCCTGACAAAGTGAAAGTAGATGGGAGAATAACAGAACCCGTAACTCAGAAAATTCCACATTTAAAAAAGTTATGTTGTTTTAGCTATTGCTTTACTATTCAGACAGCACTCTATATAGATCTGTGATACACATATTTTGGAATCAGATATAGAACTGTCAATGTAAATCAGTCAGTGATAGTTTTATTATGGATTCTCAAACTTTCGTGGATTGCTCACTACTTTCTAAGGGAATGAAACTGATCTGACAGGAAGACTAGGGTGAATTATTCTCATCAGTTGTGCTTTCACAACTCATTAACAAAAAGTAGCTTTTCAAGTACACAAAATCACATTAGAATAAGGCAGTCAGGATTAGAAAAAATAGTGATAAGTAGTTATGCTGTTGGAAGGTTTGGATTATGTAGAACGTCAAGACAATACTAAATATATATTAGTTTTTGCATGCAGTGGTGCTTAAAGAGAAAAAAAAACTCTTTCTTTCAGTAAGCAGTTATAAAACATACACTTTTGTATGGTTACCCCACTCAGCTATCAGTACTTTCTAGTTTCTGTTTATACCTCAACAATCTTCCAGCAGGATACCTGGAAACCCTCTTTTTCAAGTTCCATTTAATCTAAAGTGCTCCAAGTCTCTTAAAAGGAATAATAGTCAACACAGCACCCAGTGTTGTGGCACACATCCTCACCAAGCATGGACCCAGAGAGTTGAGTTTGCTCCAATATTAAAATACATACTAGTCAAGCTTGCTAGCCAGAAGGACTCTAGTAACACTGCCCACATTTTATGAAGAAGGAACTCCCAGTCTTCAGTGTAAATTAATATTTCAGCATATAGGATCTAGGGTTGAAAGATCTTGTCCATTGCTCTCCAAAGTGGAGCTTTGTTTTTACAGAGCCTCAGTCTGACCTCCTTCACTTGTGTTGCTCCCACATCCTGTTCAGCCAGGTTAATATTTCCCAGGTAAACAGAGAAAAAGTTCCTTTTTCGATACCATCTCCTTTACATTTTCCCTATGATGAAATGATAGAGACCTAGCAATCCATACCTCAGGACTGGTCAGTACAACTGGACAGCCTTTTGAGCTCTGTGAAACCACCAAGCATGCTGATCCAATAGGGTTTTCAAACCCACCCTGGTTTTGTGCTACCCGATTACTTCTTGTTATAGTTTTGTTTTCTCATTTTTGTACACTTGCTACATTTTTGTTGTTGTGCTTCTCAAATTAGTGTCATATGATTCCATGTTACAAACCTATAAACGTCTAAGCAGGGAAATGTGTGTGACTTATATGGAAGGAGAACATCACATAAACAAAGCCCATACTCCATGTTTGGCTTCACTTATGGAGGATCATCCTAGTGTATTCTCTTAGGATTACTGTGCTTAATCCAGGCAGCTATTTCCTTTACTGTCTTATTAAGCAGGTTCCAATAGGTTTACATTATTTAAGCAATAACCGTCGAGTGGATGTGGGTATATCAAGGATTTAGCCACGGCTGGTGTGGTTTGATCACGTGGGTGAAGCCTGAGTAATTAAAGTAAGCCAACTGTGGTAAATCCTCAGTCATAATCCCCCACCCACAAGTTGGTTATTACACAATGACATTATTTAAAAAAATAAATTGTTTACTAATAATGTCAGTTTATAACCATGTTGTAGTGTTCCTCTGCATTGTTTCCTCATTTTTCCACATTTGTGATGTACTGTACATGCATATGGGAATTACATTCCCCCTGTTGCACAGTACATCAGTTCTGTTGAAAACAAACAATGGAGAAAGAAGGTCTCCATTGCTCTTTTTTTTCCATAAACTACAAAATCTGGACAATTTAGAGGTACGAGAGAGAGACAGGGCAAAAAATATAAGGAAACTCACGTACATTTTTTTAGTTTTGCAAAATGTACCTGATTTTCCTTGTATTTGCTCTGCCTTCCATATGTACCTCTCAAACACTTAGCTCAAGAAATGTGGACAATGCCTTAAATAACCAGGGACAAAAGCCCCAAAATAGAGACAGATTGTAAATGTTGTTCGTATAAACTTAGAAGCTGCTATAATAACAAGATTTAGGCTATTGTGCATTGTCTGAAGGATACTAATTCTGAAACTGAAATGTGAGTCATTATTTTGTGACTTCAATCCTCAGTGATTTTTATGAGGGACAGACCGAAAATGCGAGGCAAAAATCTGGACATTCTGTGAAAATCTGGGTGGTTGAGACATATGCCACTGTAGCATATACTAATAGAAGAAAGTGACCAGACGTTTTTCTACTGGTGGTATATGCTCTTTTTACAACAGGCACATTGGCTGGGCTGACCAATCAGCATGCGTGTTTTCGAATAGTAATGAGTTATCATTGTATAATCCCTATTAACATACGTACAGTGGTATATGTTTTACCATAATCAAGGATCTTCTCATGCTATAATACTGAAAAAGGCAGTCTTCTGAGTCTCTCCAGCCTGTGGTCTCTTGTGGGCATCCAGTCACACAGACCACAAACTTAAAAAAATGGTGAAAGTCTTTTCCCATAAAAAACTTCATGCTCAAAATGGAGTGCTACCCTGATAGTACCTTAATGTACCTAAGGGTATATTAAATACTTCCTTAGTTGTGGGGAAAATCTTTTTCCAGATCACACTCACATCAAGACCCACCAACAAAGGTGGTACTTTCTTACATTCTGCTTCCCTCTGGATCATCTGTGTTCTATTAATGTTGTAAGTTTTTGCCACCCTTCCACTAAGCACACATTGATCCATACCTATCAATTTTGGCAACTGTTTTTATTCATGTGCAGATAAAAAGGGGAGTTTTTGGCAGATAGAGGACTATCTCATATTGCTTTCAGTTTTGCATCTTTGAAAAAGAAACTTGGGATACTTTATTACAGCTTAATACATACAAATCTTAAGCCATGTATTGCCAGCATAACTGAAAAATAAACAAAACAACATAGAACATAACACCTACCAGCCCAGAGTTTGAAAACACAACAAAGTATCTTGTTTGTCTTTTACACTTGTTGCAGTACTTGCAGAAATCATTCTAAACATGCTTTTAAGGTTCAACACTGCACATTCTGACCCTTACAACTTGAGGTCAATTTTTACTAAAAACTGGGACATTCTGATGGAAGACAGAGACATTATAACTCACTTGGGTGATAAACCATTGATAACATACAGAAGAGGTCCGAATCTAAAAGACCTCCTTAAAAAGGGACACATTCACATCATATATAAGTGCGAATCATGTAAATGGTGTCTCAAGATTACAAAGTCTTCTGTTAACAACATGGTCTTTAAAGTATAAGGAAGGTACAATTGCTCTTCCAAAGCTGTTGTTTATGTGGCGACATGTGACCAGTCCTCAGTGTTTTACATAGGTAAAACAGAGAGAAAATTTACGGCAAGGATTTATGAACATGACTATTCCATTAAGAAAAGCAACATGAATAATGCACTGGCTAGGCACATCCATGACAACAACAGACACAGCTTCAGTTTTATGGCCACTGACCATGTTGCCATCAGTGACAAGTTACCCTAGGGGCTCCAATTGGAGTTAAAAGAATTGAGATGGCAGATTTTTTTTGCATGCAGATAAATGACCTGGCATCAATGACAGGACATCAATTATCCCTGTATAAAACTAAAAGCCTTGGAGAGGAAGAAAATGCTGTAAATTCATCCATCCTGCACAAGCACTTTATTGGTAAAGATTAAATGTTATTCACTTAGAATGTGTAATATAAATTTTTTTAAAAAGTTTCTCTATCATGACATCGATATTAAGTTTTTAACAGTTCTACGTGACTCAGTTTTTATAAATACTTAATTTTTATAATTTTAGCATGTACATTTTCAGTGTGAAGTACTGTTATAATGGTTAGCAAAGGGTTAACTAAATCCATTTGTTTTTTAGCTGGTTCTCTGTGTCCAATCAGATTGTTTTAGAAGGTGCTTTAAAAAGTATTTAAACATTGGCTGTGCATACAGACTTGTGTCTGATGAAGTTAACATTGTTTAACGAAAACGCTCACATCGATTTTATTGGATTTATTCAACATTAAAGTTTTGCTTTTATTCAACATTTTATGTGAGGATTTCCTTGGGACCCTTCCTGCCAGCTTCGTTTTTAACTTGGTTTGTTTTTTGCCTTTGACATTTTCCTCAATATATAGAATGCATCAAATGCAAGCTTACATAATGTTACAAAAGTTGTCACTAATACCAGCTTATTGTCTGCTATCATTTTATACATATTTATATTTTTGCAAATATTATTTTTCAAGAATGCTTTATAGCTCTGCAATAAATTATGCACTTATACATAAAATGTCATACGTCTGTAAATATTTCAGGCATCATCAACCTAAACAAATTGTGAAACAGCATTTCACATGCATAATCACCACAGAGGTCAGGAACGGGTCCTCAGACAAGTGGGTACTCTGTACCAGACAAAATGGGTTATTATATAACAATATTAGGGTTATATGTTAATAATTCTATTAATAACTTGTACCAGAGGTATACACAATGCTGAAAAACTTTGTATTAGTAGTTAGTGCTTAACTACGCTGCTTTGCATATATTTACTTTTGACTATTAAATATGCATACCATTCATTATTATGCAAATATCTCAAAAATACAGTGACATCTACAAAACTGCTTTGCAGCTAAATGAACACACCTGCATGAATAAAAGCTGCACTAATTATTGGGGTATCTTTTTCTACTATAGTTACTGAGATATTAATACTTGTTTGCATAATTATAATGGGGCACAGGAAAATAATTTTCTTGGGTGGCAAAAGCCAGGGTACATTTTTTGGCTAGGCTTGTATGGGCCCTAGGGCCGATAGCCTAGTACCTACCTATGAACCTATAAGTAAATTGGCATACTAATTGCTTGTTAAATATGAAAGCACTATGTCATGTCTGGCTGACATATTAATATCACCACTGTGAAGAGGTGCGTGTACTGAATAGCTTTTGCATATTAACTTTTTTGTAACTTTTATAGTTTTTTGAGCTACATACATTCCTTTACACGTAGGCTGCAAAACTGCATTTTCAGAATTTTACCTTCCGCAAAAGCTGTCCAGCATACCTCTCAACCTCTTAGTGCAAGAAATATGGACAACGCCTGAGAAAATGGGAGGACAAAGGCCCTAAAATAGGGACAGATTTTAAATATTGCTCTTATAAACTTAGAAGGTTGCTGGGGTTGCAGGGTTTGTGTCAACATAACATTTCTGAAGGATATGAAGTCTGAAACTCACATGTATCTCATTATTTAGCAACTTCAGTGTCCTCAGAGCATTCAAGTGATTTGCCAGAAAAACTACAAATTTTACAAGGAACAGACCAAAAATATGGAGCAAAAATCTGGACATTCTGTAAAAATCTGGACAGTTGACAGATAAGTTGTCCAGTCAAGAACTCTGCAGGTGTTAGGTGGTGTGAAATACCCCTCTGGCTAAGTGTTCATAGGTTGGTACTAGGCTATCAGCCCTAGGGCCTATACAAGCCTAGCCATAACAATTCCCTGGCTATTTCTTCCACATTATTTACTTAAAATGGTGTCTCTCCCTATACAACATCACCAGCCCACTTCTTAACAGAAAGGCCCAACTCATCATTTCTGTAAAACTTTATAAATACACAGTTTTACACTGTAACCCCCCAGTTATACTCAGGATATTATTATTACTACTACCTTAAGTATGAGAGGTTTACACCTCAGTTACGTTGCAGCATGTTTTCTTGAAACTCTCCTTTTTAAAATTACTCACCCTTAAGTGTTTTAAGTTTTGAAAAGAGGGGGTAACAGCAATTTCAGAGCAACTACTGTGCTCTGTTAGAATATTAATAAAGCAACCTCTCCGACACTATAAATGAGAAAATGCCAAGCCCAGAGTGTGCCTTGCAAAGAAACTGAGAGGAACAGAAGCAAAGGAACACCAGAGCTTCCCAAAGCAGCATAACAATATTAAAATGTCAGGAGCAACAAACCTTCAGCAATTCTTCCTACAAATGGATAACATTTCACAGTTCAACGTAAAACAGGTAAAAAAGCTGTGCTAAACACTACAAAAGTGTGGCAGTACCTGGCAGGTGAGATGCAGAGCCAGGTATTGTCACCTGGCAGAACAGATACTAATCATTCAGATGCTGTTTAAAGTCATGTTTCATATGCCCCCATAGAAACATGTGGACATCTGCCCAGCTTTTTGTTCATTTCTGTGTATGGCAATACCTATATCTTTTAGCCTGTATAATTTTGTATTATTTACTGCAGACTTTCTCCACTAGCATCTGCAGTAAACAGACTATATCCAGTACAACTTGTCAGCCAGCACAACAACATCAAAAAAATATGAATAAATAAATGTATCTAGGACATGTACTATAGTATTCAGCATTATTTATTCAAGCTTTGGTCTACGTCCTTCTGCACAGAACCACAGCAACTTTATCTGGGGTCCAGTGCAGTTCCCTGATCTGGAACCTCCTCAACTTCAAGTCGAGGACAAAAAAAAAAAATTCTTCACTTAAACTATGACTAACCACTCACTATAGAAGTGCTTCAGTGCTTCAGCCATGACCACAAACATACTATCATCATTCATTTCTGAATTACTGTACTATACAACCATCCTACTGGCGTCTACCAATGACACCCCCTAACACTTTGCACAAGCGGTAGCAGCTCCCGTCCATCCACCCTAGCTAAACCCTCTCTTTTGCAATAAGCAAAGAAAAACATAATCCAGTGGCACTGCTATGATATACTTTTTTCAATTACCTGTCAGAACGTGTGTATATAAAACAAAACATTTTGATACAACCATGAACAGAATTTAAAATGTGAAAAAAAATAATTAAAATATAAGCAAGCTGCTTTATATAATTTCCACTGCTAGCAAGTCATTCATTACCTTCAATGTTTCTACATTTCAACTGCAAAGCCCAAACTGCACATTGTAAAATAAACACTCAAAAGCACAGATGAAAAGCATACTTACTGTTAGAAAACCAGTAGTTGCCGGCTTTCCCAATTCTGAGTTAGATGACGCTGCTTCCACAGTTGTCGATGCAGAATTTTTAATGTAGTTGTTTTTCTTCCCATCACTCTACTCCTCTGATCTTGAGCTCTAAGTTGACAGACTTTGTAATGGAAGTAGCCATAACATCAGTTTTAATGCAGGCAAGGTCTGATTCAGTTTCAGTCAGAATTCCTGTTTCTTCAATATTAAGTTGTCGGAAGTTTCTCTTCTGTGTCATGAAGAAAGCGATACAGTTTTGCAGACTCTTGTGTAATGTGTCATCGCAAACTATAAGCATCTACCTAGGAAACAAGACAGAAAAAGCCAAGTTGAATGACTGTACGTAACAATATCAGCTGTGTCCATGCATTTACATAACAGAATGAGAGAAGGCCAATCCACAGGTACAAAGGCAGGACATCTGTCTATAATACTGGTGACCATGGACCTAGTCTGAGACCACAAGTATGATTAACTGCAAGAGATGGAAAACCACTTAGGATGCTCCCCATCTCAATGCGTGAAAAGGGATACCTAGTACAAGGAAAAAGGTATTGCAGTCAGCTGGCCATGGTTTTAGGTATGTAAAGCTGGGAACAGAGGTAGGGAAAAAAGAAAAGAGAGGTCAAAGGTCCAAGAATGTTTGATGGGTTTATCTCTAGCCACTCATTGCCTGCTATAGAGCCCATATGGTAACTGCTCAGCAGGACAAAGGCTGGGAGAAACATGTTGGTTGAGCTATAACTTGTATCAGGTCAGCAGAGGAAGGTAACACCAGTCACATCAGATTCACAGGTATATACTAGGCATACACTCTAGATGACCACTGAGAAGTGTTGCCAGCATAAACCCAACATACTATTAAGTACTACCTGCCCTAAAGAAGGACAGCTATATTAAACACCCTGGGGGGAAATTATGAATTACCCACTCACTCACTGAGACTGGTGTAATGTATTGCTCTGTTTGATAAGTACGGGAAATTTGTTTCATAAAATTCATTAGGAAACTGTCACACCAGCAGGGTTTATTTGGGTGCTGATGAAGGTTAAGGACTATGATGCAAGTGTTTGTGATGCCACTAGACCTGTATAGCTAAATGAAATCAAACAGAGCACAGACTTTCATGGCATGGAAGGCTAAACAAATCCCATCATAAAGGAACCTGTATGAGATGGAATATACTTAGAGGGCTTTTACTCTATCAGGGTAACTTTGGGATCTTACTCCAGTATTTTTCTTTGTTAGATTCTATGGGGGCCTTCATAGTTGGGCAGTATCTGTAGTGATATACAGGAGGGAAGATAATTCAGTAATATGTCTGATGAGGAATCCAGAAAAAGAATTATGACTTCCTTATTGCTAAAGAAAAAATATGAATATTAACTGCACAAGACATAATGATTTCCTGATTATGACTGAAATATGGCAGTCCAAAGACAGTTTATCATCAATGAAGATACATAGATCTCTGATAAATGTTAATTTTTAGGGAAGGGGTATTGATAAGGTATGAACTAAGTACAGCTTTACTCCCCCCCCCAAACAAAGCCAAAGTACATTTTTTTATTTTACGCTTAAACCCACGGTCAGTGGAAAACAGTAGCAACATCATTCAGTAGCATCCAGATTTATGTCATCAGTAACGTTAGCCAGCCATAGCCCTTTGACATTCACCTTCATATCAGAAAAGGTGTAAGTCAAAGAGGTGAGGACCAAGGGCACTTCCCTCTGGGACACCACTAGCAACATTCTTTTACTCTACTTTGAGCATTCTTTTATGTGCAAGAGACGGGATGGAATTTACCTTATTTGCAGTGGGGCTGCCTTATGTAGTGGTACCACTAAGGATGTTCCTCACATGTCTGGTATATGTTTAGTGGAGAGGAAGGTTCATAAGGGGCTGAGCTATATTTGACACTGACAAGGAGGTACCCAAATACATTCCGTGGAACCATGGAGGCAGTATTCTTAGTTTTCGACGATGCTTGCAAGTTCTTATCAGGTGAGATTTGAGTAGTATAGATTAGAACAGAGTGTTAGGACATAGAGGCAGTAGACAGGATAAACTGAAGCAGAATTTGTTAACTAGGGTGTTGGATATTGCCTCATGATCGTAATAACTGGTACCATTAGATACCATCACCAACCAGTACCATGATCGTAATAACTGGTACCATTAGATACCAGCAACAGCCCGTACCAAGTTACTTCAGAGTTTCCTGAAACAGTTAAAGAAAGTTTTGTGGTTGTTTAATCGTAAAGCCAGCTTTGAACTCATAAGCAGACTTTCACATTTTTATGATGCACCTGAAACTTCTAACCTATTTTTGCTGAAGGTAAGACGCTTACTTCTACCTAGCAGGGAGATTTTTTTCTCATCTTATGCAATTTATGTGACAGTTCTGCCACAAAGGTTTATACCTAAAATTCCCAACATATTTACAACATTAAAGGGCAGATGCCTCTATGTAGTTGTTTAGGTACTGTAAGAGTAAAACTCAAAGAAATATGTTCCTTCTGCAAGGGTTCGGTTTGGAATGATCCAGAATAAGTTCCTTTTGCAAGGGGTTCAGTATGGAATGATCCAGAATAAGTTCCTTTTGCAAGGGGTTCAGTATGGAATGATCCATTTTTAAACTTCATTAGATCATCAGAAAGCAATAAGCAAAGGTGAAGGGAACTGGCAATCATGAAGGCGAAGAAGCATTACAATTATCTACTGTTGGTCGTGTAGGTTTGCCAGCAAGATACTTCAATGTTTTATTAAAGCCCACCACTAACCCATTTGTTTGGGGGTGGTACACTGAAATAAATGTGTTACTTTATAACACTGGCAGAGATGGTGCACTTATATGGACAGAGTTCCATGGCCAGTAGGTATATCTTAGGGAATCTTACACCGCAGAAAACTGACACTAGTTCTCTGGTTACTGCCCTAGCATCGGCTTTTAGGAAACTTATTAGCATAGTCAATCACCAGAATGTACTGATAGCCCTTACAAGATTTTACCAATGGATTTATAAGATGCATGACTATACGCTCAAACGGGACTTAAACAACAGGCATAGATATCAGTGGAGTTCCAAACGCAGGACACAGTGCTGCCTACTGACATTCCTGGACTTCTGAACACAGGACACAGTGCTGTCTACTGACATTCTGAGCAAGCTGTAGAAAAGTTCAGTCACTTCCATTACCAGGCCAATATAATCTTGCAAAACGTCTAACTTAGGTTTTGTCAATCCTCAGGTCTCTTCTTAAAATGTGTGCCAACTGCATTACAAGTATTCTAAAAATACGGTAACTAAATCCTGGTACAGTATTCATTCTTTTTTTAAACCTCATACAGCAGGTCATTCTAAACTAGGAATTTGGGTATGGGATGGTGCTAATCCGCTCATCTTTTACTCCTTCTGTTCTGGCTATAATTTCCTCTGACCCGGTTTAATGTATCATCTTCTGACTTGTTTTCTTAAGATGTTCTTATCTACAAATCAGCTGAGTCAGGAATACTTCTGTGAACACTTTGATGTGAAGTGGAGGGTATCTCATCACCTGCAAATACAGGTAAAGGGATTTTTTTTCTAAACCGAGGGGGATTCATAAAAGTTGCCACAATGTGCAGGCTATATCTATAATTAGTCTAAAATTTCTGCATGTATAGACAACAGAAACAATGTGGTAGAGATGTTCTTGAATACAGACTGTGTACACTTAGTGTAGGTATTCATGAATCCAGCCCAACACACATTCAAAATATGTTACGTATAATAGGTGGGAACAACAGCTTTTTTGATTTTGGCTTGCTGCCTATATTATTCTGTAACATGAATGGCCTTACAGGTACAGATAAAAAGGAAAGAGTACTGAATTATATTAAGAAATGTAGAGTGCAAACAGTAGTATGGCAGGTGACAGATTTGGAAAGAAATATGCATGTGAATTTGACACAGAGAGAATTTCAGAATGGATATTCAGCAGAATATCTGGAACAGAACAAGACAGTAGTAATTTTACAAATTGTTCCAGAGGATTCAATACTGATAGAGGAGGAAAAAAAAAAGACAAACATACTAGATTTGTGGTAGTAAGGGGATATTGGCAAGGAAAGCAAATTACAATGGCATGTATTTATATTCCACCAAAAAATGCTATCATGGAGCTTCAGAAACTTTGTGAAAAATAATCAGCTTTCAGCAGGGAATATTATTTATAAGTGGGGACTGGAATTTAATTTGTAATAGTGAGGATATATCAGGGGCACCTAGAAAGGACAATATAACAAAAGAGGATAGATTTCTGAAGACATTTCTGAAAATATCTGGTGCAGAAGATGAAATTCAGTAGTAAGAACTCGGACAGAATTTTCATTATTCCCCAAGGTACAATAACTGGGCTAGACTAGACAGAAATTTCACAGGACCATGTGCATTTAACTGAAAGCTTTGACACACATCCAGTAACTATTTCTGAACATACACCAAAACAAACATAAGATACAAATGCAGGGTAATGAAGCAAAAATAAGACAGTGGTACTTTCCTGTCTGTTAAAAAGAGAGGAAGTTAAAGAATGGGTAGTGGAAACTATTCCAGAGTTATCAGGGAAGATAGAAATATCTTTAGAAGTAATAGTTACTGACTGGAATAAAATTAAAATAGAGTTTAAAAATAGGAGCGAAGTAAAAGAGAAAGAGATATGGTTAAGAATTAATAGAAGTTACTTATATGGGCTGACAAAGGTTTAAGTATTGCAAAATGAAGGGACTCACACAGAACAAGAGGAGGAGCAAATGCAGACTGCTAAAGTAAAAATAAAAGAGAGTATCTGGATAATATGCATGAATTTAAAAAGACTACAGTCAAGCAACTATTTTTTGACAACTCCAGAGCAGAAAAGCTTTCAGCATAATGAATTAAGCAACAGAACACTGAAAGGGTTGTTGCCAAACCTAAAGAACCTACAACAAGAAAAATAAAGAGATCCTATGAAGGTTTTAGAGATACTCCAGAAAATGTATGAAAATCTGTATAAAGCAGAGAAATTTAAAACTCCAGAAACAGTACAAATGGAAACATTTATGGAAGACTTAACTATGCCAAGGTTAAAGGTAGACGCGGCTCAACAACTAACAGTTAAGATAGGAGGCGATTGGATAAAATGAGAAAGTCTCCAGGAACAGATAGTATTCCTGTGGATGTCTGGAAATTAGGAGGGAAGAAGAGAAAGCTGTGGTGGCTGCGTTACCTAAATATATCAAGGACTCTTCAGACCCAGTTTCATATAGATCCATTTCAATTTTAAACCACAACTAAGGTGTTTAGGTCTATACCAGTTAAAAGAATGGCAAAGGGGTTGACAAAATTGATGCATATAGATCAGTGCGGTTTTGTGGAGGGGAGGCAAACACTTGACAACATTAACAGAACAATGATGATCCAGAGGGAAGCAGAATGTAAGAAAATACCTCTGTTGTTGGTGGGTCTTGATGGAGAGAAAGTATTCGATAGATTAAGCTGGGATTTTATGAGTAGGCATTGGAAGCACTTGTATTCCCTGCTAAAATAATAAGCTTAATTAGAAGGATATATGAAGGATTGGAAGCAAGAATTAAAATAGGAGGGTTCCTTTCGGATAAGCTGTGTTTGAACATAGAAACCAAGCAGGGGTATCCTCTTTCCCTTTTGTTATTTGGTTTAAATTTAGAGCCACTGGAAAAGAAAATAATGGAGTCAGAAATATATTGATATAACTGGTATGGTAATCAAAGTTGGCTTGATTTGCAGGTAATATTATCTTGTACCTGATAAATCCAGAAAAGGACATCTAAGTGTTGTGGAACATTTTCAGACAGTTTAATATAAAATGAATGAAGATAAAACAAAGGCTGTAGCTGTAAATTATTTACCCACACATGAACTTGTTCGGCAATACCCATATTTATTGGGACAGAATAAGAAGTATTCCGGAGCGTGGATTAAAAATAATTCTGTTATGGCAGCTAATGATATGTGGGAAAAGACTAAACAAAAGACGATACAAAAACTCAGAAACTGGAAACTCTTACTTATGGATATGGATAGTGATATATAAGCAGTGAAAATGTTTTTAGTCCCTTTAGTCTTGTATTAGTGTCAGGCATACTTTTATTAACCTGAGGAGAAGCTGTGTACAATAATTAATAAAGAATTGAAGGAATTTATCAGGGAAGGAAGAGGGCAAGATATAAGCGGGATAAGTTGATCCTTCTAATACAACTTAGTGGTTCAGTTTTACCTGATTTGAAGGGATATTTTAGAACTTCACAGTTAAAGCTCATATACATAACACAAGCAAAAAGTTATAATTCAAAGTGAAAAGGAATGATCATGAATCAAGGGGGAAGTTCAAAAGAGAGAGCATAGCATTTTGGATGCAGATCCTTAAGGAGAATAACAATCACCATACAAAGTATTACATTCATAAAGTAGCAGAACGTATCCTAAGCACAAGAATGGAGAAAAGAGATTTTGCCAATAGGGACGACTGCAAGTAGAGATACAGAACACAGGCAAGTGGGAAATGGAATTATCTGAAGAAACCCAGGAACCAAGACATTGGGAGCAAATAACTCAAGCAGGAAAGGTAACAGAGTGGGTTGAGGCCAAGAAGACATTTGGATTACAGACTAGAGACTGCCTTCCCTATCAGGGCTTGATTTCAAAGTACAGGCAATGGGAAAGGGATGAAGAATTTTTAAGTGAAAGACCTGGTAAACTTTTAGTTGACTCTACAACAGAAGCAGCTGTTAAAAAAAGCGGATACTTAGTAGTGCATATAAAATATTACATGATAACTCCAAATAAAACAAGAGGAGTTTAAAAAAGATTGGGAAATGGGACTGGAAAAGCAATTTACAGGAAAACAGTGGGAAGATATATGGCTCCCAAGTATGCAACCAAGTTCAGAAGATTAAGGATGTTTGCTTGGAAGTGTTTGCATAGGTATCTTTATACCCTAAGCAGACTTCAGAGAATTCTTCTCAGGTAGATAGCAAATGCTGGAGGTGTGAGGAAAAAGAAAGAGGTAATTGGGAACATATGTTCTTGAAGAGTAATGAGTTGGCATATTTTAAGAATTCCCGACATAGTACCTAGAAATATTGGGTAAGCAAAGGGCTGAAAGTAATCTTTTAAGTTGGGATACAGGATTTGCATTTTCCAGATATAGTAAAGCTTTGGGTGGCGCAGTGGTGCAGCAGTTAGCACTGCCACACACAGCAAGAGGTTTTCCAGTTCGATTCTTGGCTCGGGTGCCTACTGTCTGCAGTCTGCATGTCCTCCATGTGTTTGTGTGGGTTTCCTCCGGGTGCTCCTGTATCCTCCCACATTTCTAAGACATGCTGCAGGTGGACTGGACATTCTAAATTGGCTCTAGGTGCGAGTATGTATGGATGTATGTGTGTGTGCCTTCTGAGGAAGGTTGGGCGCCAGGCTGGCAACTTGATACCATACAACTCTACTGCCAGTCATTTTGCAGACCAATGATCGGCTGTGGTGGCCCCTAATGGGAGCAGCCAAAAGTAGAAGAAGAAGACACAGCAAAGCCTTATAGAGTTTAATTCTGGTGGCTGCCAAAATAGTATTTACTAGAAAATGGAAATTAAAGTCTACACCAACTGTGTTTGAGGTATTAAATATGAGATAAAAGAACAGGAAGAAGGATCTTTAGGAAAAAAGGAAGAAGAAATTACATAGAAGTAAATGGAAATTGTGGGAACAATGCATGCATAACAATGTTCAGGAGAAGGAGGAGTGAGGTTAAGGGAAGGCGGGAATTCAGCAATTTTTGTAATGCTGGACTGATGACAGAAGCAAAAAAAATATGTGATGTGTATGGTATTTAAGTGGAAAAATGTTAAAACTGTTTACTTTTACGTTAGTGTACATTTGCCTGTGTGTTAAGTGATAATTTAATAAAGGTGTTTAAAAAATAGAAGTACAGGTACAAGTTACCCTTAAGACAAAAGAGGTAGACACTAAGACCCCTGTATCTGTACTAGAAGCAGTACCTCCTATTGCAACACAGACTTACCTTAAGGAAACTCTGAAGTGGGCTGCCCTTCAGATACTCTGGACAAACTTCAAGTTACAAAGGGAGGAGAACATGTTGAGCAGTACAAGGGAAAATACAAAGTTGTAGGGAAGCAGGTACGAAAAAGTTCTCTCTTACCTATCTTTAGGGTTACAAAATGATTTACTGAACTAAGTAAAGATAGAAATGAAACATGTCAGCCATTGTTTCCAAACCCTTCAGAAACAAAGTAATGTTGTTAAAATGTAATTATACACAAGGAGGAAATATTAAATGTAAATGGCGAAAAGCATGGATCCTAGCAAAGTTTACTGACCAGACACAAAAAACGAAGTTGAAATATTTTGAGCTGCATGCTCTGAATGACAAAGATAGCTTCTTACCCAATACCTGTCACAGAGGTGCCATGTGAACATACTGTTGTGGACATTGTAGTGCCACTGGTAAAATCCAGAAATGGATTTGAATACATCTTGGTTATTTTGAGCACTGCAGTTAAGTACCCTGAAGCTAGTCCTCTATTTAAGGTTAATGCTAAATATACAGCTAGGAAGTAAGTTTTATCATTTCCAAAGAAAGAGTACATAATGAAATTCTCAATGGCCAGGGAACTCCCAATTTGTATCTAGAATAATACATCAACTGTGCCACTGCTTTATGGTTTAACAATTAAGTCCCGTGTACCATCCTTAGATAGATGAGTCAGTGGAGTATTTCTACCAACCTTTACAATTCACACAAAGAAAAGTTACCAAGGAATATGGAAAAAACGGGGACCAGTCAACATTATCTACCTCCTGCTTCCTATTACAGATGTTTCAAAAGCCTTTGAGTTATTCTTCGGCAGTCACCCTCACACACTCAGATGTTGCCAGAGAAACATGAGCAGAAGAGAAAACTCCATTTAAAAAGTGTCATACAAAACTATGCTAATTTACATGACAAGATGACCACCATACAGGAACCTGTGGAAGCTACATGACAAGGAGAGCACAGCAGAAATACAAGGACCTGGCAATTCAAAGCCGGAGATCAGGTGTTAGTTTTGTCCCCTTCTGTAGACACATTTTGTTTAAACAGTGGGGTCCACTTGAAATAGTTGAATAATTCAATTTGTAGACTTCAGGGTTAGGCAGATTAGTGAGAGTAGGACAAAAGAGATGTTCAAAAAAATCAACATTTTGAGACTATGGAAAAAAATACAGACTTCTGCCGTTAGCTTACTTTCAGAATGCCACGAAGTGATGGAGAAAAAAGTACTTCTGTAGCTGCATAACTCTACAGATAGGCTCTCCTCTTGAAAGTTTTTCTTCTTATTTTTGGACAGTGTAGTTAGTCTTTCATATTTTATACTCTTTCATAATAACTTCCCTTATTTCATGATTCACCTTTAGTACTTGGAAGGTATGTACTGTGTCTAATTACATTCTAACATTCAAAAAAATAATTAGTTACTACAAAAGACACTGAGAACAAATCCTTCACATATTTAAGGTATGGCATTCACTGCATAAGATGTGCAGATCTGTGGCTGAATTCCAAAAGGATTCCGTATAGTATAGTGTATACCCTCTGCAATCATGCAATGCTACCCCAAGCTCAAATTACAACTTCATCTAAGAGGTATGACAATATACTGGGGCAGGGTGTACAGTACCTCATGAAATCTAGGCACTAAATATAATGGACTCCTGCTCATTACCCATTCCTGTCATAGTGCAATCTCTGCCAAGATCCTGTCAGATCTGCCCAGTCCCACTGAATCCATTTGGTGTACCAGCTCTACTTGTAGGACATCACTGGTACTGCAGGCATTGATTTTGCTTGCAGTACCAGTGCTGTCATGCATGTGGAGCTGTACAGCTTGAACACATGTGCTTCGTGGCAGCACCTTTAAGACAGGTATGAGAATGTATGTTAGAGATGCACCACGGCTGGCATGCATGCATTCTCACTGTTTTCACAACAGGACAGGTATGTGGGAGCCTTACTGTAAGGGTTCAAAGGGTTTGTGAAAGTTAACTCTACGAGTTATCCTCACCGAATATCTGGGATGACTCCCAAACACATACTATAGCGCATGCTGGTCGGATAATGGTTAAGGTGTTTGCCTTACAAAGTACTTCTGTAGCTGCATAACTCTACAGATAGGCTCTCCTCTTGAAAGTTTTTCTCTTGAAAGTTTTTCTTCTTAGTTTTGGACAGTGTACTTAGTCTTTCATATTTTATACTCTTTCATAATAACTTTATACTCTTTCATAATAACACAACTGGCTAAAGGACAGAACCCACAGGGTTAGAGTTGCTGGAGTCATGTCAGACTCCAAGCCGGTTACAAGTGGTGTCCCACAGGGCTCAGTCCTTGGCCCCCTATTGTTCGGCATCTACTTCTCAGAAGTACAGGCAAACATAGGAGGACTATGGCTGACAAAGTTTGTGGATGACTGCAAACTGGGTGCCATAGTGGATAGTACATCGGACAAAGACATCCTTCAGAGGGGTCTCATGGAAACTGATAGCTGGTGCCAGAGCCATGGCCGGAAGTTAAACGCGCAACAAGGTAACCCCGTTTTAGGAATCAGTACGGCCTGTCGTTGACAAACTCACGTTCTAAAGTGGTTAAAGACCTTCTACAATTGCTTACCATATAGATG
>NC_056744.1:1706729778-1706747249 GCF_019279795.1 Protopterus annectens
AAAAAGAAACCTGGTCCCCTCCCCCCGGCAAAAGGTACAAAAAAAAAAATTTGAAACCCGCAGTCCCATTGGGGGGGGTCCATGCTGGTGTGAGCGACCTGGGACGTACCTCCCTGGACTACATGAAAAGAGACATAGAAGGGCTCTCTGATTATGTAGCCCAGGCAGGTATGACCCTAACCCTGAGCAGTATCCTTCCTTCACCAAGAATGATGCCACAATATAGAGACAAGATGATCAGCTTTAACAATTGGCTTAATGTCTGGTGTCATTCAAAGGGATCAGTGTCTGTCTGCCTGGGATGACATGCTTGACAAGCCACGCTGTTTCGCAAGGGCGGCTTGCACCTGTCACCCTGGGATTCGGATATTGGCTAAGGCTCTTGCCACCCCCATAGTGCCTTTTTAGGCAAGGCTCAAATTCTAAACCTACCACCCTAGAAAACAAAATGGGAAGAAATTGAGGGTAATGCTGCTCATTGCCAGAAGTCTAAATCTCAAAATGCACGCACTCGAGGCCCTTCTCAGTATGGAGAACATCGATGTCTGTGCTGTAACTGAAACCTGGTTCAAGGCTCCTGAGAGCACCCCGGCACTATTAGGTTTTACCTCATATCATGCGTTCCGGCCCCAAAACCCGGACCACTCCACAAAAAGGAGGGGGTGTATCCATATTCATAAAGGATACTCACACCTCCAGGTTGGTGGCAACGCATGAAGCTTTGGAAACCATCCAGGTGCAACTAACCATAGGCAAAACTGCTCTACAAATTGTAGCATGCTACAGGCCACCCTCTCAAACTCAGGAACCCCACACAGCCTTCCTGAAGACACTGGAGGGTATAAATGTATCTCCAAACACCATCATATTGGGAGACTTCAACTACCCGAATATAGACTGGGAACATTACTCAAGCCCTAACTTTCTAGCCCAACGGTTCCTGGAGTTCATAAATTCAAATGCCATGGAACAGCTAGTCACTGTTCCCACGAGGAGAAAATATACTAGATCTCATTGTCACAAACATGGGGACAAAATGCTCCACACGGAAGTATATCCCTCATTGGTGAGATCTGCTCATAAACTAATCTCACTGGAAATCCACATCCGCCCCACCCCAAACAAAAAGACCATAGTGAAGAACTTCTCTAAAGCAAACTTCACACTACTCAAGACTGGTGTGGTATCCTTCAAGGCCCTGAGTCAGAGGAAACCACAACCCAAGGTGCGGAAGCCCTTACAAATGCCTTCTATGAACACCTCCAGGACTGCATGGATCAGGCAATCGCAAATAAAACCAAGACTCTTTCCACAAAGGGCAAGCGTCCAGTCTGGTGGACCCCAGCCATTAACAAACTTTACAATAAGAGGAGAAAGCTATTACATGATAGAACAAAATCCATAAAAGGGAAGTCACCCTGATCATTATTAGTAAAAAATACGAGCACTCATAAAATCAACTAAGGCCAATTTTGAGAGAAAAATTGCCATGGATTCAAGGACAATCATAAGGCCTTTTCAGCTATGTTAGGAACCTGGGTGGAAACTCACAGATATGCTCAGAATTAGTCCAAAATGATACAAAATCACTGAACCCACAGACATTGCCAACATACTGGCAGACAGGTTCAGTGCAAACTTCACCCCTCTCCCCTAAAGGAGAGATAACTATCCCAGCAGTGTAGCCTCCCGGACATCTCAAATCGCAGGTGAAAGCTGCTCTCTCTAAAGCTAAAAACACAGCATCAATGGGACGGATGGTGTCCCGGCTGTGTGCTACGAGCTAAATGAGGAATTAAACCGCACATAAGGCAGCTGTTTAATCTCAGCCTTACCACAGGATACGTGCCCAAGGGTGGCGTGCGGCAACTGTGGTCCCACTCCACAAAGGTGGCCTCTACGGACCCTGGTAATTACCGCCCCATAAGCTTAACAAGTCTAGTCTGCAAAGCTATGGAGAGGATCATAATGGAGCTCATAAACAAAGATATAGGGGACTTGCAGACATTGGACCCGACCCAGTTTAGCTTTGTCAAGGGAAGATCATGCCTTTTGAACTTGGTGGACTTCTTGAAATAGTCACCAAGGCCATTGATGAGGAAGGCAGTCCATACAGCCTACCTTGACCTTGCAAGGCTTTCGACACAATACCCCACTCGGGTATTGTAGAAAAACTACCAGCTTAAATGTAAACCCATATGTCACAAGATGGGTTGCAAACTGGCTTAAGGACAGAACCCACAGGGTTAGAGTTGCTGGCGCTGTGTCAGACTCCAAGCGGTCACAAGTGGTGTCCCACAAGGCTCGGTCCTTGGCCCCCTATTGTTTGGCATCTACTTCTCAGAAGTACAGGCCAACATGGGAGGACTTTGGCTGACAAAGTTTGCAGATGACTGCAAACTGGGCGCCATAGTGGAAAGTGCATCGGACACGGATATCCTTCAGAAGGGACTCACGGAAACAGATAGCTGGTGCCAGAGCCATGGCCTGAAGTTAAACGCCAAAATGTATAGTCATACCCTCGGGAAAAACAAGGTAACCCCAAGCTACCATATAGGTGGCAATCCACTAAGCACAGAAGAGGTTATCAGGGACCTGGGGACCCAGGTTGACAGTGGCCTTTCTTTTGACACTCACATTGCTAAAGTGGTTAGAAAGACCTTCTACATTGCCCACCTGATCATGAAGGGATTCACATCCAGATCTAGTGAGGTCATTGTTCCCCTGTACTCTTCACTTATCAGACCAATAATCGAGTACAATGCCCCATTCGGGATGTATCTCACCCGACATCTGCAGCAATTGGAGAGACCCCAAAAGTTCCTCACCAAAAGGATAAAGGGACTCCAAAATCTGTCATATGCTGCCAGATTGAAGAAACTCAGCTCTATTCAGTCGCATACCGTCTGCTCAGAGGTGACATGTGCCTGACATACAAGGCCATGTCCAACCGGAATTAATGGACATGCTCCACCTCAAAATCCAAATCCACCAAAACCACTAGAGCAAGCGACTTAAACCTTATACGGATATAAATAGGACATGCTGGAGGGATAGATTTATCACTCAGAGACTCCCTATGCTGTGGAATAAAATCCCGGTCCATGTGAGGCAGAGCACCTCGCTGACTCTGTTCAAGAGAAATCTAGACCTGTGGATGGGAGATCGTAGGTTTACCCCGGGAATCATCTCTGGGTCACTGCTGGACAGAGGCACAACAAACTAATGGGCACAGTATTTTTTCATATAAGGGGTGGCGTAAGCCACAATAATTTGAGCTAGGCTTATAAATGCCTTAGGGCAGATAGCCTAGTATAAACCTATGAACCTATGAACCTATGTGGCCACCCCCAATGACAGAAAATATTTTTCCATAAGGCTTCTGCTGTTGCCATTGCTGTCATGGTTTTGGCAGGAATTGCTTCTACCCATTTTGAACATCCATTACTACCAGTAGGTATCTGTAACCTCCCTTTGTTGTTGGCAAAGGACCTGCATAATCTATCTGGACTGCATACCAAGGGCCATCCGCTGGCTGTACCCGATGTAACTGAGGCTTTTTGCTTTTAGCATTTACCTGCAAACAGATTAGACATTCTTCTACAATCAGCCTACAGGCCGTTTTTTTTTTTTTTTTTTTTTATTTGTGTTACAGTATTTTTCGATTAGACATTCTTCTACAATCAGCCTACAGACCGTTTTTTTTTTTTTGTGTTACAGTATTTTTCTTTTACAATCACCCATAGCATATCAGCTCCACCATGTCCCAGTATTTGGTGATCTAATTTGACCAACTGACATGCTAACTGATATGGCACATAAGGCAACCATAACCCTTTTGTAGTGGGATATACACAATATTCCTTTGGTGGTACTCCTGCAGTCATGCATTGGTCTGTTTCTTATTTTAAACCTTGCTTTCTCTGGATATTTATGAGACCTTCCTTAATTGTTTGTCTAGCTCTTTTAGGGCAATAACTTCTGTATTAATGTACGCATACCATGAAAGTTTTTCCCCACTTTGTGCTGCTTGTTTTGCTAATGAGTCAGCTAATGCATTTAATCTGAAAGTTTCACTTGTTGGTTTTTGGTGTGCTTTACTTTTAAAATGCTGTACTGTCCTTGTTGATTTGACATTGTTATGATTTTATGTATGTCTTTTAATACTTTGGCATGGCATAATGGTTTGCTACACTGTCTACAAATACTCGCCTTATCCAAGTGTCCATATGCATTCTTAAAGAATTTACTACATAAACACTGTCTGAGAAAATATTAACAGGATTATAATACCTTAGCACATACAGTACTGCCTCCAATTCAGCTCTTTGAGTTGGCATATGCCCTGGTAACTTGATTAGTTCAGGAGAACCCATCTGTGGATTTTCCAGAACTACAGAAAATCCTGCCCAGTATTTGCCTTTGTCCCAATACTGTGCTCCATCTATAAAGACGGATGGTTTAAAGTGGTCAAAATCAGATGCCAGAAATTGCATGTCTGGTGACATTATTTTTTCTAGGCAGTTATGCTGTTTTCCTTCATATCCCATGTGATTTGACAATATTTGTCCCCGTCTGAATTGTGACAGTCTTCATTCCAAACAATGTCATCCATTTCACAGACTGCCTGACTAATACCATCTGTGATTTTAATCATTTCAAAATTATCTACTAGAGCTTTTACTGCTTGGTGTGGTGTTTGCACTATAATACTGGAAACAGTCAAATACTCAGTTTGCCTGATACCCCAGTAAATGGCCAATAACTGCTGTATGCAAGCGTGGTAGCCCAATTCCACTGGCGTCATCTTTCTACTACAAAAAGTAACTGGACATAATGTTTTTTTCCATTTTGTTGTCGCCACCATGTGGCCATTCTTGCAATAGTACCACAGATAATGTTTTTTTTCTTACTGCTGCCTGTAGCACAAATGGCGACTCTGGTGTGGGTACTATTAATTCTGTAGCTTGTGTTAATTTTACCTTCATTTATGAAAATGCCTCATCCTCATGGGAACCCCACTCTAAAAAGGTGGAGCTCTTCTGTTCTTGTAACATTTTGTAAAGAGGAGCAACCACTCCCTATCGTAATTCATGATTCCCATGAATTTATGTAGATCTGCTATAGTCAATGGATTTTTCATTTGTAAATAGCCTTGTACACACATAGGGCAAGGAGGCCTTCCTGATGGTTTTATAACAGTACCTAGAAACTTGGCTTCTTGAGACATAAACTGAATATTTTCACTTTTAACCTTAAACCCTGCCTGCTGTAAAGTATAAAAACCTTTTTAAAGAAGCTCCTCTACTGTCTCAGACTAGATTAATATGTCATCGATGTAATGTAATACTGAATCATCCTTTTCTAGATGTTGCAGGATAGATCTTACTGTCTGGTGAAAGATAACTGGACTGTTTTGAAATCCTTGAGGTAATCTTATCATGACATATTGCTGATTTTTAAATGTAAGGGCAAATCGTTGCCAGTCCTTTTTTCTGAGTAGTACTGCAAAGAAGCCATTTGCTAAATCTGTTACTGTAAACGACTTACTTTGTGGCTTAATATGTGCAAGCAACTCCTGGAATCAAATGTGCTCTAGGAGTAGTATATTGATTAACCTTCTGTAAATCAATAATAAGATGATAACTCCCATCTTTTTTCTTGACTGGCCAGATTGGTGAATTTGTGGAACTGTTGCCTTACATTTCCATATGTTCTTCTGCCTCCTTAGGAATGGGATATTGTTTTTGAAATGGAGGTATATAATCCTGATCACTACCCACCCCTACTGGCAGTTCTAGTTTTCCACAATTTTCCACAATCACTGGGACCCTTGGACCACAGATTTGGGAATTGCTGATGTAAATGCTGCCACACATCACCACTGTCCATATTCACATATCCTGTTGGCTGGCCATGTTTTTCAGGAAGAGAGACTGCACAGCATCCTGCACTTTTTTCTCCCTCTCCTTTTTTCCTGTCTCCTATCCACAAAATACTGTTAGGCAAGTCAATTATATGCAAGGTCCTAGAATGTCCATACCGATAATGGTAGTTGAGCAGGGTGGATCATTAAAATGCACCTTTCCGTGTCTGTCCTTCTTGGTTAAATTTTATGTCTACATCTTGGGTACTCACTGCATAGCATCCTATGCCATTAAATGCTTAATTATAAACCTTTTTTATAGGATTTACAGGCAACTGTCTATTTGTGGTGGATTCTGTTGTTCCTGTGTCTAATAAGACATTTTTCCATAGTGACCCCTCTACCCAGACATTAATCAGTGGTCATCCCTCTTGACCCCTTTTAAAAGTAGTCAAGAAAGATACCAGAGATGGGGGGGCACACCCCTGTTGTAAGGAGATCCTCCCCTTTATTGTCAAAAGCAATAAGACACACTGCATGTTCTTGCCTGTGATCTTCCACTGTGTCTGAGTGATCTACATATTTAGGTTTTTCAATCTCTTTTCATAACTGCTACCTAGCCATCCCTTCTTCCTGCTCTGCCAAATGTTTTGGATTTACAGGTGAAGCTGCTTGAAAAATCTATGGGGCATACATCCCCTTTTTGTGTGTATTGGTGGCCCTTATAACTGTATTTACCAATATTGTAAGGGCTCTGTGCATAGACCTGTTTTTTTCAGATTTTTGGTTCTGTTTTTTTGGAAACACACCCTGTTCTTTCTTCTTTTTATGCCAAGCTTTGTAAGCATCACAATTTTGTTTAACTTGCCCTTTTTTCTTACAGAAAAAACATGTTGGTACATTGTGTCCATTACCTATACCGATCCTAGTGCTACAGACAAAAGAACAGGAGCTGGTGGTGCAGATGCAGCTCTACCTGCTGGTGGTTCACACAACTGTTGCCTTCCCCGGTATTTAACTTCTCCAATTACCTCAAATCTCACTACCCTCCCCTAATGCAAAGATATGGTGTGAGTATAATGTCCCATCATCAGCCATAGTCTGTCCCCTCATTAATTTTTGTACCAAATCAGTGAGGGTACCTGAATTTTCTTCATAAATTCATTTAATACACCCTGGGACCCCTTTGACTTGTTCTAGAAAGCAATGTATTAACTGTTTCTGTACTTCTGGTTTTTGCATGTCCCTCTCTGACCTTTGATATATGATCTGAAAGGCAAGTCTAAAATGATCAGCTTGTTTCATTAATTTATCTGAGATGGTAATTTTAAAATTATCTAACAGCATAGCCGTGAGAGGCTGTCCTTGAGTATATGCCATTAGAACAGCTATCATACATCCTACTTTACTGTTTAACTGATAACTATCTTTCTTTAACTGAATGAAAGTTTTAAAACATTTGGGAATAAAAATCCAGAAACATCTAAGTAATGCATCTGTCCATACATCAGATCCTGCTGTGTATGCTACCCATTCTTCAAATGTAAGCATGTTGTAAAATATGCCTTTTTTATCATTCCACTGAGGTAAGCTTTGTAATAATCTAGACTGTGTATACAGATCTGCAGTTGTGCCCTGTTCTGTGACTTGTACTGGTTTTGTGTTCTGCAATTACTCCTTTAACTCTTCTATTCAAAGATTAGCTTGTATTAACGTATCCTGAACATCACTAACCAGATGTTTTTATCCTGTAACTGTTGCTTAAGATCTGATATTTCCTTTTGTAGTTCTTTACAGGTTTTATGATACTTTTTAGTAGACTCTTCTGTTGACTGTAGGGCCCCTATGCACTTTTGACAGAGGTCTTGTATATCGCTTCTGAACTTTTTGATCTCACCTTATCTGTCTCATAGAAATTTGTTAAATTCTTCTGCTAAATGATCAAGAACCTTACTTCTATTCTCATCTGTTGTGTGTTGAGCAATTGCTTCATTCCATTGTTGTACATATTTTTAAAGGGTGTAACAAGATCTATAAGGGATTCTGTCAATAATAGATTTGACTGTTGTGCTAACTCTGATATCAATGCAGTAACAGAACACAACTGTTTAATATCTGGATGTAACATAAGCATTTTACCTTTTGTTGGTTCATCACCATTAATAGGTTTGTCTTTACAGTCTCACCTTTGAGCTATAGCCTGCACTGTATTTTTATGGCATTGCACATGAAAAGCAGGTGCAGATGATTCACACAATAAACATTCACTATGACATGCTTCACTTTTTTGTTTCAGATATCAATCAAAAGTTACAACCCATTTACATAATGCATGTACATCAACTTGCCCTAATACGGTTTTACACTTACTAATGAGCTGAGTATACCAGCATTGCATTTTTTCCCATAACTTATCTGGCTGGTCTGAGACATTATGTGTAAAGCTTTTTTTTTACATTTACTGCTATACTCCTTACTAGCATCCATACCTTTATGTGACACAGAAAAAGTCTTACCACTTAGCAAGAGAACAGGTGATCAGGCTGTTGTTGCAGATGGGCGGACAATTTTCTGTAGTTACTCAAGATGCTGGTGAAACAAAGTTGGCAATGGACAACTTTGTAGTCTTGGTGCTCATCTTTCTTGAAGAATTTAAAGCACTGTGATTTCCTGCACTGCAGTCTCACTCCGGATTCAGACATCTGAGAAACTGTACTGCTACAAACTGTAGAAACTGTAGAAAACTGAAGTACCCAACATAAATGTTAGTTACTGTGCTTTTACTGGAGTGACCTTATACAAGGTATCACACTTCCCCCTGTGTTTGAATACAGAATAGGGTCACCATTGAAAATTTTAATTTATGTAGGTGCTGCTTCTGTGCTGTGCTTGCTGGACCAGACTGGAACCAAAGTCTTCTTAAGACACAAAGTCTTGCTGGCTGTTTACTGCTGAATCAGAGACATAGAGTTTTGCATGACTGCATCTGTAGTCTGTTTAAAGCACCAAATTGCACACTGATAAAGAAATATATTTTGCAGCACAATACTATTTTACTGTAAGCACAGTTACAAATAAATAACTTATTCTTGTAATAAACGGCACATACTCTTCTGTTAGTTTGTAGTATAAATGTACCAAGACTTTACTCTTGATAGATAAAGGAAGATTATAACTGCTTCTCCAATACAATACCTCAGAACCAGTGTGTTTCTACCAAATACCTCTAACACGGTTTAGTATAAAATCTTATATACCCTTTTAGTCACGCACTTCTTTTTTGGCTTTTGTGGGAAATCACCTAATGTCTGTTTTTAGACTTTCTATTGTCCTTTTGTGAAACCATTTAATCACGCAATATTTGCCTTTTAGAATTGTTTTCTGTTGATTCTATAAAAAGCCATTTCTATTTATCTGTAAAGACTTACGTCAAGCTTTTCTTAATATTGTGACAAACGTCTTTTAGAAATTATATTGAGAAAAACACATACTATAAAAAAAATGTCCATTGACAGACGTCTGGAAGGAAACATCTGTAAGAATAAGTCAAACTGCTCTGCTGCTGATATTGAAAAAAAAATATTTCTGAGGAAAAAACATGTTCATTTATCTTTTTTGATACTGCGGGAGAACATGTTGTCTGAAGAAACAGCTTTGTAAAAGATCATGTATTGCTGAGTTTATAAAAAGCAGGTCTATTAATAGATACAGTCAGAGCTATGTCACACTAGAGTATGGATGCTCATTACATTTTGCTAAGCTCTATTTCTACATTTAAGCAAGCTTTATTGTATGCCTCATTTATTTTGAATTTTTATAACAGAATTGATTTTAAACTTTATTTATTGTTTAACACACTTAAAGATGATAAGTATTTACATTTTGTTGTTTTCTAGGAGCCAAATTGTAGTCATGGCCTAAACTGTTAAGCAAACAGCTGAATGGACTGATGGCAAGACAGAACAGCAATGGTAACAGAGAGTCACCCTGGAATATCCCCCTTTGAATTTTTATCCCTGGGATAATAATCTGTTCTTTATCATGGCTTAATTGCAAACTGGTCTGCCACTGTTTCTTGGTCACTGCAATTTAGTCGATCAGTATAGGGTGTAGCTTATACATTTTAAGCAATCATTTATCCATGAATGTGGGATACTATCAAATGCTTTTTTATAGTCAATCCATGCCATACTAACTACTTCCCCATTTTACAGTTCTCCAGTATGAGTTTATTTAACAACAAATGATCCTTTGTTCCATAGGACTTTCTTTTATTCCCTCATGTTCTACTGCCATAATTGAGTACTTTTCTGAATGACTATAAACTCTGTTGGCATCAATTCCCATCTATAATTTATACGTCGTCAGAAGGCAAGTTATTGGTCTATAATTTTTGGGATATCTTGCAGGTTCACTCTTAAGTAGGAGCTTTGTTTTGCCTGTTGTTAACCAGGTTGGTGTCTGTTCCAGGTGTGCATATAAATAGTTCTTATTCATGGCTAAAATTTCATGCAAAGATGTTAATACTTTTAACCAAATGTTAGGTACTGCATCTGGGCCTGGGGTTTTCCAATTAGAGGCTTTTCTTAACTTTGTTTCAATCCCTCTGGCTGTTACTTCATCCTATTTCATATCTCATACCTTTAAACTTCATACTCTTTCTTTTACTTCTTCTATCCACTTAGCATCTTTGTTGTGTTCCACAGGATCTTCATAGACACTTCTCCAAAATGTATCTATTTTTCTTTTTTTGGTGGTCTTTCAATTCCTTTTACCTTGTTTCCCAATTCTCTATAAAACGTTTTGGGTCATCACTAAATTGCCTATTTTGTACTTTTCCCTTTATATTTATCTGTGTATCTTCTAAGTTTTTCTGCTTGTGCTGAAATTTTTAATTTATTTGTGATAGTGCATGACAGATCCTGTTATGTTCTAATACCGCACACTGCAATTATCACATCTTTCTTAATATTTTTGTTGATCTATTCCCTCTTCTATAGTCTTCAAACAGTGGCACTTCTTGTCTTAACTGCTTTATATTTTTTCTCTATTTGATACTTCCATAATGGTATTCAATGTCTCCTATTTCTTTGCCTCACTACCCTGTGCTCCTGTGGTAGAACGTTGTCAGTTATTAATTTAGCTGCACAGTAACATATCTTGTTTACTTCTGTTATTTCGCATGTATCTCTATGGACAGTCCTAATTACTGTGTTCATTTGTTTTATCAGACTTCTGACTATTAGGGTTTTATTAACCTTCTGCAGTCTATTTCTTTCATTGATTTTAATATATCTATCCATGTCCCTTTAATCAAACAACTCTTCCCTTAGTTCATTTTCTTCCAGACTGAGAGTACATCCTTTGTTTTCCATTTCCTGCGACCATTCTATAGAAAGCTCTATAGCATCTTCCTGTGGTACCTTCTTTTCAATTTCATCCTGTGCCTTCCATTGCTCTGTCATATGGGAACTCGCTGGCATATCACTCTTCAACATTGACTACATCAGAGTTTCCGCAGTCTCCTGTTCCTTCCCTTGCTGTCTAGCTTTAAGTGAATGTTTATACTGGTTTCCTGTGGAAGGCTCCAAAATATCTTGATATGGCAGCTGACCAATTGCTTCCTGTTCCACTGGTTCCCCTTAATTTTGATAGCCATTGCTCTATCCCATTGTGGTGCATTAAGCATTAGAGTTTCTACACTGAATCCCTCACTTTGCAGGTGCTCCATAAACTCAATTTCTATTTCTTTAACTTCTCCATTATTGATCTCCTTTTCCTGTCTTCTTATTGTCTGTATTATAAAGTTTTCCATATCTGGATTCATGTGCCTGTATTTCTCTTCAAATATCTTTGGTGCTGCTCTTTTTGTATTGGTTAGTTTTGCTGTCTCCTTTGCATAAATATTACACCACATTAAATCTCTTTTACTTTCCCTTTTCCATATTTCACCTTCAGATGTCTCCTGATCTTCCTGCTTCTTACTTTGGAGACTCACTCCATCATGTTGTGGTGTAGTCTGTGTTACACTTTCTACATTAAATCCTTCACTTCGCAACACTCCAGAACTTCAACTTCTATTTCTTTAACTTCTGCTTTACTAATCTTCTTTTCAACATTCCACCTCTGTGAGTGCTTTGATGACTTCTGAGGTATTGTGGTTTTAAGAAACACTTATTGCATTCAGTATTTATATGCCTCGTCCACTCTGTGAGATCTCTGGTGTATGACTAGACTTTGCTGTACTGCAAAACGTATGCAAAATTCAAAGCTCCTGCTGCACTTATGTTCTGAGTAAAGTTGCTGCACATGCATAAGATGAACCCTGTAAGTGACCTTTACAGATTGTGTACTGTGACACAAGTTGTCTGTAAGGTGATGTAACAATGGTGTTCCAACTGACAGTTTCTGATTGCAACCCACACCACACTCTATGCTACTGATATGTAAAAACAGATTTTTAGTATTGTATCATAATGATGAAACAAGTTGTCAGATATTTCACCCTCAACAGCACATGTACACTTCTTAACCATTTTAAATATCAATCTAGGTTTTTTAACATTATTTTGTTCTCCTTTAAGTAAGCAAAACAGTAAAGCAAAGGGAAATCTGATTCTTCATTTATCAAACAGTTGGCCTCAGTGAATGGCTATAAAGGGTGTACAAGTCATGCATAGCTATCATAGTAATCAAACATGATAAATTTAGAATCTCTTTTACAACTCTCCAATCTTTTGTCATTGTTACCTTGCAATGCAGACCAATTTTACAGGGTTTCCTGATGACCACGTCACAAGCTCAGGATGTTTAGTTACCAAAATACACCATCTTGGGATGTCATTCACTGCATTCCTTTCAACTTGTCTTGTTGATCAATAATTATCTAACCTTGACATCTCTCCAAGATGTCCTAGATAAGAAGCAGCATTTCATAACTCTGTTAACAAATGCTTACCTCCTCATGAATGTGAAGCCAGCTAATGTTGACTCCATCTGCAAGTGGAAACTTGTATGATCATGTTAAAAATTACAGGTACCACACTTCACAAAACAGAAGATAATCATTATTCTCCTGTTTGGTCCAGATCTGACAAATGTTTTATCTGGGCATATCTCTGACAGTCCTGCTGCAGTTATCCAAAGATCACTACATGTGAAAGAGCTGTTTTTTTATTTTCAATAAATCTGCATGATTGTCATAATGATCCATTTTATCAAAGAAAACATACTAGGATACCACTTGCAATATGAGTCCTGTCTTCTCTATGAAGAAATTCATTAGAGGAAGCCTTTTCTTTGCAATGTATCTTGGCTGTTATGGAGTAGTCTACAAGATCAGACCATTAACATTAAATATAGCTCTCAATTTTGGTACAGACAACAACATAATCACTGTGGATTTTTTGGCCCTTAATTACCTTTGTATAGAATGTCATAGCATAATCTGGTTTCTGTATCTTCTGGCCCCCAAAAATCCAAAACACCAAGTTATACTTTACCTGTATTGTGCTCTAATAAAATCTAAACTGGAGTTTGGGTGTTCTTTTTGATTTCTTGTATCTAAGTTATATAAAAATAAAATTGAATTCATACAAAGCATTGACACTGAAAAATTAGACATTGGCTATGATTAGATATCATCAAAGCCTTAGCCTTCAGAAGCTGGGTAGCTTCTGTGTTTCAGAAGACCTAGAAGAGATCTGATCAATACTTAAGTTAATGTAGATTCCTATTTAACTGCTGAGAATCAATTAAAAAATGAAGATAATATATTTAAAACTAATAAGAATACTGAGCATAAACATGTGCTAAATAGTAACTGCCAGTACTATCAAATGTACAGGTGTAATAATATGAAAGGCCTTAAACAAGTTGGATAATTATTGGATAAATGTGACTCAAACTGGTAAGCATACACACAGGCTTGTACCTTTGTTTTATTTTGATTTGCTTTGCTTTTATAAGATACCTAATTACTCAGCATCACATAATACTGTCAGTAAGTAAGTCTAGGTCATTAAGAATCCTTTGGAAAGTGGGTGTCTCTTTTGTCAGCCATTGAAACATAGACAGCTATCATCTAACTCACTACTGGAATTAAAACACCCCAGTTTCTAACTTACTGCAAGCATAACACCATTAACCAAATCTGTACTCAAAGCTTTGTTTTTCTGTGGCATAGGTACAGGCACGTTTAGGATTTTTAATATGTTAACAGGAAAACACCTCATTCGAGTGTTGGAATGTGGTTAAAAAACATGAAAACAGTTTTATTTCAGTCTTTATTATATATTATTATATTGTCTTCCTCATATTTTGCAGGTATACCAAATATTCTAATGTTATTTTGTCTAAGTCTATTTTCTCCAGGTCCTCTTCAAGAAACACATTATACCGAGTGACATTTGACGACCTTTATTAAATATCCACAAACATAAATGTTAATCAATATTCATTCATTTCAACCAAACATGACACGTGAAATAACACCCATGTAAAATTATCTTAAGACAGGACTGTGTAAACCTGCTGATCCTGATCAGTAAGTAGCGTCCGTACCTCCACTCATGTACTTATGAAGCAGCATACTCGCTCACTTTCATTACCATTTATTGCATTATACCGTCAATCCAATAAGCAGCTCCACCCACTTGCGTATATACTTATCAAGAAGCATAACTGCTCATTTTCATTACCATTTACTGCATTATACCATCAACCAAATAAGCAGCTTCCTCCGCTTACTTATGTACTCAAACAGTGTAACCGTTCACTTTCCTTTTCAAACTTATTGAATTGGCCATCCAGCACCAGAGGGGGAACAGAAGAGGGTAAGCCTGCCCCTCTTCTCTGCCCTGTCCAAACTAAACATAATCATATCCTCACTAATAAAAGAGGGAGGGAGAGTGGGTAGCAAGTGCATGACAAAATGTGACTCCTATTCCAGTTACACTTGCCTAACATCCTTTAAGCCCCTCCCTACACCCCTACCTCACTTCCTCCCAAACCTCATCCATTCCTATTTAACCCTATCCTCCCAAATCCTACTACTCTTGCCCCCCCCCCCCCACCTTGAAGATGTCCCTGGACAAAATGGTTGGTTCCAAACCTCATTTGTCCAGGCCCCCTTCAAGAAACACATTACACTGAATGACATTTGATGACCTTTATTAGATTTCCACAAACATAAATGTTAATCAATATTCATTCATTTCAACCAAACATTACACAGGTGAAATAACATCCATGTAAAATTATCTTAAGACAAGACTGCATAAACCTGCTCATCCTGATCAGTAAGCAGCATCCATACCTCCACTCACTTACTTATGAAGCAGTGTAACTGCTCACTTTCATTACCATTTATTGTATTGTACCATCAATCAAATAAGAAGCTTCACCCGCTTGCTTATACACTTATCAAGCAGTGTAACCACTCACATTCATTACCATTTATTGCATTATACCATTAACCAACTAAGCAGCTTCCTCCCCTTACTTATGTACTCAAGCAGCGTAACCAATCACTTTCCTTTTTAAACTTATTGAATTGACCATCCAGCACCAGAGGGGGAACAGAAGAGGGCAAGCCTGCCCCTCTTCTCTGCCCACCAGCCTGACCAGGCTGTTCCCCCTCTCTGCGGCACACTTCCAACAAACTAAAAACCACTACGGCATCCAGTCAAACATCATTCAGTGTACCCTGTCCCTACTAACCAAAGTGGGTAGAGTTAACTCCTTAAACCCTATCACATAACAACAAAAAAAAAACAGTTACCGAAACAACTGAAAACAAAACAGTGACCCTTCACCTATGCTAAGATAACCTAGCATTGCACTGCACATGAGCTAAATAATCTTCACTTCATGACCAATGGTAGCTCCGCAATGACTTCAAGGGCATTATAAAAACCACGTAGAGTCAACTACATACCATCATACCACATTGCAACCCCATTTACCACCCAATCCAGTAATAACCAAATGAGCTTTCCTTAATGCCAGAGCAATAACAATTCTAATGACACCCCCATCACTACCAACCAAATTAGTATCATTAAATTCCCATTGTCTAGCAATCCCCCCATAACTCTATCTCGTACAAGCAATAAAATAGCTCAAATGTCAACATGGCATTCTAGTAACTCAACAAAACAAGCCATACTATTTTGTTATTAAACACAATTGCATACCATCATACCAATGAGATCTCTTTAACGCAGGTGCAATATCAATCCAGACATTAAACCAACTAGCCTTTATAACATGAAATGATTAAACAACCATCATGGCATTGTTAGCAGCCCAACCACCTTCAACCCTTTAAGTTCCATATTGGCAACTGGAAACAAAACATAATCCCCCAACAACCCAAATGAACCTCCTTCACCAGGTAACACAAACATCAAAAGTAAAATAAATACTCCATGTCCCCGCAATCATCCTCCCTCACTCAAGCCACTGACTCAACCCTCCAGCTTATAAACCTTATCACATACATAGCCAAAGTGATGAATAGGCCAAACGAATGAAAGTAAACCCTTAATCCCTCCCTGATGTTAACCCAATGCCCCCTAAAAATCAGACAAGGGCAATCGCCATCTAACCTTAACAGCAGCCCTATCATAGATCACAAACATTCCTGTCATCCCTCCAACTATCCAAAATGAGAGTAGCACCTAAGAACCATCCTTGCCCTTGCTGGCCCTCACCTTTCTGTAATGACTAACCACAGCCATAACAAATGCCACAAATACACCCCCAAACCTCATAAGTATAAATGTATAATAAAATACTAATCCCTATAACCCACCCTATCCATCTGCCACAAGGGCTTATCAAAAGAATTAAGCCAAAAGCAACAAAACTGATAAACTACACCAACTATTAATCCTACCAAAGTAACCCACTCAAACTGACCAAAATAAACATGTCCTACATCTACAAGAAATTACCACTGCCCAACTGTAATGTGCCTTAATGACCATTGAATAAAATGTATCTACTACCCTGTAGCCTCTCCAGCACTAAAAACATCCACAAAACAAAAACCATTACCTTCCAAGTCCATTTCCATCAGGGCATTGACTGTTACTCACTCAGCACTCCCATCTGTGACCTCAATGTGCCCACCCAAATGATCAGGACTTCCATTTAAACATGCATCCAAATTTAAACATGCAGCAAAACAATTCTCACTATGACGACCATCTAACGTATTTAATCTATATGTCTTCCCATACAAATATATCCAATATTAAGTAACTAGCAACTTAGCAGCATGGAAGGAAAACCTAGGAGTATCTGGCGAAACCCACACAAATGCAAGGAGGGCACGCAAAGCCCACACAACTGGCTGACGAGAATCGAACTAGTGAACCTCTAGCTGTGAAATGACACAAACCACTGCATCCCATGATGTCTAAATAATAGATCTCTTAATTCTACCATGGATTGTACATTATCCTGTATCACAAATCAAATGAGGTCATTAAACATTAATACTTATTCTAGAGTAAACAAAAGTTGGTTGTGCTTAAATCATCTGGACAGTCCCAAGTTGTTTCTTCCAGATCACTGTGCTTGCTTTTCACACTATCTA